>NW_026947558.1:1800000-2304767 GCF_034190915.1 Cavia porcellus
AGAAAAACATCACGAGGTGGTGTGAATCATAGGGTCTGAATTAGGGTAGGCAGTGAGTGGCAATGTAGAATGGAGACAAGCACCACTGCGTGGTCAGCATGGGGAGGTCAGGAAACATGCAGTGGCAATGAAGGATAGGTTTCTGAAAAACATCACGGGGTGGTGCGCATTGTATGGGTGTGTAACCTTACATTCACTACTAGGAGTGAGAAAAACATCACGGGGTGCTGTTAATCATATGGTCTGAATTAGGATAGGCAGTGAATGGCAATGTAGGATGGAGAAAAGCACCACGGGGTGGTCAGCATGGGGAGGGCAGGAAACATGCAGTGGCAATGTAGGATAGGTTTCTGAAAAACATCTCCGGGTGGTGTGCATTGTATGGGTGTGTAACATTACATTCACTAGTAGGAGTGAGAAAAATATCACGGGGTGATGTGAATCATAGGGACTGAATTACGATAGGCAGTGAGTGGCAATATAGGATGGAGAAAAGCACCATGGGATGGTCAGCATGGGGAGTTCAGGAAACATGCAGTGGCAATGTAGGATAGATTTCTGAAAAACATCGCGGTGTGGTGCGCATTGTATGGGTGTGTAAACATACATTCACTTGTAGGAGTGAGAAAAACATCACGGGGTGGTGTGAATCATAGGGTCTGAATTAGGATAGGCAGTTGGTGGCAATGTAGAATGGAGAAAAGCACCACAGGGTGGTCAGCATGGGGAGGTAAGGAAACATGCAGTGGCAATGTAAGATACGTTTCTGAAAAACATCGCGGGGTGGTGCGCACTGTATGGGTGTGTAACCTTACATTCACTAGTAGGAGTGAGAAAAACATCACGGGGTGGTGTGAATCATAGGGTCTGAATTAGGATAGGCAGTGAGTGGCAATGTAGGTTGGAGAAAAGCACCAAGGTGTGGTCAGCATGGGGAGGTCAGGAAACATGCAGTGGCAATGTAGGATAGGTTTCTGAAAAACATCGCTTGGTGGTACGCAATGTATGGGTGTGTAACATTACATTCACTAATAGGAGTGAGAAAAACATCACGGGGTGGTGTGAATCATAGGGTCTTAATTAGGATAGGCAGTGAGTGGCAATGTAGGATGGAGAAAAGCACCACGGGGTGGTCCGCATGCTGAGGTCAGGAAACAAGCAGTGGCAATGTAGGATAGGTTTCTGAAAAACATCTCGGGGTGGTGCGCATTGTATGGTTGTGTAACATTACATTCACTAGTAGGAGTGACAAAAACATCACGGGGTGGTGAGAATCGTAGGAACTGAATTAGGATATGCAGTGAGGGGCAATGTAGGATGGAGAAAAGCACCACGGGGTGGTCAGCATGGGGAGGTCAGGAAACATGCAGTGGCAATGTAGGATAGGTTTCTGAAAACCATCGCTTGGTGGTGCGCATTGTATGGGTGTGTAACATTACATTCACTAGTAGGAGTGAGAAAAACATCACGGGGTGGTGTGAATCATAGGGTCTGAATTAGGATAGGCAGTGAGTCTCAATATAGGGTGGAGAAAAGCTGCACGGGGTGGTCAGCATGGGGAGGTCAGGAAACATGCAGTGGCAATGTAGGATAGGTTTCTGAAAAACATCTCGGCGTGGTGCGTATTGTATGGGTGTGTAGCATTACATTCACTAGTAGGAGTGACATGAACATCACGGGGTGTTGTGAATCATAGGGTCTGAATTAGGATAGGCCGTGAGTGGCAATGTAGGTTGGAGAAAAGCACCAAAAGGGGTGGTCAGCATGGGGAGGTCAGGAAACTTGCAGTGGCAATGTAGGATAGGTTTCTGAAAAACATCTCGGGGTGGTGCGCATTGTATGGGTGTGTAACATTACATTCACTTGTAGGAGTGAGAAAAACATCACAGGGTGGTGTGAATCATAGGGTCTGAATTAGGATAGGCAGTGAGTGGCAATGTAGGATGGAGAAAATCACCACGGGGTGGTCAGCATGGGGAGGTCATGAAACATGCAGTGGCAATGAAGGATAGGCTTCTGAAAAACATCTCGGGGTGGTGCGCATTGTATGGCTGTGTAACCTTACATTCACTAGTAAGAGTGAGAAAAACTTCACGGGGTGCTGTGAATAATATGGTCTGAATTAGGATAGGCAGTGAGTGGCAAAGTAGGATGGAGAAAAGCACCACGGGGTGGTCAGCATGTGGTGGTCAGCATGGGGAGGTCAGGAAACATGCAGTGGTAATGTAGGACAGGTTTCTGAAAAACATCGCGGGGTGGTGCGCATTGTATGGGTGTGTAACCTTACATTCACTAGTAGGAGTGAGAAAAACATCACGGGGTGGTGTGAATCATAGCGTCTGAATTGGATAGCAGTGAGTGGCAATGTAGGATGGAGAAAAGCACCACGGGGTGGTCAGCAAGTGGCGGTCAGGAAACATGCAGTGGCAATGTAGGATAGGTTTCTGAAAAACATCGCGGGGTGGTGCGCATTGTATGGGTGTGTAACCTTACATTCACTAGTAGGAGTGAGAAAAACATCACGGGGTAGTGTGAATCATAGGGTCTGAATTGGGATAGGCAGTGAGTGGCAATGTAGGATGGAGAAAAGCACCACGGTGTGGTCAGCATGGGGAAGTCAGGAAACATGCAGTGGCAATGTAGGATAGGTTTCTGAAAAGCACGGCGGGGTGGTGCGCATTGTATGTGTGTGTAACCTTACATTCACTAGTAGGAGTGAGAAAAATATCACGGGGTGGTGTGAATCATAGGGTCTGAATTGGGATAGGCAGTGAGTGGCAATGTAGGATGGAGAAAATCACCACGGGGTGGTCAGCATGGGGAGGTCAGGAAACATGCAGTGGCAATGTAGGATAGGTTTCTGAAAAACATCGCGGGGTGGTGCGCATTGTATGGGTGTGTAACCTTACATTCAGTAGTAGGAGTGAGAAAAACATCACGGGGTGGTGTGCATAATAGGGTCTTAATTAGGATAGGCAGTGAGTGGCAATGTAGGATGGAGAAAAGCACCACGGGGTGCTCAGCATGGGGAGGTCAGGAAAAATGCAGTGGCAATGTAGGATAGTTTTCTGAAAAACATCGCATGTTGGTGCGCATTGTATGGGTGTGTAACATTACATTCACTACTAGGAGTGAGAAAAACATCACGAGGTGGTGTGAATCATAGGGTCTGAATTAGGGTAGGCAGT
Organism: Cavia porcellus; assembly: GCF_034190915.1. Classification (NCBI taxonomy): domain Eukaryota; kingdom Metazoa; phylum Chordata; class Mammalia; order Rodentia; family Caviidae; genus Cavia; species Cavia porcellus. Next base: position 1,803,189 of record NW_026947558.1, read on the forward strand.
GAGTGGCAATGTAGAATGGAGACAAGCACCACTGCGTGGTCAGCATGGGGAGGTCAGGAAACATGCAGTGGCAATGAAGGATAGGTTTCTGAAAAACATCACGGGGTGGTGCGCATTGTATGGGTGTGTAACCTTACATTCACTACTAGGAGTGAGAAAAACATCACGGGGTGCTGTTAATCATATGGTCTGAATTAGGATAGGCAGTGAATGGCAATGTAGGATGGAGAAAAGCACCACGGGGTGGTCAGCATGGGGAGGGCAGGAAACATGCAGTGGCAATGTAGGATAGGTTTCTGAAAAACATCTCCGGGTGGTGTGCATTGTATGGGTGTGTAACATTACATTCACTAGTAGGAGTGAGAAAAATATCACGGGGTGATGTGAATCATAGGGACTGAATTACGATAGGCAGTGAGTGGCAATATAGGATGGAGAAAAGCACCATGGGATGGTCAGCATGGGGAGTTCAGGAAACATGCACTGGCAATGTAGGATAGATTTCTGAAAAACATCGCGGGGTGGTGCGCATTGTATGGGTGTGTAACATTACATACACTAGTAGGAGTGAGAAAAACATCACGGGGTGGTGTGAATCATAGGGTCTGAATTAGGATAGGCAGTGAGTGGCTTTGTAGGATGGAGAAAAGCACCATGGAGTGGTCAGCATGGGGAGGCCAGGAAACATGCTGTGGCAATGTAGGATAGGTTTATGAAAAACATCGAAGGGTGGTGCGCATTGTATGGGTGTGTAACATTACATTCACTAGTAGGAGTGAGAAAAACATCACGGGGTGGTGTGAATCATATTGTCTGAATTAGGATAGGCAGTGAGTGGCAATGTACGATGGAGAAAATCAACACGGGGTGGTCAGCATGGGGAGGTTAGGAAAAATGCCGTGGCAATATAGGATAGGTTTCTGAAAAACATCGAGGTGTGTTGCGCATTGTATGGGTGTGTAACCTTACATTCACTAGTAGGAGTGAGAAAAACATCACTGGGTGGTGTGAACCATAGGGTCTGAATTAGGATAGGTAGTGAGTGGCAATGTAGGATGGAGAAAATCACAACGGGTTGTCAGCATGTGGAGGTCAGGAAACATGCAGTGCCAATGTAGTATAGGTTTCTGAAAAACATCGCGGGGTGGTGCGCATTGTACGGGTGTGTAACATTACATGCACTAGTAGCAGTGAGAAAAACGTCACTGGGTGGTGTGAATCATAGGGTCTGAATTAGGATAGGCAGTGAGTGGCAATGTAGGATGGAGAAAAGCACCACGGGGTGGTCAGCATGGGGAGGTCAGGAAACATGCAGTGGCAATGTAGGATAGGTTTCTGAAAAACATCGCGGGGTGGTGCGCATTGTATGGGTGTGTAACCTTACATTCACCAGTAAGAGAGAGAAAAACTTCACGGTTTGGTGTCAATCATAGGGTCTGAATTATGATAGGCAGTGAGTGGCAATCTAGGATGGAGAAAAGCACCAAGGGGTGGTAAGCATGGGGAGGACAGGAAACATGCAGTGGCAATGTAGGATAGGTTTCTGAAAAACATCACGGGGTGGTGCGTATTTTATATTTGTGTAACATTACATTCACTAGTAGGAGTGAGAAAAACATCACGGGGTGGTGTGAATCATAGGGTCTGAATTAGTATAGGCAGTCATTGGCAATGTAGGATGGAGAAAAGCACCACGGGGTGCTCAGCATGGGGAGGTCAGGAAACATGCAGTGGCAATGTAGGATAGGTTTCTGAAAAATATCGCGGGGTGGTGCATATTGTATGGGTTTGTAACCTTACATTCACTAGTAGGAGTGAGAAAAACATCACGGGGTGGTGTGCATCATAGGGTCTGAATTAGGATAGGCAGTGAGTGGCAATGTAGGATGGAGAAAAGCACCACGGGGTGCTCAGGATGGGGAGGTCAGGAAAAATGCAGTGGCAATGAAGGATAGTTTTCTGAAAAACATCGCAAGTTGGTGCGCCTTGTATGGGTGTGTAACATTACATTCACTAGTAGGAGTGACAAACACATCACGGGGTGGTGTGAATCATAGGGTCTGAATTAGGGTAGGCAGTGAGTGGCAATGTAGGATGGAGACAAGCACCAATGCGTGGTCAGCATGGGGAGGTCAGGAAACATGCAGTGGCAATGAAGGATATGTTTCTGAAAAACATCACGGCGTGGTGCGCATTGTATGTGTGTGTAAACTTACATTCACTAGTAGGAGTGAGAAAAACATCACGGGGTGCTGTGAATCATATGGTCTGAATTAGGATAGGCAGTGAGTGGCAATGTAGGATGGAGAAAAGCACCACGGGATGGTCAGCATGGGGAGGTCAGGAAACATGCAGTGGCAATGTAGGATAGGTTTCTGAAAAACATCGCGGGGTGGTGCGCATTGTATGGGTGTGTAACGTTACATTCACTAGTAGTAGTGAGAAAAACATCACGGGGTGGTGTCAATCATAGGGTCTGAATTAGGATAGGCAGTGAGTGGCAATGTAGGATGGAGAAAAGCACCACGGGGTGGTCAGCATGGGGTGGTCAGCATGGAGAGGTCTGGAAACAGGCCGTTGCAATGTAGGATATGTGTTTGAAATACATCACGGCGTGGTGCGCATTGTATGTGTGTGTAAACTTACATTCACTAGTAGGAGTGAGAAAAACATCACGGGGTGGTGTGAATCATAGGGTCTGAATTGGAATAGGCAGTGAGTGGCAATGTAGGATGGAGAAAAGCACCACGGTGTGGTCAGCATGGGGAAGTCAGGAAACATGCAGTGGCAATGTAGGATAGGTTTCGTAAAACATCCCGGGGTGGTGCGCATTGTATGGGTGTGTAACGTTACATTCACTAGTAGTAGTGAGAAAAACATCACGGGGTGGTGTCAATCATAGGGCCTGAATTAGGATAGGCAGTGAGTGGCAATGTAGGATGGAGAAAAGCACCACGGGGTGGTCAGCATGGGGTGGTCAGCATGGAGAGGTCTGGAAACAGGCCGTTGCAATGTAGGATATGTGTTTGAAATACATCGCGGGGTGTTGCGCATTGTATGGGTGTGTAACATTACATTCACTAGTAGGAGTGAGAAAAACATCACGGGGTGGTGTGAATCATACTGTCTGAATTAGTATAATCAGTGAGTGGCAATGAAGGATGGAGAAAAGCACCACGGGGTGGTCAGCATGGTGAGGTCAGGAAACATGCAGTGGTAATGTAAGACAGGTTTCTGAAAAACATCCCGGGGTGGTTCGCATTGTGTGGGTGTGTAACCTTACATTCACTAGTAGGAGTGAGAAAAACATCACGGGGTGGTGTGAATCATAGCGTCTGAATTGGATAGCAGTGAGTGGCAATGTAGGATGGAGAAAAGCACCACGGGGTGGTCAGCAAGTGGAGGTCAGGAAACATGCAGTGGCAATGTAGGATAGGTTTCTGAAAAACATCGCGGGGTGGTGCACATTGTATGGGTGTGTAACATTACATTCACTAGTAGGAGTGAGAAAAACATCAGGGGGTGGTGTGAATCATAGGGTCTGAATTAGGATAGGCAGTGATTGGCAATGTAGGATGCAGAAAAGCACCACGGGGTGCTCAGCATGGGGAGGTCTGGAAACATGCAGTGGCAATGTAGGATAGGTTTCTGAAAAACATCGCGGGGTGGTGCGCATTGTATGGGTTTGTAACCTTACATTCACTAGTAGCAGTGAGAAAAACATCACGGGGTGGTGTGCATCATAGGGTCTGAATTAGGATAGGCAGTGAGTGGCAATGTAGGATGGAGAAAAGCACCACGGGGTGCTCAGCATGGGGAGTTCAGGAAACATGCAGTGGCAATGTAGGATAGTTTTCTGAAAAACATCGCATGTTGGTGCGCATTGTATGGGTGTGTAACATTACGTTCACTAGTAGGAGTGAAAAAAAAATCACGGGGTGTTGTGAATCATAGGGTCGGAATTAGGATGTGCAATGATTCGCAATGTAGGATGGAGAAAAGCACCACGGGGTGGTCAACATGGGGAGGTCAGGAAACATGCAGTGACAATGTAGGATAGGTTTCTGAAAAACATTGTGGGGTTGTGCGCATTGTATCGGTGTGTAACCTTACATTCACTAGTAGGAGTGAGAAAAACATCACGGGGTGGTGTGAATCATAGGGTCTGAATTAGGATAGGCAGTGAGTGGAAATGTAGGATTTAGAAAAGCACCAGGGAGTGGTCAGCATGGGGAGGTCAGGAAACATGCAGTGGCAATGTAGGACAGGTTTCTGAAAAACATCGCGGTGTGGTGCGCACTGTATGGGTGTTTAGCATTACATTCACTTGTAGGAGTGAGAAAAGCATCACAGGGTGGTGTGAATCATAGGGTCTGAATTAGGATAGGCAGTGACTGGCAATGTAGGATGGAGAAAAGCACCACGGGGTGGTCAGCATGGGGAGGCCAGGAAACATGCAGTGGCAATGTAGGATAGGTTTCTGAAAAACATCTCCGGGTGGTGCGCATTGTATGGGTGTGTAACATTACATTCACTAGTAGGAGTGAGAAAAACATCACGGGGTGGTGTGAATCATATTGTGTGAATTAGGATAGGCAGTGAGTGGCAATGTACGATGGAGAAAATCAACACGGGGTGGTCAGCATGGGGAGGTTAGGAAAAATGCAGTGGCAATATAGGATAGGTTTCTGAAAAACATCGAGGTGTGTTGCGAAATTGTATGGGTGTGTAACCTTACATTCACTAGTAGGAGTGAGAAAAACATCACGGCGTGGTGTGAATCATTGGGTCTGAATTAGGATAGGTAGTGAGTGGCAATGTAGGATGGAGAAAATCACAACGGGTTGTCAGCATGGAGAGGTCAGGAAACATGCAGTGCCAATGTAGTATAGGTTTCTGAAAAACATCGCGGGGTGGTGCGCATTGTACGGATGTGTAACATTACATTCACTAGTAGCAGTGAGAAAAACGTCACGGGGTGGTGTGAATCATAGGTTCTGAATTAGGTTAGGCAGTGAGTGGCAATGTAGGATGGAGAAAAGCACCACGGGGTGGTCAGCATGGGGAGGTCAGGAAACATGCAGTGGCAATGTAGGATAGGTTTCTGAAAAACATCGTGGGGTGGTGCGCATTGTATGGGTGTGTAACCTTACATTCACCAGTAAGAGAGAGAAAAACATCACGGTTTGGTGTCAATCATAGGGTCTGAATTATGATAGGCAGTGAGTGGCAATCTAGGATGGAGAAAAGCACCAAGGGGTGGTAAGCATGGGGAGGACAGGAAACATGCAGTGGCAATGTAGGATAGGTTTCTGAAAAACATCGCAAGTTGGTGCGCCTTGTATGGGTGTGTAACATTACATTCACTAGTAGGAGTGACAAAAACATCACGGGGTGGTGTGAATCATAGGGTCTGAATTAGGGTAGGCAGTGAGTGGCAATGTAGGATGGAGACAAGCACCAATGCGTGGTCAGCATGGGGAGGTCAGGAAACATGCAGTGGCAATGAAGGATATGTTTCTGAAAAACATCACGGGGTGGTGCGCATTGTATGGGTGTGTAAACTTACATTCACTAGTAGGAGTGAGAAAAACATTACGGGGTGCTGTGAATCATATGGTCTGAATTAGGATAGGCAGTGAGTGGCAATGTAGGATGGAGAAAAGCACCACGGGGTGGTCAGCATGGTGTGGTCAACATGGGGAGGTCTGGAAACAGGCCGTGGCAATGTAGGATAGGTTTCTGAAAAATATCGCGGGGTGGTGCACATTGTATGGGTGTGTAACATAACATTCACTAGTAGGAGTGAGAAAAACATCAGGGGGTGGTGTGAATCATAGGGTCTGAATTAGGATAGGCAGTGAGTGGCAATGTAGGATGCAGAAAAGCACCACGGGGTGCTCAGCATGGGGAGGTCTGGAAACATGCAGTGGCAATGTAGGATAGGTTTCTGAAAAACATCGCCGGGTGGTGCGCATTGTATGGGTTTGTAACCTTACATTCACTAGTAGCAGTGAGAGAAACATCACGGGGTGGTGTGCATCATAGGGTCTGAATTAGGATAGGCAGTGAGTGGCAATGTAGGATGGAGAAAAGCACCACGGGGTGCTCAGCATGGGGAGGTCAGGAAACATGCAGTGGCAATATAGGATAGTTTTCTGAAAAACATCGCATGTTGGTGCGCATTGTATGGGTGTGTAACATTACGTTCACTAGTAGGAGTGAAAAAAAAAATCACGGGGTGTTGTGAATCATAGGGTCTGAATTAGGATAGGCAGTGAGTTGAAATGTAGGATTTAGAAAAGCACCAGGGGGTGGTCAGCATGGGGAGGTCAGGAAACATGCAGTGACAATGTAGGATAGGTTTCTGAAAAACATTGTGGGGTTGTGCGCATTGTATCTGTGTGTAACCTTACATTCACTAGTAGGAGTGAGAAAAACATCACGGGGTGGTGTGAATCATAGGGTCTGAATTAGGATAGGCAGTGAGTTGAAATGTAGGATTTAGAAAAGCACCAGGGGGTGGTCAGCATGGGGAGGTCAGGAAACATGCAGTGGCAATGTAGGATAGGTTTCTGAAAAACATCGCGGTGTGGTGCGCACTGTATGGGTGTTTAGCATTACATTCACTAGTAGGAGTGAGAAAAACGTCACGGGGTGGTGTAAATCATAGGGTCTGAATTAGAATAGGCAGTGATTGGCAATGTAGGATGGAGAAAAGCACCACGGGGTGCTCAGCTCTGGGAGGTCAGAAAACATGCATTGGCAATGTAGGATAGGTTTCTGAAAAACATCGCGGGGTTGTGCGCATTGCATGGGTGTGTAACCTTAAATTCACTAGTAGGAGTGAGAACAACGTCACGGGGTCGTGTGAATTATAGGGTCTGAATAAGGATATGCAGTGAGTGGAAATTTAGGATGGAGAAAAGCACCACGGGGTGGTCAGCATGGGGAAGTCAGGAAACATGCAGTGTCAATGTAGGATAGGTTTCTGAAAAACATCGAGGGGTTGGGCGCATTGTATTGGTGTGTAACCTTACATTCACTAGTAGGAGTGAGAAAAACATCACGGGGTGGTGTGAATCATAGGGTCTGAATTAGGATAGGCAGTGAGTGGCAATGTAGGATGAGGAAAAGCACCACGGGGTGGTCAGCATGGGGAGGTCAGGAAACATGCAGTGGCAATGTAGGATAGGTTTCTGAAAAACATCGCCGGGTGGTGCGCATTGTATGGTTGTGTAACATTACATTCACTTGTAGGAGTGAGAAAAGCATCACAGGGTGGTGTGAATCATAGGGTCTGAATTAGGATAGGCAGTGACTGGCAATGTAGGAAGGAGAAAAGCACCATGGGGTGGTCAGCATGGGGAGGTCAGGAAACATGCAGTGGCAATGTAGGATAGGTTTCTGAAAAACATTGCGGGGTGGTGCGCATTGTATGGGTGTGTAACATTACATTCACTAGTAGGAGTGAGAAAAACATCACGGGGTGGTGTGAATGATAGGGTCTGAATAAGGATAGGCAGTGAGTGGCAATATAGGATGGAGAAAAGCACCACGGGGTGGTCAGCATGGGGATGTCAGGAAACATGCAGTGGCAATGTAGGATAGGTTTCTGAAAAACATCGCGGAGTGATGCACATTGTATGGGTGTGTAACATTACATTCACTATATAGGAATGAGAAAAACATCACGGGGTGGTGTGTATCATAGGGTCTGAATTAGTGTAGGCAGTGAGTGGCAATGTAGGATGGAGAAAAACACCACGGGGTGGTCAGCATTGGGAAGTCAGGAAACATGCAGTGGCAATGTAGGATAGGTTTCTGAAAAATATCGCGGGGTGGTGCGCATTGTATGGGTGTGTAGCAACACATTCACTAGTAGGAGTGAGAAAAACATCACGGGGTGGTGTGATTCATAGGGTCTGAATTAGGATAGGCAGTGAGTGGCAATGTAGGATGGGGAAAAGCACCATGGGGATGTCAGTACGGGGAGCTCAGGAAACATGCGGTGGCAATGTAGGATAGGTTTCTGAAAAACATCGCGGCGTGGTGCGCATTGTATGGGTGTTTACCATTACATTCACTAGTAGGAGTGAGAAAAACGTCACGGAGTGGTGTGAATTATAGGGTCTGAATTAGGATAGGCAATGAGTGGCAATGTAGAATGGAGAAAAGCACCACGGGGTGGTCAGCATGGGGAAGTCAGGAAACATGCAGGGGCAATGTAGGATAGGTTTCTGAAAAACTTCGCGGGGTGATGAGCATTGTATGGGTGTGTAACTTTACATTCACTAGTAGGAGTGAGAAAAACATCATGGTGTCGGGTGAATCATAGGGTCTGAATTAGGACAGGCAGTGAGTGGCAATGTAGGATGGAGAAAAGGACGACGGGGTTGTCAGTATGGGGAGGTCAGGAAACGTGCAGTGGCAATGTAGGATAGGTTTCTGAAAAACATCACGGGGTGGTGCGCACTGTATGGGTGTGTAACCTTACATTCACTAGCAGGAGTGAAAAAAACATCATGGGGTGGTGTGAATCATAGGGTCTGAATTAGGATGGGCAATGATTCGCAATGTAGGATGGAGAAAAGCACAACGGGGTGCTCAACATGGGGAGGTCAGGAAACATGCAGTCGCAATGTAGGATAGGTTTCTGAAAAACATCACGGGGTGGTGCGCACTGTATGGGTGTGTAACATTGCATTCACTAGTAGGAGTGAGAAAAGGATCACAGGGTGGTTTGAATCATAGGGTCTCAATTAGGATAGGCAGTGAGTGGCAATGTAGGATGGAGAAAAGCAACACGGGGTGGTCAGCATGGGGACGTCAGGAAACATGCAGGGGCAATGTAGGATAGGTTTCTGATAAACATCGCAGGGTGGTGCACATTGTATGGGTGTGTCACCTTACATTCACTAGTAGGAGTGAGAAAAATATCACGGGGTGGTGTGAATCATAGGGTCTGAATTAGGATGGGCAATGATTCGCAATGGAGGATGGAGAAAAGCACCACGGGGTGGTCAACATGGGGAGGTCAGGAAACATGCAGTGGCAATGTAGGATAGGTTTCTGAGAAACATCGCGGGGTGGTGCGCATTGTATGGGTGTGTAACCTTACATTCACTAGTAGGAGTGAAAAAAACATCACGGGGTGGTGTGAATAATAGGGTCTGAATTAGGATGGGCAATGATTCACAATGTAGGATGGAGAAAAGCACCACGGGGTGGTCAACATGGGGAGGTCAGGAAACATGCAGTGGCAATGTAGGATAGGTTTCTGAAAAACATCACGAGGTGGTGCGCATTGTATGGGTGTGTAACATGACATTCACTAGTAGGAGTGAGAAAAGCATCACAGGGTGGTGTGAATCATAGGGTCTGAATTAGGATAGGCAGTGACTGGCAATGTAGGATGGAGAAAAGCACCATGGGGTGGTCAGCATGGGGAGGTCAGGAAACATGCAGTGGCAATGTAGGATAGGTTTCTGAAAAACATCGCGGGGTGGTGCGCATTGTATGGCTGTGTAACATTACATTCACTAGTAGGAGTGAGAAAAACATCACGGGGTGGTGTGAATCATAGGGTCTGAATTAGGATAGGCAGTGAGTGGCAATGTAGGATGGAGAAAAGCACTACCGGGTGGTCAGCATGGGGATGTCAGGAAACATGCAGGGGCAATGTAGGATAGGTTTCTGAAAAACATCGCGGGGTTGTGCGCATTGTATGGGTGTGTAACCTTACATTCACTAGTAGGAGTGAGAAAAACATCACGGGGTGGTGTGAATCATAGGGTCTGAATTAGGATAGGCAGTGAGTGGCAAGGTAGGATGGAGAAAAGCAACACGGGGTGGTCAGCATGGGGATGTTAGGAAACATGCAGTGGCAATGTAGGATAGGTTTCTGAAAATCATCGCGGCGTGATGCGCATTGTATGGGTGTGTAACATTACATTCACTAGTAGGAGTGAGAAAAACGTCACGGGGTGGTGTGAATTATAGGGTCTGAATTAGGATAGGCAATCAGTGGCAATGTAGGATGGAGAAAAGCACCACGGGGTGGTCAGCATGGGGAGGTCAGGAAACATGCAGTGTCCATGTAGGATATGTTTCTGAAAAACATCGCGGTGTGGTGCGTATTGTATGGGTGTGTATCCTTACATTCACTAGTAGAAGTGAGAAAAACATCACGGGGGGGTGAATCATAGGGTCTGAATTAGGATAGACAGTGAGTGGCAATGTAGGATGGAGAAATGCACCACGGGGTGGTCAGCCTGGGGAGGTCAGGAAACATGCAGTAGCAATGTAGGATAGGTTTTCGAAAAACATCGCGGGGTGGTGCGCATTGTATGGGTGTGTAACATTACATTCACTAGTAGGAGTGAGAAAATCATCACGGGGTGGTGTGAATCATAGGGTTTGAATTAGGATAGGCAGTGAGTGGCAATGTAGGATGAAGAAAAGCACCACGGGGTGGTCAGCATGGGGAGGTCAGGAAACATGCAGTGGCAATGTAGGATAGGTTTCTGAAAAACATCGCCGGGTGGTGCGCATTGTATGAGTGTGTAACATTACATTCACTAGTAGGAGTGAGAAAAACATCACGGGGTGGTGTGAATCATAGGGTTGATTTAGGATAGGCAGTGAGTGGCAATGTAGGATGCAGAAAAGCACCACAGTGAGGTCAGCATGGGGAGGTCAGGAAACATGCAGTGGCAATGTAGGATAGGTTTCTGAAAAACATCGCTTGGTGGTGCGCATTGTATGGGTGTGTAACCTTACATTCACTAGTAGGAGTGAGAAAAACATCACGGGGTGGTGTGAATCATAGGGTCTGAATTAGGATAGGCAGTGAGTGGCAATGTAGGATGGAGAAAAGCACCACGTGGTGGTCAGCATTGGGAGGTCAGGAAACATGCAGTGTCAATGTAGGATAGGTTTCTGAAAAACATCGCGGGGTGGTGCGCATTGTATGGGTGTGCAACCTTACAATCACTAGTAGTAGTGACAAAAACATCATGGGGTGGTGTGAATCATAGGGTCTGAATTAGGACAGACAGTGAGTGGCAATGTAGGATGGAGAAAACACCACGGGGTGGTCAGCATGGGGAGGTCAGGAAACATGCAGTGGCAATGTAGGATAGGTTTCTGAAAAACATCGCGAGGTGGTGCGCATTGTATGGGTGTGTAACCTTACATTCACTAGTAGGAGTGAGAAAAACATCACAGGGTGGTGTGAATCATAGGGACTGAATTAGGATAGGCAGTGAGTTGCAATGTAGGATGTAGAAAAGCACCAAGGGGTGGTCAGCATGGGGAGGTCAGGAAACATGCAGGGGCATTGTATGATAGGTTTCTGAAAAACATCGCGAGGTGGTGCGCATTGTATGGGTGTGTAACCTTACATTCACTAGTAGGAGTGAGAAAAACATCACAGGGTGGTGTGAATCATAGGGACTGAATTAGGATAGGCAGTGAGCGGCAATGTAGGATGGAGAAAACACCACGGGGTGGTCAGCATGGGGAGGTCAGGAAACATGCAGTGGCAATGTAGGATAGGTTTCTGAAAAACATCGCGAGGTGGTGCGCATTGTATGGGTGTGTAACCTTACATTCACTAGTAGGAGTGAGAAAAACATCACAGGGTGGTGTGAATCATAGGGACTGAATTAGGATAGGCAGTGAGTGGCAATGTAGGATGTAGAAAAGCACCACGGGGTGGTCAGCATGGGGAGGTCAGGAAACATGCAGGGGCATTGTAGGATAGGTTTCTGAAAAACATCGCGGTGTGGTGCGCACTGTATGGGTGTTTAGCATTACATTCACTAGTAGGAGTGAGAAAAACGTCACGGGGTGGTGTAAATGATAGGGTCTGAATTAGGATAGGCAGTGAATGGCAATGTAGGATGGAGAAAAGCACCACGGGGTGCTCAGCTCTGGGAGGTCAGAAAACATGCAGTGGCAATGTAGGATAGGTTTCTGAAAAACAACGCGCGGTGGTGCGCATTGTATGGGTGTGTAACATTACATTCACTAGTAGGAGTGAGAAATACGTCACAGGGTCGTGTGAATCATAGGGTCTGAATTAGGATAGGCAGTGAGTGGCAATGTAGGATGGAGAAAAGCACCATGGGGAGGTCAGCACGGGGAGGTCAGGAAACATGCAATGGCAATGTAGGATAGGTTTCTGAAAAACATCGCAGGGTGGTGCTCATTTTATGGGTGTGTAACATTACATTCACTAGTATGAGTGACAAAAATATCACGGGGTAGTGTGAATCATAGGGTCTGAATTAGGATAGGCAGTGAGTGGCAATGTAGGATGAAGAAAAGCACCACGGGGTGGTCAGCATGGGGAGGTCAGGAAACATGCAGTGGCAATGTAGGATACGTTTCTGAAAAACATCGCCAGGTGGTGAGCATTGTATGGGTGTGTAACATTACATTCACTAGTAGGAGTGAGAAAAACGTCACGCGGTGGTGTGAATTATAGGGTCTGAATTCGGATAGGCAATGAGTGTCAATGTAGGATGGAGAAAAGCACCTCGGGGTGGTCAGCATGGGGAAGTCAGGAAACCGGCAGTGTCCATGTAGGATAGGTTTCTGAAAAACATCGAGGGCTGGTGCGCATTGTATGGGTGTGTAACCTTACATTCACTAGTAGGAGTGAGAAAAACATCACGGGGTGGGGTGAATCATAGGGTCTGAATTAAGAAAGGCAGTGAGTGGCAATGTAGGATGGAGAAATGCACCACGGGGTGGTCAGCATGGGGATTTCAGGAAACGTGCAGTGGCAATGTAGGATAGGTTTCTGAAAAATATCTCCGGGTGGTGCGCATTGTATGGGTGTGTAACATTACATTCAGTAGTAGGAGTGAGAAAAACATCACGGGGTGGTGTGAATCATAGCGTTGATTTAGGATAGGCAGTGAGTGGCAATGTAGGATGCAGAAAAGCACCACAGGGTGGTCAGCATGGGGAGGTCAGGAAACATGCAGTGGCAATGTAGGATAGGTTTCTGAAAAACTTCGCGGGGTGATGCGCATTGTATGGGTGTGTAACATTACATTCACTAGTAGGAGTTAGAAAAACATCACGGGGTCGGGTGAATCATAGGGTCTGAATTAGGACAGGCAGTGAGTGGCAATGTAGGATGGAGAAAATCACCACGGGGTGGTCCGCATGGGGAGGTCAGGAAACATGCAGTGGCAATGTAGGATAGGTTTCTGAAAAACATCACGGGGTGGTGCGCACTGTATGGGTGTGTAACATTACATTCACTAGTAGGAGTGAGAAAAGCATCACAGGGTGGTGTGAATCATAGGGTCTGAATTAGGATAGGCAGTGAGTGGCAATGTAGGATGGAGAAAAGCAACACGGTGTGGTCAACATGGGGCGGTCAGGAAACATGCAGTGGCAATGTAGGATAGGTTTCTGAAAAACATCACGGGGTGGTGCGCATTGTATGTGTGTGTAACATTACATTCACTAGTAGGAGGGAGAAAAGCATCACAGGGTGGTGTGAATCATAGGGTCTGAATTAGGATAGGCAGTGACTGGCAATGTAGGATGGAGAAAAGCACCATGGGGTGGTCAGCATGGGGAGGTCAGGAAACATGCAGTGGCAATGTAGGATAGGTCTATGAAAACCATCGCGGGGTGGTGCGCATTGTATGGGTGTGTAACATTACATTCACTAGCAGGAGTGAGAAAAACATCACGGGGTGGTGTGAATCATAGTGTCTGAATTAGGATAGGCAGTGAGTGGCAATGTAGGATGGAGAAAAGCACCACCGGGTGGTCAGCATGGGGGGGTCAGGAAACATGCAGTGGCAATGTAGGATAGGTTTCTGAAAAACATCGCGGGGTGGTGCGCATTATATGGGTGTGTAACATTACATTCACTATTAGGAATGAGAAAAACGTCATGGGGTGGTGTGAATCATAGGGTCTAAATTAGGATAGGCAATGAGTGCCAATGTAGGATGGAGAAAAACACCACTGGGTTGTCAGCATGGGGAGTTCAGGAAACATGCAGTGGCAATGTAGGATAGGTTTCTGAAAATCATCGCAGGGTGGTGCGCATTGTATGGGAGTGTAACATTACATTCACTAGTAGGAGTGAAAATAACGTAACGGGGTCGTGTGAATCATAGGGTCTGAATTAGGATAGGCAGGGAGTGGCAATGTAGGATGGGGAAAAGCACCATGGGGAGGTCAGTAAGGGGATGTCAGGAAACATGCAGTGGCAATATAAGATAGGTTTCTGAAAAACATCGCGGTGTGGTGCGCATTGTATGGGTGTGTAACATTACATTCACTAGTAGGAGTGAGAAAAACGTCACGGGGTGGTGTGAATTATAGGGTCTGAATTAGGATAGGCAATGAGTGGCAATGTAGGATGGAGAAAAGCACCACGGGCTGGTCAGCATTGGGAAGTCAGGAAACATGCAGTGTCCATGTAGGATAGGTTTCTGAAAAACATCGCGGGGTGGTGCGCATTGTATGGGTGTGTAACCTTACATTCACTAGTAGGAGTGAGAAAAACATCAAGGGGTGTTGTGAATCATAGCGTCTGAATTAGGATAGGCAGTGAGTGGCAATGAAGGATGAAGAAAAGCACCACGGGGTGGTCAGCATGGGGAGGTCAGGAAACATGCAGTGGCAATGTAGGATAGGTTTCTGAAAAACATCGCCGGGTGGTGCGCATTGTATGAGTGTGTAACATTACATTCTCTAGTAGGAGTGAGAAAAACATCACGGGGTGGTGTGAATCATAGGGTTGATTTAGGATAGGCAGTGAGTGGCAATGTAGGATGCAGAAAAGCACCACAGTGTGGTCAGCATGGGGAGGTCAGGAAACATGCATTGGCAATGTAGGATAGGTTTCTGAATAACATCGCTTGGTGGTGCGCATTGTATGGGTGTGTAACATTACATTCACTAGTAGGAGTGAGAAAAACATCACGGGGTGGTGTGAATCATAGGGTCTGAATTAGGATAGGCAGTGAGTGGCAATGTAGGATGGAGAAAAGCACCACGGTGTGGTCAGCATTGGGAGGTCAGGAAACATGCAGTGGCAATGTAGGATAGGTTTCTGAAAAACATTGCGGGGTTGTGCGCATTGTATGGGTGTGTAACATTACATTCACTAGTAGGAGTGAGAAAAACATCACGGGGTGGTGTGAATCATAGGGTTGATTTAGGATAGGCAGTGACTGGCAATGTAGGATGCAGAAAAGCACCACAGGGTGGTCAGCATGGGGAGGTCAGCAAACATGCAGTGGCAATGTAGGATAGGTTTCTGAAAAACTTCGCGGGGTGATGCCCATTGTATGGGTGTGTAACATTACATTCACTAGTAGGAGTGAGAAAAACATCACGGGGTCGGGTGAATCATAGGGTCTGAATTAGGACAGGCAGTGAGTGGCAATGTAGGATGGAGAAAAGCACAACGGGGTAGTCAGTATGGGGAGGTCAGGAAACGTGCAGTGGCAATGTAGGATAGGTTTCTGAAAAATATCGCGGGGTGGTGCGCATTGTATGGGTGTGTAACATTACATTCACTAGTAGGAGTGAGAAAAACATCGCGGGGTGGTGTGAATCATAGGGTCTGAATTACGATAGGCAGTGAGTGGCAATGTAGGATGGAGAAAATCACCACGGGGTGGTCAGCATGGGGAGGTCAGGAAACATGCAGTGGCAATGTAGGATAGGTTTCTGAAAAACATCGCGGGGTGGTGCACATTGTATGGGTGTGTAACCTTACATTCACTAGCAGGAGTGAAAAAAACATCACGGGGTGGTGTGAATCATAGGGTCTGAATTAGGATGGGCAATGATTCGCAATGTAGGATGGAGAAAAGCACCACGGGGTGGTCAACATGGGGAGGTCAGGAAACATGCAGTGGCAATGTAGGATAGGTTTCTGAAAAACATCACGGGGTGGTGCGCACTGTATGGGTGTGTAACATTACATTCACTAGTAGGAGTGAGAAAAGCATCACAGGGTGGTGTGAATCATAGGGTCTGAATTAGGATAGGCAGTGAGTGGCAATGTAGGATGGAGAAAAGCAACACGGGGCGGTCATCACGGGGACGTCAGGAAACATGCAGTGGTAATGTAGGATAGGTTTCTGACAAACATCGCGGGGTGGTGCGCATTGTATGGGTGTGTAACCTTACATTCACTAGTAGGAGTGAAAAAAACATCACGGGGTGGTGTGAATCATAGGGTCTGAATTAGGAAGGGCAATGATTCCCAATGTAGGATAGAGAAAAGCACCACGGGGTGGTCAGCATGGGGATGTTAGGAAACATGCAGTGGCAATATAGGATAGGTTTCTGAAAAACATCGCGGCGTGGTGCGCATTGTATGGGTGTGTAACATTACATTCACTAGTAGGAGTGAGAAAAACGTCACGGGGTGGTGTGAATCATAGCGTCTGAATTAGGATAGGCAATGAGTGGCAATGTAGGATGGAGAAAAGCACCACGGGGTGGTCAGCATGGCGAAGTCAGGAAACATGCAGTGTCCATGTAGGATAGGTTTCTGAAAAACATCGCGGGGTAGTGCGCATTGTATGGGTGTGTAACCTTATATTCACTAGTAGGTGGGAGAAAAACATCACGGGGGGGTGAATCATAGGGTCTGAATTAGGATAGGCAGTGAGTGGCAATGTAGGATGGAGAAATGCACCACGGGGTGGTCAGCATGGGGAGGTCAGGAAACATGCAGTAGCAATGTAGGATAGGTTTCTGAAAAACATCGCAGGGTGGTGCGCATTGTATGGGTGTGTAACATTACATTCACTTTTAGGAGTGAGAAAAACATCACGGGGTGTTGTGAATAATAGGGTCTGAATTAGGATAGGCAGTGAGTGGCAATGTAGGATAAAGAAAAGCACCACGGGGTGGTCAGCATGGGGAGGTCAGGAAACATGCAGTGGCAATGTAGGATAGGTTTCTGAAATACATCGCCGGGTGGTGCACATTGTATGAGTGTGTAACATTACATTCACTAGTAGGAGTGAGAAAAACATCACGGGGTGGTGTGAATCATAGGGTTGATTTAGGATAGGCAGTGAGTGGCAATGTAGGATGCAGAAAAGCACCACAGTGTGGTCAGCATCGGGAGGTCAGGAAACATGCAGTGGCAATGTAGGATAGGTTTCTGAAAAACATCGCTTGGTGGTGCGCATTGTACGGGTGTGTAACCAAACATTCACTAGTAGGAGTGAGAAAAACATCACGGGGTGGTGTGAATCATAGGGTCTGAATTAGGATAGGCAGTGAGTGGCAATGTAGGATGGAGAAAAGCACCACGTGGTGGTCAGCATTGGGAGGTCAGGAAACATGCAGTGGCAATGTAGGATAGGTTTCTGAAAAACATCGCGGGGTGGTGCGCATTGTATGGGTGTGTAACCTTACAATCACTAGTAGTAGTGAGAAAAACATCACGGGGTGGTGTGAATCATAGGGTCTGAATTAGGATAGGCAGTGAGCGGCAATGTAGGATGGAGAAAACACCACGGGGTGGTCAGCATGGGGAGGTCAGGAAACATGCAGTGGCAATGTAGGATAGGTTTCTGAAAAACATCGCGAGGTGGTGCGCATTGTATGGGTGTGTAACCTTACATGCACTAGTAGGAGTGAGAAAAACATCACAGGGTGGTGTGAATCATAGGGACTAAATTAGGATAGGCAGTGAGTGGCAATGTAGGATGTAGAAAAGCACCACGGGGTGGTCAGCATGGGGAGGTCAGGAAACATGCAGTGGCAATGTAGGATAGGTTTCTGAAAAACATCGCCGGGTGGTGCACATTGTATGAGTGTGTAACATTACATTCACTAGTAGGAGTGAGAGAAACATCACGGGGTGGTGTGAATCTTAGGGTTGATTTAGGATAGGCAGTGAGTGGCAATGTAGGATGCAGAAAAGCACCACAGTGTGGTCAGCATGTGGAGGTCAGAAAACATGCAGTGGCAATGTAGGATAGGTTTCTGAAAAACATCGCTTGGTGGTGCGCATTGTATGGGTGTGTAACCTTACATTCACTAGTAGGAGTGAGAAAAACATCACGGGGTGGTGTGAATCATAGGGTCTGAATTAGGATAGGAAGTCAGTGGCAATGTAGGATGGAGAAAAGCACCACGGGGTGGTCAGCATTGGGAGGTCAGGAAACATGTAGTGGCAATGTAGGATAGGTTTCTGAAAAACATCGCGGGGTGGTGCGCAATGTATGGGTGTGTAACCTTACAATCACTAGTAGTAGTGAGAAAAACATCACGGGGTGGTGTGAATCATAGGGTCTGAATTAGGATAGGCAGTGAGCGGCAATGTAGGATGGAGAAAACACCACGGGGTGGTCAGCATGGGGAGGTCAGGAAACATGCAGTGGCAATGTAGGATAGGTTTCTGAAAAACATCGCGAGGTGGTGCGCATTGCATGGGTGTGTAACCTTACATGCACTAGTAGGAGTGAGAAAAACATCACGGGGTGGTGTGAATCATAGGGTCTGAATTAAGATAGGCAGTGATCGGCAATGTAGGATGGGGAAAAGCACCATGGGGCAGTCAGCATGGGGAGGTCAGGAAACATGCAGTGGCAATGTAGGATAGGTTTCTGAAAAACATCGTGGCGTCGTGCGCATTGTATGGGTGTGTAACCTTACATTGACTAGTAGGAATGAGAAAAACATCACGGGGTGGTGTGAATTATAGGGTCTGAATTAGGATAGGCAGTGAGTGGCAATGTAGGATGGAGAAAAGCACCACGGGGTGGTCAGCATGGGGAGGTCAGGAAATATGCAGTGGCAATGTAGGATAGGTTTCTGAAAAACATCACGGGGTGGTGCGCATTGTATGGGTGTGTAACATTACATTCACTAGTAGGAGTGAGAAAAACATCACGGGGTGGTGTGAATCATAGGGTCTGAATTAGGATAGGCAGTGAGTGGCAATGTAGGGTGGAGAAAAGCACCACGGGGTGGTCAGCATGGGGAGGTCAGGAAACATGTAGTGTCCATGTAGGATAGGTTTCTGGAAAACATCGCGGAGTGGTGCGCATTGTATGGGTGTATAACATTACATTCACTCTTAGGAATGAGAAAAACATCACGGGGTGGTGTGTATCATAGGGTCTGAAATAGGGGAGGGAGTGAGTGGCAATGTAGGATGGAGAAAAACACCACCGGGTGGTCAGCATTTTGAAGTCAGGAAACATGCAGTGGCAATGTAGGATAGGTTTCTGAAAAACATCGCTTGGTGGTGCGCATTGTATGGGTGTGTAGCATTACATTCACTAGTAGGAGTGAGAAAAACGTCACGGGGTCGTGTGAATCATAGGGCCTGAATTAGAATAGGCAGTGGGTGGCAATGTAGGATGGGGAAAAGCACCATGGGGAGGTCAGTACGGGGAGGTCAGGAAACATGCAGTGGCAATGTAGGATAGGTTTCTGAAAAACATCGCGGGGTGGTGCGCATTGTATGGGTGTGTAACGTTACAATCACTAGTAGGAGTGAGAAAAATATCACGGGGTGGTGTGAATCATAGGGTCTGAATTAGAATAGGCAGTGAGTGGCAATGTAGGATGGAGAAAAGCACCACGGGGTGGTCAGCATCGGGAGGTCAGGAAACATGCAGTGGCAATGTTGTATAGGTTTCTGAAAAACATCGCGGGGTGGTGCGCATTGTATGGGTGTGTAATCTTACATTCACTAGTAGGAGTGAGAAAAACATCACGGGGTGGTGTGAATCATAGGGTCTGAATTAGGATAGGCATTGAGTGGCAATGTAGGATGGAGAAAAGCACCACGGGGTGGTCAGCATGGGGAGGTCAGGAAACATGCAGTGGCAAAGTAGGAAAGGTTTCTGAAATCATCGCGGGGTGGTGCGCATTGTATGGCTGTGTAACATTACATTCACTAGTAGGAGTGACAAAAACATCACGGGGTGGTGTGAATCATAGGGTCTGAATTAGGATATGCAGTGAGTGGCAATGCAGGATGGAGAAAAGCACCACGGGGTGGTCAGCTTTAGGATGTTAGGAAACATGCATTGGCAATGTAGGATAGGTTTCTGAAAAACATCGCAGGGTGGTGCGCATTGTATGGGTGTGTAGCATTACATTCACTAGTAGGAGTGAGAAAAACGTCACGGGGTCGTGTGAATCATAGGGTCTGAATTAGGATAGGCAGTGGGTGGCAATGTAGGATGGAGAAAAGCACCACGGGTTGGTCAGCTCTGGGAGGTCAGGAAACATGCAGTGGCAATGTAGGATAGGTTTCTGAAAAACATCGCGGGGTGGTGCGCATTGTATGGGTGTGTAACATTACATTCACTAGTAGGAGTGAGAAAAACATCACGGGGTGGTGTGAATCATAGGGTCTGAATTAAGATAGGCAGTGAGTGGCAATGTAGGATGGGGAAAAGCACTATGGGGAGGTCAGTACGGGGAGGTCAGGAAACATGCAGTGGCAATGTAGGATAGGTTTCTGAAAAACATCGCGGGGTGGTGCGCATTGTATGGCTGTGTAACGTTACAATCACTAGTAGGAGTGAGAAAAATATCACGGGGTGGTGTGAATCATAGGGTCTGAATTAGAATAGGCCGTGAGTGGCAATGTAGGATGGAGAAAAGCACCACGGGGTGGTCAGCATCGGGAGGTCAGGAAACATGCAGTGGCAATGTAGGATAGGTTTCTGAAATCATCGCGGGGTGGTGCGCATTGTATGGGTGTGTAACATTACATTCACTAGTAGGAGTGAGAAAAACATCACAGGGTGGTGTGAATCACAGGGTCTGAATTAGGATAGGCAGTGAGTGGCAATGTAGGATAGAGAAAAGCACCACGGGGTGGTCAGCATGGGGAGGTCAGGAAACATGCAGTGGCAATGTAGGATAGGTTTCTGATAAACATCACGGAGTGGTGCGCATTGTATGGGTGTGTAACATTACATTCACTATTAGGAATGAGAAAAACATCACGGGGTGGTGTGAATCATAGGGTCTGAATTAGGGTAGGCAGTGAGTGGCAATGTAGGATGGAGAAAAACACCACGTGGTGGTCAGCATTGGGAAGTCAGGAAACATGCAGTGGCAATGTAGGATAGTTTTCTGAAAAACATCGCGGGGTGGTGCGCATTGTATGGGTGTGTAGCATTACATTCACTAGTAGGAGTGAGAAAAACATCACGGGGTCGTGTGAATCATAGGGTCTGAACTAGGATAGGCAGTGAGTGGCAATGTAGGATGGAGAAAATCACCACGGGGTGGTCAGCATGGGGAGGTCAGGAAACATGCATTGGCAATGTAGGATAGGTTTCTGAAAAACATCGTGGCGTCGTGCGCATTGTATGGGTGTGTAACCTTACATTGACTAGTAGGAATGAGAAAAACATCACGGGGTGGTGTGAATTATAGGGTCTGAATTAGGATAGGCAGTGAGTGGCAATGTAGGATGGAGAAAAGCACCACGGGGTGGTCAGCATGGGGAGGTCAGGAAACATGCAGTGGCAATGTAGGATAGGTTTCTGAAAAACATCACGGGGTGGTGCGCATTGTATGGGTGTGTAACATTACATTCACTAGTAGGAGTGAGAAAAACATCACGGGGTGGTGTGTATCATAGGGTCTGAATTAGGATAGGCAGTGAGTGGCCAAGTAGGGTGGAGAAAAGCACCACGGGGTGGTCAGCATGGGGAGGTCAGGAAACATGCAGTGGCAATGTAGGATAGGTTTCTGGAAAACATCGCGGACTGGTGCGCATTGTATGGGTGTATAACATTACATTCACTATTAGGAATGAGAAAAACATCACGGGGTGGTGTGTATCATAGGGTCTGAAATAGGGGAGGCAGTGAGTGGCAATGTAGGATGGAGAAAAACACCACGGGGTGGTCAGCATTTTGAAGTCAGGAAACATGCAGTGGCAATGTAGGATAGGTTTCTGAAGAATATCGCGGGGTGGTGCGCATTGTAGGGGTGTGTAAACTTATATTCACTAGTAGGAGTGAGAAAAACATCACGGGGTGGTGTGAATCATAGGGTCTGAATTAGGATAGGCAGTGAGTGGCAATGTAGGATGGAGAAAAGCACCACGGGGTGGTCAGCATTAGGATGTTAGGAAACATGCAGTGGCAATGTAGGATAGCTTTCTGAAAAACATCGCGGGGTGGTGCGCATTGTATGCGTGTGTAGCATTACATTCACTAGTAGGAGTGAGAAAAACGTCACGGGGTCGTGTGAATCATAGGGCCTGAATTAGAATAGGCAGTGGGTGGCAATGTAGGATGGGGAAAAGCACCATGGGGAGGTCAGTACGGGGAGGTCAGGAAACATGCAGTGGCAATGTAGGATAGGTTTCTGAAAAACATCGCGGGGTGGTGCGCATTGTATGGGTGTGTAACGTTACAATCACTAGTAGGAGTGAGAAAAATATCACGGGGTGGTGTGAATCATAGGGTCTGAATTAGAATAGGCAGTGAGTGGCAATGTAGGATGGAGAAAAGCACCACGGGGTGGGCAGCATCGTTAGGTCAGGAAACATGCAGTGGCAATGTTGTATAGGTTTCTGAAAAACATCGCGGGGTGGTGCGCATTGTATGGGTGTGTAATCTTACATTCACTAGTAGGAGTGAGAAAAACATCACGGGGTGGTGTGAATCACAGGGTTTGAATTAGGATAGGCATTGAGTGGCAATTTAGGATGGAGAAAAGCACCACGGGGTGGTCAGCATGGGGAGGTCAGGAAACATGCAGTGACAATGTAGGATAGCTTTCTGAAAAACATCGCGGGGTAGTGCCGATTGTATGGGTATATAACATTACATTCATTAGTAGGAGTGAGAAAAACATCAGGGGTTGGGATGAATCATAGGGTCTGAATTAGGATAGGCAGTGAGTGGCAATGTAAGATGGAGAAAAGCACCACGGGGATGTCCGCATGCGGAGGTCAGGAAACATGCAGTGGCAATGTAGGTTAGGTTTCTGAAAAACATCACGGGGTGGTCCGCACTGTATGGGTGTGTAACATTACATTCACTAGTAAAAGTGAGAAAAGCATCACAGCGTGCTGTGAATCATAGGGTCTGAATTAGGATAGGCAGTGAGTGGCAATGTAGGATGGAGAAAAGCAACACGGGGTGGTCATCACGGGGACTTCAGGAAACATGCAGTGGTAATGTAGGATAGGTTTCTGACAAACATCGCGGGGTGGTGCGCATTGTATGGGTGTGTAACCTTACATTCACTAGTAGGAGTGAAAAAAACATCACGGGGTGGTGTGAATCATAGGGTCTGAATTAGGATGGGCAATGATTCCCAATGTAGGATGGAGAAAAGCACCACGGGGTGGTCAGCATGGGGATGTTAGGAAACATGCAGTGGCAATGTAGGATAGGTTTCTGAAAAACATCGCGGCGTGGTGCGCATTGTATGGGTGTGTAACATTACATTCACTAGTAGGAGTGAGAAAAACGTCACGGGGTGGTGTGAATCATAGCGTCTGAATTAGGATAGGCAATGAGTGGCAATGTAGGATGGAGAAAAGCACCACGGGGTGGTCAGCATGGCGAAGTCAGGAAACATGCAGTGTCCATGTAGGATAGGTTTCTGAAAAACATCGCGGGGTAGTGCGCATTGTATGGGTGTGTAACTTTATATTCACTAGTAGGAGGGAGAAAAACATCACGGGGGGGTGAATCATAGGGTCTGAATTAGGATAGGCAGTGAGTGGCAATGTAGGATGGAGAAATGCACCACGGGGTGGTCAGCATGGGGAGGTCAGGAAACATGCAGTAGCAATGTAGGATAGCTTTCTGAAAAACATCGCGGGGTGGTGCGCATTGTATGGGTGTGTAACATTACATTCACTTTTAGGAGTGAGAAAAACATCACGGGGTGTTGTGAATAATAGGGTCTGAATTAGGATAGGCAGTGAGTGGCAATGTAGGATGAAGAAAAGCACCACGGGGTGGTCAGCATGGGGAGGTCAGGAAACATGCAGTGGCAATGTAGGATAGGTTTCTGAAATACATCGCCGGGTGGTGCACATTGTATGAGTGTGTAACATTACATTCACTAGTAGGAGTGAGAAAAACATCACGGGGTGGTGTGAATCATAGGGTTGATTTAGGATAGGCAGTGAGTGGCAATGTAGGATGCAGAAAAGCACCACAGTGTGGTCAGCATGGGGAGGTCAGGAAACATGCAGTGGCAATGTAGGATAGGTTTCTGAAAAACATCGCTTGGTGGTGCGCATTGTATGGGTGTGTAACCTTACATTCACTAGTAGGAGTGAGAAAAACATCACGGGGTGGTGTGAATCATAGGGTCTGAATTAGGATAGGCAGTGAGTGGCAATGTAGGATGGAGAAAAGCACCACGTGGTGGTCAGCATTGGGAGGTCAGGAAACATGCAGTGGCAATGTAGGATAGGTTTCTGAAAAACATCGCGGGGTGGTGCGCATTGTATGGGTGTGTAACCTTACAATCACTAGTAGTAGTGAGAAAAACATCATGGGGTGGTGTGAATCATAGGGTCTGAATTAGGATAGGCAGTGAGCGGCAATGTAGGATGGAGAAAACACCACGGGGTGGTCAGCATGGGGAGGTCAGGAAACATGCAGTGGCAATGTAGGATAGGTTTCTGAAAAACATCGCGAGGTGGTGCGCATTGTATGGGTGTGTAACCTTACATGCACTAGTAGGAGTGAGAAAAACATCACAGGGTGGTGTGAATCATAGGGACTGAATTAGGATAGGCAGTGAGTGGCAATGTAGGATGTAGAAAAGCACCACGGGGTGGTCAGCATGGGGAGGTCAGGAAACATGCAGTGGCAATGTAGGATAGGTTTCTGAAAAACATCGCGGGGTGGTGCACATTGTATGAGTGTGTAACATTACATTCACTAGTAGGAGTGAGAGAAACATCACGGGGTGGTGTGAATCATAGAGTTGATTTAGGATAGGCAGTGAGTGGCAATGTAGGATGCAGAAAAGCACCACAGTGTGGTCAGCATGGGGAGGTCAGGAAACATGCAGTGGCAATGTAGGATAGGTTTCTGAAAAACATCGCTTGGTGGTGCGCATTGTATGGGTGTGTAACCTTACATTCACTAGTAGGAGAGAGAAAAACATCACGGGGTGGTGTGAATCATAGGGTCTGAATTAGGATAGGAAGTCAGTGGCAATGTAGGATGGAGAAAAACACCACGGGGTGGTCAGCATTGGGAGGTCAGGAAACATGCAGTGGCAATGTAGGATAGGTTTCTGAAAAACTTCGCGAGGTGGTGCGCACTGTATGGGTGTTTAGCATTACATTCACTAGTAGGAGTGAGAAAAACGTCACGGGGTGGTGTAAATCATAGGGTCTGAATTAGAATAGGCAGTGAATGGCAATGCAGGATGGACAAAAGCACCATGGGGAGGTCAGCACGGGGAGGTCAGGAAACATGCAGTGGCAATGTAGGATAGGTCTCTGAAAAACATCGCGGGGTGGTGCGCATTGTATGGGTGTGTAGCATTACATTCACTAGTAGGAGTGGGAAAAACGTCACGGGGTCGTGTGAATCATAGGGTCTGAATTAGGATAGGCAGTGAGTGGCAATGTAGGATGGAGAAAAGCACCACGGAGTGGTCAGCATGGGGAGGTCAGGAAACATGCAGTGGCAATGTAGGATAGCTTTCTGAAAAACATCGCGGGGTAGTGCGCATTGTATGGGTGTATAACATTACATTCATTCGTAGGAGTGAGAAAAACATCACGGGGTGGTGTGAATCATAGGGTCTGAATTAGGATAGGCAGTGAGTGGCAATGTAGGATGGAGAAAAGCACCACGGAGTGGTCAGCTCTGGGAGGTCAGGAAACATGCAGTGGCAATGTAGGATAGCTTTCTGAAAAACATCGCGGCGTAGTGCGGATTGTATGGGTATATAACATTATATTCATTAGTAGTAGTGAGAAAAACATCAGGGGTTGGGGTGAATCATAGGGTCTGAATTAGGATAGGCAGTGAGTGGCAATGTAAGATGGAGAAAAGCACCACGGGGTTGTCCGCATGGGGAGGTCAGGAAACATGCAGTGGCAATGTAGGATAGGTTTCAGAAATCATCGCGGGGTGGTGCGCATTGTATGGGTGTGTAACATTACATTCACTAGTAGGAGTGAGAAAAACATCACGGGGTGGTGTGAATCATAGGGTCTGCATTAGGATAGGCAGTGAGTGGCAATGTAGGATGGAGAAAAGCACCACGGGGAGGTCAGCATGGGGAGGTCAGGAAACATGCAGTGGCAATGTAGGATAGCTTTCTGAAAAACATCTCGGTGTGGTGCGCATTGTATGGGTGTGTAACCTTACGTTCACTAGTAGGAGTGAGAAAAACATCACGGGGTGGTGTGAATCATAGGGTCTGAATTCGGATAGGCAGTGACTGGCAATGTAGGATGGAGAAAAGCACCATGGGGTGGTCAGCATGGGGAGGTCAGGAAACATGCAGTGGCAATGTAGGATAGGTTTCTGAAAAACATCGCGGGGTGGTGTGCATTTTTTGGGTGTGTAACCTTACATTCACTAGTAAGAGTGAGAAAAAACATCACGGGGTGGTGTGAATCATAGGGTCTGAATTAGGATAGGCAGTGAGTGGCAATGTAGGATGGAGAAAAGCACCACGGGGTGGTCAGCATGGGGAGGTCAGGAAACATGCAGTGGCAATGTAGGATAGGTTTCTGATAAACATCGCGGAGTGGTGCGCATTGTATGGGTGTGTAACATTACATTCACTATTAGGAATGAGAAAAACATCACGGGGTGGTGTGAATCATAGGGTCTGAATTAGGGTAGGCAGTGAGTGGCAATGTAGGATGGAGAAAAACACCACGGGGTGGTCAGCATTGGGAAGTCAGGAAACATTCAGTGGCTATGTAGGATAGGTTTCTGAAAAACAGCGCAGGGTGGTGCGCATTGTATGGGTGTGTAACCTTTCATTCACTAGTAGGAGTGAGAAAAACATCACGGGGTGGTATGAATCATAGGGTCTGAATTAGGATAGGCAGTGAGTGGCAATGTAGGATGGAGAAAATCACCACGGAGTGGTCAGCATGGGGATGTCAGGAAACATGCAGTGGCAATGTAGGCTAGGTTTCTGAAAAACATCACGGGGTGGTGCGCATTGTATGGGTGTGTAACATTACATTCACTAGTAGGAGTGAGAAAAACATCACGGGGTGGTGTGAATCATAGGATGTGAATTAGGATAGGCAGTGAGTGGCAATGTAGGATGGAGAAAAGCACCACGGGGTGGTCAGCATGGGGAGGTCAGGAAACATGCAGTGGCAATGTAGGATAGGTTTCTGAAAAACATCGCGGAGTGGTGCGCATTGTATGGGTGTATAACATTACATTCACTATTAGGAATGAGAAAAACATCACGGGGTGGTGTCTATCATAGGGTCTGAATTAGGGTAGGCAGTGAGTGGCAATGTAGGATGGAGAAAAACACCACGGGGTGGTCAGCATTGGGAAGTCAGTAAACATGCAGTGGCAATGTAGGATAGGTTTCTGAAGAATATCGCGGGGTGGTGCGCATTGTATGGGTGTGTAAACTTACATTCACTAGTAGGAGTGAGAAAAACATCACGGGGTGGTGTGAATCATAGGGTCTGAATTAGGATAGGCATTCAGTGGCAATGTAGGATGGAGAAAGCACCACTGGGTGGTCAGCATTAGGATGTAAGGAAACATGCAGTGGCAATGTAGGATAGGTTTCTGAAAATCATCGCGGGGTGGTGCGCATTGCATGGGTGTGTAGCATTACATTCACTAGTAGGAGTGAGAAAAACGTCACAGGGTCGTGTGAATCATAGGGTCTGAACTAGGATAGGCAGTGAGTGGCAATGTAGGATGGAGAAAATCACCACGGGGTGGTCAGCATGGGGAAGTCAGGAAACATGCAGTGGCAATGTAGGATAGGTTTCTGAAAAACATCACGGGGTGGTGCGCATTGTATGGGTGTGTAACATTACATTCACTAGTAGGAGTGAGAAAAACATCACGGGGTGGTGTGAATCATAGGATCTGAATTAGGATAGGCAGTGAGTGGCAATATAGGATGGAGAAAAGCACCACGGGGTGGTCAGCATGGGGAGGTCAGGAAACATGCAGTGGCAATGTAGGATAGGTTTCTGAAAAACATCGCGGAGTGGTGCGCATTGTATGGGTGTATAACATTACATTCACTATTGGGAATGAGAAAAACATCACGGGGTGGTGTGTATCATAGGGTCTGAATTAGGGTAGGCAGTGAGTGGCAATGTAGGATGGAGAAAAACACCAGGGGTGGTCAGCATTGGGAAGTCAGGAAACATGCAGTGGCAATTTAGGATAGGTTTCTGAAGAATATCGCGGGGTGGTGCGCATTGTATGGGTGTGTAAACTTACATTTACTAGTAGGAGTGAGAAAAACATCACGGGGTGGTGTGAATCATAGGGTCTGAATTAGGATAGGCAGTGAGTGGCAATGTAGGATGGAGAAAAGCACCACGGGGTGGTCATCATTAGGATGTTAGGAAACATGCAGTGGCAATGTAGGATAGGTTTCTGAAAAACATCGCAGGGTGGTGCGCATTGTATGGGTGTGTAGCAATCCATTCACTAGTAGGAGTGAGAAAAACGTCACGGGGTCGTGTGAATCATAGGGTCTGAATTAGGATAGGCAGTGGGTGGCAATGTAGGATGGAGAAAAGCACCACGGGGTGGTCAGCTCTGGGAGGTCAGGAAACATGCAGTGGCAATGTAGGATAGGTTTCTGAAAAACATCGCGGGTTGGTGCGCATTGTATGGGTGTGTAACATTACATTCCCTAGTAGGAGTGAGAAAAACATCACGGGGTGGTGTGAATCCTAGGGTCTGAATTAAGAT
Organism: Cavia porcellus; assembly: GCF_034190915.1. Classification (NCBI taxonomy): domain Eukaryota; kingdom Metazoa; phylum Chordata; class Mammalia; order Rodentia; family Caviidae; genus Cavia; species Cavia porcellus. Next base: position 1,832,111 of record NW_026947558.1, read on the forward strand.
AGGCAGTGAGTGGCAATGTAGGATGGGGAAAAGCACCACGGGGTGGTCAGCATGGGGAGGTCAGGAAACATGCAGGGGCAATGTAGGATAGGTTTCTGGAAAACATCGCGGAGTGGTGCGCATTGTATGGGTGTATAACATTACATTCACTCTTAGGAATGAGAAAAACATCACGGGGTGGTGTGAATCATAGGGTCTGAATTAGGATATGCAGTGAGTGGCAATGCAGGATGGAGAAAAGCACCACAGGGTGGTCAGGTTTAGGATGTTAGGAAACATGCAGTGGCAATGTAGGATAGCTTTCTGAAAAACATCGAGGGGTAGTGCCGATTGTATGGGTATATAACATTACATTCATTAGTAGGAGTGAGAAAAACATCAGGGGTTGGGATGAATCATAGGGTCTGAATTAGGATAGGCAGTGAGTGGCAATGTAAGATGGAGAAAAGCACCACGGGGTTGTCCGCATGCGGCGGTCAGGAAACATGCAGTGGCAATGTAGGATAGGTTTCTGAAAATCATCGCGGGGTGGTGCGCATTGTATGGGTGTGTAACATTACATTCACTAGTAGGAGTGAGAAAAACATCACGGGGTGGTGTGAATCATAGGGTATGAATTAGGATAGGCAGTGAGTGGCAATGTAGGATGGAGAAAATCACCACGGGGTGGTCAGCATGGGGAGGTCAGGAAACATGCAGTGGCAATGTAGGAAAGGTTTCTGAAATCATCGCGGGGTGGTGCGCATTGTATGGCTGTGTAACATTACATTCACTAGTAGGAGTGACAAAAACATCACGGGGTGGTGTGAATCATAGGGTCTGAATTAGGATATGCAGTGAGTGGCAATGCAGGATGGAGAAAAGCACCACGGGGTGGTCAGCTTTAGGATGTTAGGAAACATGCAGTGGCAATGTAGGATAGGTTTCTGAAAAACATCGCAGGGTGGTGCGCATTGTATGGGTGTGTAGCATTACATTCACTAGTAGGAGTGAGAAAAACGTCACGGGGTCGTGTGAATCATAGGGTCTGAATTAGGATAGGCAGTGGGTGGCAATGTAGGATGGAGAAAAGCACCACGGGGTGGTCAGCTCTGGGAGGTCAGGAAACATGCAGTGGCAATGTAGGATAGGTTTCTGAAAAACATCGCCGGGTGGTGCGCATTGTATGGGTGTGTAACATTACATTCACTAGTAGGAGTGAGAAAAACATCACGGGGTGGTGTGAATCATAGGGTCTGAATTAAGATAGGCAGTGAGTGGCAATGTAGGATGGGGAAAAGCACCATGGGGAGGTCAGTACGGGGAGGTCAGGAAACATGCAGTGGCAATGTAGGATAGGTTTCTGAAAAACATCGCGGGGTGGTGCGCATTGTATGGCTGTGTAACGTTAGAATCACTAGTAGGAGTGAGAAAAATATCACGGGGTGGTGTGAATCATAGGGTCTGAATTAGAAAAAGCAGTGAGTGGCAATGTAGGATGGAGAAAGCACCACGGGGTGGTCAGCATCGGGATGTCAGGAAACATGCAGTGGCAATGTAGGATAGGTTTCTGAAATCATCGCGGGGTGGTGCGCATTGTATGGGTGTGTAACATTACATTCACTAGTAGGAGTGAGAAAAACATCACGGGGTGGTGTGAATAACAGGGTCTGAATTACGATAGGCAGTGAGTGGCAATGTAGGATGGAGAAAAGCACCACGGGGAGGTCAGCATGGGGAGGTCAGGAAACATGCAGTGGCAATGTAGGATAGCTTTATGAAAAACATCTCGGTGTGGTGCCCGTTGTATGGGTGTGTAACATTACATTCATTAGTAGGAGTGATAAAAACATCACAGGGTGGTGTGAATCATAGGGTCTGAATTCGGATAGGCAGTGACTGGCAATGTAGGATGGAGAAAAGCACCATGGGGTGGTCAGCATGGGGAGGTCAGGAAACATGCAGTGGCCATGTAGGATAGGTTTCTGAAAAACATCGCGGGGTGGTGTGCATTTTTTGGGTGTGTAACCTTACATTCACTAGTAGGAGTGAGAAAAACATCACGGGGTGGTGTGAATCATAGTGTCTGAATTAGGATAGGCAGTGAGTGGCAATGTAGGATGCAGAAAAGCACCATGGGGTGGTCAGCATGGGGAGGTCAGGAAACATGCAGTGGCAATGTAGGATAGGTTTCTGATAAACATCGCGGAGTGGTGCGCATTGTATGGGTGTGTAACATTACATTCACTATTAGGAATGAGAAAAACATCACGGGGTGGTGTGAATCATAGGGTCTGAATTAGGGTAGGCAGTGAGTGGCAATGTAGGATGGAGAAAAACACCACGTGGTGGTCAGCATTGGGAAGTCAGGAAACATGCAGTGGCAATGTAGGATAGGTTTCTGAAAAACATCGCGGGGTGGTGCGCATTGTATGGGTGTGTAGCATTCCATTCACTAGTAGGAGTGAGAAAAACATCACGGGGTCGTGTGAATCATAGGGTCTGAACTAGGATAGGCAGTGAGTGGCAATTTAGGATGGAGAAAATCACCACGGGGTGGTCAGCATGGGGAGGTCAGGAAACATGCAGTGGCAATGTAGGATAGGTTTCTGAAAAACATCGTGGCGTCGTGCGCATTGTATGGGTGTGTAACCTTACATTGACTAGTAGGAATGAGAAAAACATCACGGGGTGGTGTGAATTATAGGGTCTGAATTAGGATAGGCAGTGAGTGGCAATGTAGGATGGAGAAAAGCACCACGGGGTGGTCAGCATGGGGAGGTCAGGAAACATGCAGTGGCAATGTAGGATAGGTTTCTGAAAAACATCACGGGGTGGTGCGCATTGTATGGGTGTGTAACATTACATTCACTAGTAGGAGTGAGAAAAACATCACGGGGTGGTGTGAATCATAGGGTCTGAATTAGGATAGGCAGTGAGTGGCAATGTAGGGTGGAGAAAAGCACCACGGGGTGGTCAGCATGGGGAGGTCAGGAAACATGCAGTGGCAATGTAGGATAGGTTTCTGGAAAACATCGTGGAGTGGTGCGCATTGTATGGGTGTATAACATTACATTCACTATTAGGAATGAGAAAAACATCACGGGGTGGTGTGTATCATAGGGTCTGAAATAGGGGAGGCAGTGAGTGGCAATGTAGGATGGAGAAAAACACCACGGGGTGGTCAGCATTTTGAAGTCAGGAAACATGCAGTGGCAATGTAGGATAGGTTTCTGAAGAATATCGCGGGGTGGTGCGCATTGTAAGGGTGTGTAAACTTATATTCACTAGTAGGAGTGAGAAAAACATCACGGGGTGGTGTGAATCATACGGTCTTAATTAGTATAGGCAGTGAGTGGCAATGTAGGATGGAGAAAAGCACCACGGGGTGGTCAGCATTAGGATGTTAGGAAACATGCAGTGGCAATGTAGGATAGGTTTCTGAAAAACATCGCGGGGTAGTGCCGATTGTATGGGTATATAACATTACATTCATTAGTAGGAGTGAGAAAAACATCAGGGGTTGGGATGAATCATAGGGTCTGAATTAGGATAGGCAGTGAGTGGCAATGTAAGATGGAGAAAAGCACCACGGGGATGTCCGCATGCGGAGGTCAGGAAACATGCAGTGGCAATGTAGGATAGGTTTCTGAAAATCATGCGGGGTGGTGCGCATTGTATGGGTGTGTAACATTACATTCACTAGTAGGAGTGAGAAAAACATCACGGGGTGGTGTGAATCATAGGGTATGAATTAGGATAGGCAGTGAGTGGCAATGTAGGATGGAGAAAATCACCACGGGGTGGTCAGCATGGGGAGGTCAGGAAACATGCAGTGACAATGTAGGATAGCTTTCTGAAAAACATCGCGGGGTAGTGCCGATTGTATGGGTATATAACATTACATTCATTAGTAGGAGTGAGAAAAACATCAGGGTTTGGGATGAATCATAGGGTCTGAATTAGGATAGGCAGTGAGTGGCAATGTAAGATGGAGAAAAGCACCACGGGGATGTCCGCATGCGGAGGTCAGGAAACATGCAGTGGCAATGTAGGATAGGTTTCTGAAAATCATCGCGGGGTGGTGCGCATTGTATGGGTGTGTAACATTACATTCACTAGTAGGAGTGAGAAAAACATCACGGGGTGGTGTGAATCATAGGGTATTAATTAGGATAGGCAGTGAGTGGCAATGTAGGATGGAGAAAATCACCACGGGGTGGTCAGCATGGGGAGGTCAGGAAACATGCAGTGGCAATGTAGGAAAGGTTTCTGAATTCATCGCGGGGTGGTGCGCATTGTATGGCTGTGTAACATTACATTCACTAGTAGGAGTGAGAAAAACATCACGGGGTGGTGTGAATCATAGGGTCTGAATTAGGATACGCAGTGAGTGGCAATGCAGGATGGAGAAAAGCACCACGGGGAGGTCAGCATGGGGAGGTCAGGAAACATGCAGTGGCAATGTAGGATAGCTTTCTGAAAAACATCTCGGTGTGTAGCGCATTGTATGGGTGTGTAACCTTAAGTTCACTAGTAGGAGTCATAAAAACATCACGGGGTGGTGTGAATCATAGGGTCTGAATTCAAATAGGCAGTGACTGGCAATGTAGGATGGAGAAAAGCACCATGGGGTGGTCAGCATGGGGAGGTCAGGAAACATGCAGTGGCAATGCAGGATAGGTTTCTGAAAAACATCGCGGGGTGGTGTGCATTTTTTGGGTGTGTAACCTTACATTCACTAGTAGGAGTGAGAAAAACATCACGGGGTGGTGTGAATCATAGGGTCTGAATTAGGATAGGCAGTGAGTGGCAATGTAGGATGGAGAAAATCACCACGGGGTGGTCAGCATGGGGAGGTCAGGAAACATGCAGTGGCAATGTAGGATAGGTTTCTGAAAAACATCGTGGAGTGGTGCGCATTGTATGGGTGTGTAACATTACATTCACTATTAGGAATGAGAAAAATGTCACGTGGTGGTGTGAATCATAGGGTCGGAATTAGGGTAGGCAGTGAGTGGCAATGTAGGATGGAGAAAAACACCACGGGGTTGTCAGCATGGGGAGTCAGGAAACATGCAGTGGCAATGTAGGATAGGTTTCTGAAAAACATCGCGGGGTGGTGCGCATTGTATGGGTGTGTAACATTACATTCACTAGTAGGAGTGAAAAAAACGTAACGGGGTCGTGTGAATCATAGGGTCTGAATTAGGATAGGCAGTGAGTGGCAATGTAGGATGGGGAAAAGCACCATGAGGAGGTCAGTACGGGGATGTCAGGAAACATGCAGTTGCAATGTCGGATAGGTCTCTGAAAAACATCGCGGGGTGGTGCGCATTGTATGGGTGTGTAATATTTCATTCACTAGTAGGAGTGAGAAAAGCGTCACGGGGTGGTGTGAATTATAGGGTCTGAATTAGGATAGGCAATGAGTGGAAATGTAGGATGGAGAAAAGCACCACGGGGAGGTCAGCATGGGGAGGTCAGGAAACATGCAGTGGCAATGTAGGATAGCTTTCTGAAAAACATCTCGGTGTGATGCGCATTGTATGGGTGTGTAACCTTAAGTTCACTAGTAGGAGTCATAAAAACATCACGGGGTGGTGTGAATCATAGGGTCTGAATTCAGATAGGCAGTGACTGGCAATGTAGGATGGAGAAAAGCACCATGGGGTGGTCAGCATGGGGAGGTCAGGAAACATGCAGTGGCAATGTAGGATAGGTTTCTGAAATCATCGCGGGGTGGTGCGCATTGTATGGGTGTGTAACATTACATTCACTAGTAGGAGTGAGAAAAACATCACGGGGTGGTGTGAATCACAGGGTCTGAATTAGGATAGGCAGTGAGTGGCAATGTAGGATGGAGAAAAGCACCACGGGGAGGTCAGCATGGGGAGGTCAGGAAACATGCAGTGGCAATGTAGGATAGCTTTCTGAAAAACATCTCGGTGTGGTGCCCATTGTATGGGTGTGTAACGTTACGTTCACTAGTAGGAGTGATAAAAACATCACGGGGTGGTGTGAATCATAGGGACTGAATTCGGATAGGCAGTGACTGGCAATGTAGGATGGAGAAAAGCACCATGGGGTGGTCAGCATGGGGAGGTCAGGAAACATGCAGTGGCAATGTAGGATAGGTTTCTGAAAAACATCGTGGGGTGGTGTGCATTTTTTGGGTGTGTAACCTTACATTCACTAGTAGGAGTGAGAAAAACATCACGCGGTGGTGTGAATCATAGGGTCTGAATTAGGATAGGCAGTGAGTGGCAATGTAGGATGGAGAAAATCACCACGGGGTGGTCAGCATGGGGAGGTCAGGAAACATGCAGTGGCAATGTAGGATAGGTTTCTGAAAAACATCGTGGCGTCGTGCGCATTGTATGGGTGTGTAACCTTACATTGACTAGTAGGAATGAGAAAAACATCACGGGGTGGTGTGAATTATAGGGTCTGAATTAGGATAGGCAGTGAGTGGCAATGTAGGATGGAGAAAAGCACCACGGGGTGGTCAGCATGGGGAGGTCAGGAAACATGCAGTGGCAATGTAGGATAGGTTTCTGAAAAACATCGCGGGGTGGTGCGCATTGTATGGGTGTGTAACATTACATTCACTAGTAGGAGTGAGAAAAACATCACGGGGTGGTGTGAATCATAGGGTCTGAATTAGGATAGGCATTGAGTGGCAATGTAGGATGGAGAAAAGCACCACGGGGAGGTCAGCATGGGGAGGTCAGGAAACATGCAGTGGCAATGTAGGATAGCTTTCTGAAAAACATCTCGGTGTGGTGCCCATTGTATGGGTGTGTAACCTTACGTTCACTAGTAGGAGTGATAAAAACATCACGGGGTGGTGTGAATCATAGGGTCTGAATTCGGATAGGCAGTGACTGGCAATGTAGGATGGAGAAAAGCACCACGGGGTGGTCAGCATGGGGAGGTCAGGAAACATGCAGTGGCAATGTAGGATAGGTTTCTGATAAACATCGCGGAGTGGTGCGCATTGTATGGGTGTGTAACATTACATTCACTATTAGGAATGAGAAAAACATCACGGGGTGGTGTGAATCATAGGGTCTGAATTAGGGTAGGCAGTGAGTGGCAATGTAGGATGGAGAAAAACACCACGTGGTGGTCAGCATTGGGAAGTCAGGAAACATGCAGTGGCAATGTAGGATAGGTTTCTGAAAAACATCGCGGGGTTGTGCGCATTGTATGGGTGTGTAACATTACATTCACTAGTAGGAGTGAGAAAAACATAACGGGGTCGTGTGAATCATAGGGTCTGAACTAGGATAGGCAGTGAGTGGCAATGTAGGATGGAGAAAATCACCACGGGGTGGTCAGCATGGCGAGGTCAGGAAACATGCAGTGGCAATGTAGGATAGGTTTCTGAAAAACATCGTGGCGTCGTGCGCATTGTATGGGTGTGTAACCTTACATTGACTAGTAGGAATGAGAAACACATCACGGGGTGGTGTGAATTATAGGGTCTGAATTAGGATAGGCAGTGAGTGGCAATGTAGGATGGAGAAAAGCACCACGGGGTGGTCAGCATGGGGAGGTCAGGAAACATGCAGTGGCAATGTAGGATAGGTTTCTGAAAAACATCACGGGGTGGTGCGCATTGTATGTGTGTGTAACATTACATTCACTAGTAGGAGTGAGAAAAACATCACGAGGTGGTGTGAATCATAGGGTCTGAATTAGGATAGGCAGTGAGTGGCAATGTAGGATGGAGAAAAGCACCACGTGGTGGTCAGCATGGGGAGGTCAGGAAACATGCAGTGGCAATGTAGGATAGCTTTCTGAAAAACATCGCGGGGTAGTGCCGATTGTATGGGTATATAACATTACATTCATCAGTAGGAGTGAGAAAAACATCAGGGGTTGGGATGAATCATAGGGTCTGAATTAGGATAGGCAGTGAGTGGCAATGTAAGATGGAGAAAAGCACCACGGGGTTGTCCGCATGCGGAGGTCAGGAAACATGCAGTGGCAATGTAGGATAGGTTTCTGAAAATCATCGCGGGGTGGTGCGCATTGTATGGGTGTGTAACATTACATTCACTAGTAGGAGTGAAAAAAACGTAACGGGGTCGTGTGAATCATAGGGTCTGAATTAGGATAGGCAGTGAGTGGCAATGTAGGATCGGGAAAAGCACCATGGGGAGGTCAGTACGGGGATGTCAGGAAACATGCAGTTGCAATGTTGGATAGGTCTCTGAAAAACATCGCGGTGTAGTGCGCATTGTATGGGTGTGTAATATTTCATTCACTAGAAGGAGTGAGAAAAGCGTCACTGGGTGGTGTGAATTATAGGGTCTGAATTAGGATAGGCAATGAGTGGAAATGTAGGATGGAGAAAAGCACCACGGGGTGGTAAGCATGGGGAAGTCAGCAAACATGCAGTGTCAATGTAGGATAGGTTTCTGAAAAATATCGCGGGGTTGTGCGCATTCTATGGGTGTGTAACCTTACATTCACTAGTAGGAGTGAGAAAAACATCACGGGGTGGTGTGAATCATAGGGTCTGAATTAATATAGGTAGTCAGTGGCAATGTAGGATGGAGAAAAGCACCACGGGGTGGTCAGCATGGGGATGTTAGGAAACATGCAGTGGCAATGTAGGATAGGTTTCTGAAAAACATCGCGGGGTGGTGCGCATTGTATGTTTGTGTAGCATTACATTCACTAGTAGGAGTGAGAAAAACGTCACGGGGTCGTGTGAATCATAGGGTCTGAACTAGGATAGGCAGTGAGTGGCAATGTAGGATGGAGAAAATCACCACGGGGTGGTCAGCATGGGGAGGTCAGGAAACATGCAGTGGCAATGTAGGATAGCTTTCTGAAAAACATCGCGGGGTAGTGCCGATTGTATGGGTATATAACATTACATTCATTAGTAGGAGTGAGAAAAACATCAGGGGTTGGGATGAATCATAGGGTCTGAATTAGGATAGGCAGTGAGTGGCAATGTAAGATGGAGAAAAGCACCACGGGGTTGTCCGCATGCGGAGGTCAGGAAACATGCAGTGGCAATGTAGGATAGGTTTCTGAAAATCATCGCGGGGTGGTGCGCATTGTATGGGTGTGTAACATTACATTCACTAGTAGGAGTGAGAAAAACATCACGGGGTGGTGTGAATCATAGGGTATGAATTAGGATAGGCAGTGAGTGGCAATGCAGGATGGAGAAAATCACCACGGGGTGGTCAGCATGGGGAGGTCAGGAAATATGCAGTGGCAATGTAGGAAAGGTTTCTGAAATCATCGCGGGGTGGTGCGCATTGTATGGCTGTGTAACATTATATTCAATAGTAGGAGTGAGAAAAACATCACGGGGTGGTGTGAATCATAGGGTCTGAATTAGGATACGCAGTGAGTGGCAATGCAGGATGGAGAAAAGCACCACGGGGAGGTCAGCATGGGGAGGTCAGGAAACATGCAGTGGCAATGTAGGATAGCTTTCTGAAAAACATCTCGGTGTGGTGCGCATTGTATGGGTGTGTAACCTTAAGTTCACTAGTAGGAGTCATAAAAACATCACGGGGTGGTGTGAATCATAGGGTCTGAATTCAGATAGGCAGTGAATGGCAATGTAGGATGGAGAAAAGCACCATGGGGTCGTCAGCATGGGGAGGTCAGGAAACATGCAGTGGCAATGTAGGATAGGTTTCTGAAAAACATCGCGGGGTCGTGTGCATTTTTTGGGTGTGTAACCTTACATTCACTAGTAGGAGTGAGAAAAACATCACGGGGTGGTGTGAATCATAGGGTCTGAATTAGGATAGGCAGTGAGTGGCAATGTAGGATGGAGAAAAGCACCACGTGGTGGTCAGCATGGGGAGGTCAGGAGTCATGCAGTGGCAATGTAGGATAGGTTTCTGAAAAACATCGTGGAGTGGTGCGCATTGTATGGGTGTGTAACATTACATTCACTATTAGGAATGAGAAAAACGTCACGGGGTGGTGTGAATCATAGGGTCTGAATTAGGGTAGGCAGTGAGTGGCAATGTAGGATGGAGAAAAACACCACGGGGTGGTCAGCATTGGGAAGTCAGGAAACATGCAGTGGCAATGTAGGATAGGTTTCAGAAAAACATCGCGGGGTGGTGCGCATTGTATGGGTGTGTAGCATTACATTCACTAGTAGGAGTGAGAAAAACATCACGGGGTGTTTTGAATCATAGGGTCTGAATTAGGATAGGCAGTGAGTGCCAATGTAGGATGGAGAAAAACACCACTGGGTTGTCAGCATGGGGAGTCAGGAAACATGCAGTGGCAATGTAGGATAGGTTTCTGAAAAACATCGCGGGGTGGTGCGCATTGTATGGGTGTGTAACATTACATTCACTAGTAGGAGTGAAAAAAACGTAACGGGGTCGTGTGAATCATAGGGTCTGAATTAGGATAGGCAGTGAGTGGCAATGTAGGATCGGGAAAAGCACCATGGGGAGGTCAGTACGGGGATGTCAGGAAACATGCAGTTGCAATTTTGGATAGGTCTCTGAAAAACATCGCGGGGTAGTGCGCATTGTATGGGTGTGTAATATTTCATTCACTAGTAGGAGTGAGAAAAGCGTCACGGGGTGGTGTGAATTATAGGGTCTGAATTAGGATAGGCAATGAGTGGAAATGTAGGATGGAGAAAAGCACCACGGGGTGGTAAGCATGGGGAAGTCAGCAAACATGCAGTGTCAATGTAGGATAGGTTTCTGAAAAATATCGCGGGGTTGTGCGCATTCTATGGGTGTGTAACCTTACATTCACTAGTAGGAGTGAGAAAAACATCACGGGGTGGTGTGAATCATAGGGTCTGAATTAATATAGGCAGTCAGTGGCAATGTAGGATGGAGAAAAGCACCACGGGGTGGTCAGCATGGGGATGTTAGGAAACATGCAGTGGCAATGTAGGATAGGTTTCTGAAAAACATCGCGGGGTGGTGCGCATTGTATGTTTGTGTAGCATTACATTCACTAGTAGGAGTGAGAAAAACGTCACGGGGTCGTGTGAATCATAGGGTCTGAACTAGGATAGGCAGTGAGTGGCAATGTAGGATGGAGAAAATCACCACGGGGTGGTCAGCATGGGGAGGTCAGGAAACATGCAGTGGCAATGTAGGATAGGTTTCTGAAAAACATCGTGGCGTCGTGCGCATTGTATGGGTGTGTAACCTTACATTGACTAGTAGGAATGAGAAAAACATCACGGGGTGGTGTGAATCATAGGGTCTGAATTAGGATAGGCAGTGAGTGGCAATGTAGGATGGAGAAAATCACCACGGGGTGGTCAGCATGGGGATGTCAGGAAACATGCATTGGCAATGTAGGATAGGTTTCTGAAAAACATCACGGGGTGGTGCGCATTGTATGGGTGTGTAACATTACATTCACTAGTAGGAGTGAGAAAAACATCACGGGGTGGTGTGAATCATAGGATCTGAATTAGGATAGGCAGTGAGTGGCAATGTAGGATGGAGAAAAGCACCACGGGGTGGTCAGCATGGGGAGGTCAGGAAACATGCAGTGGCAATGTAGGATAGGTTTCTGAAAAACATCGCGGAGTGGTGCGCATTGTTTGGGTGTATAACATTACATTCACTATTAGGAATGAGAAAAACATCACGGGGTGGTGTGTATCATAGGGTCTGAATTAGGGTAGGCAGTGAGTGGCAATGTAGGATGGAGAAAAACACCACGGGGTGGTCAGCATTGGGAAGTCAGGAAACATGCAGTGGCAATGTAGGATAGGTTTCTGAAGAATATCGCGGGGTGGTGCGCATTGTATGGGTGTGTAAACTTACATTCACTAGTAGGAGTGAGAAAAACATCACGGGGTGGTGTGAATCATAGGGTCTGAATTAGGATAGGCAGTGAGTGGCAATGTAGGATGGAGAAAAGCACCATGGGGAGGTCAGTACGGGGAGGTCAGGAAACATGCAGTGGCAATGTAGGATAGGTTTCTGAAAAACATCGCGGGGTGGTGCGCATTGTATGGGTGTGTAACGTTACAATCACTAGTAGGAGTGAGAAAAATATCACGGGGTGGTGTGAATCATAGGGTCTTAATTAGAATAGGCAGTGAGTGGCAATGGAGGATGGAGAAAAGCACCACGGGGTAGTCAGCATCGGGAGGTCAGGAAACATGCAGTGGCAATGTAGGATAGGTTTCTGAAATCATCGCGGGGTGGTGCGCATTGTATGGGTGTGTAACATTACATTCACTAGTAGGAGTGAGTAAAACATCACGGGGTGGTGTGAATCATAGGGTCTGAATTAGGATAGGCAGTGAGTGGCAATGTAGGATGGAGAAAAGCACCACGGGGAGGTCAGCATGGGGAGGTCAGGAAACATGCAGTGGCAATGTAGGATAGCTTTCTGAAAAACATCTCGGTGTGGTGCGCATTGTATGGGTGTGTAACCTTATGTTCACTAGTAGGAGTGATAAAAACATCACGGGGTGGTGTGAATCATAGGGTCTGAATTCGGATAGGCAGAGACTGGCAATGTAGGATGGAGAAAAGCACCATGGGGTGGTCAGCATGGGGAGGTCAGGAAACATGCAGTGGCAATGTAGGATAGGTTTCTGAAAAACATCGCGGGGTGGTGTGCATTTTTTGGGTGTGTAACCTTACATTCACTAGTAGGAGTGAGAAAAACATCACGGGGTGGTGTGAATCATAGGGTCTGAATTAGGATAGGCAGTGAGTGGCAATGTAGGATGGAGAAAAGCACCACGGGGTGGTCAGCATGGGGAGGTCAGGAAACATGCAGTGGCAATGTAGGATAGGTTTCTGATAAACATCGCGGAGTGGTGCGCATTGTATGGGTGTGTAACATTACATTCACTATTAGGAATGAGAAAAACATCACGGGGTGGTGTGAATCATAGGGTCTGAATTAGGGTAGGCAGTGAGTGGCAATGTAGGATGGAGAAAAACACCACGTGGTGGTCAGCATTGGGAAGTCAGGAAACATGCAGTGGCAATGTAGGATAGGTTTCTGAAAAACATCGCGGGGTGGTGCGCATTGTATGGGTGTGTAGCATTCCATTCACTAGTAGGAGTGAGAAAAACATCACGGGGTCGTGTGAATCATAGGGTCTGAACTAGGATAGGCAGTGAGTGGCAATGTAGGATGGAGAAAAGCACCACGGGGTGGTCAGCATGGGGAGGTCAGGAAACATGCAGTGGCATGTAGGATAGGTTTCTGAAAAACATCGTGGCGTCGTGCGCATTGTATGGGAGTGTAACCTTACATTCTCTAGTAGGAGTGAGAAAAACATCACTGGGTGGTGTGAATCATAGGGTCTGAATTAATATAGGCACTGAGTGGCAACGTAGGATGGAGAAAAGCACCAAGGGGTGGTCAGCATGGGGATGTTAGGAAACATGCAGTGGCAATGTAGGATAGGTTTCTGAAAAACATCGCGGGGTGGTGCGCATTGTATGTTTGTGTAGCATTACATTCACTAGTAGGAGTGAGAAAAACGTCACGGGGTCGTATGAATCATAGGGTCTGAACTAGGATAGGCAGTGAGTGGCAATGTAGGATGGAGAAAATCACCACGGGGTGGTCAGCATGGGGAGGTCAGGAAACATGCAGTGGCAATGTAGGATAGGTTTCTGAAAAACATCGTGGCGTCGTGCGCATTGTATGGGTGTGTAACCTTACATTGACTAGTAGGAATGAGAAAAACATCACGGGGTGGTGTGAATCATAGGGTCTGAATTAGGATAGGCAGTGAGTGGCAATGTAGGATGGAGAAAATCACCACGGGGTGGTCAGCATGGGGATGTCAGGAAACATGCAGTGGCAATGTAGGATAGGTTTCTGAAAAACATCACGGGGTGGTGCGCATTGTATGGGTGTGTAACATTACATTCACTAGTAGGAGTGAGAAAAACATCACGGGGTGGTGTGAATCATAGGATCTGAATTAGGATAGGCAGTGAGTGGCAATGTAGGATGGAGAAAAGCACCACGGGGTGGTCAGCATGCGGAGGTCAGGAAACATGCAGTGGCAATGTAGGATAGGTTTCTGAAAAACATCGCGGAGTGGTGCGCATTGTATGGGTGTATAACATTACATTCACTATTAGGAATGAGAAAAACATCACGGGGTGGTGTGTATCATAGGGTCTGAATTAGGGTAGGCAGTGAGTGGCAATGTAGGATGGAGAAAAACACCACGTGGTGGTCAGCATTGGGAAGTTAGGAAACATGCAGTGGCAATGTAGGATAGGTTTCTGAAAAACATCGCGGGGTGGTGCGCATTGTATGGGTGTGTAGCATTACATTCACTAGTAGGAGTGAGAAAAACATCACGGGGTCGTGTGAATCATAGGGTCTGAACTAGGATAGGCAGTGAGTGGCAATGTAGGATGGAGAAAAGCACCACGGTGTGGTCAGCATGGGGATTTCAGGAAACATGCAGTGGCAATGTAGGATAGGTTTCTGAAAAACATCGTGGCGTCGTGCGCAGTGTATGGGAGTGTAACCTTACATTCACTAGTAGGAGTGAGAAAAACATCACTGGGTGGTGTGAATCATAGGGTCTGAATTAATATAGGCACTGAGTGGCAACGTAGGATGGAGAAAAGCACCACGGGGTGGTCAGCATGGGGATGTTAGGAAACATGCAGTGGCAATGTAGGATAGGTTTCTGAAAAACATCGCGGGGTGGAGCGCATTGTATGTTTGTGTAGCATTACATTCACTAGTAGGAGTGAGAAAAACGTCACGGGGTCGTGTGAATCATAGGGTCTGAACTAGGATAGGCAGTGAGTGGCAATGTAGGATGGAGAAAATCACCACGGGGTGGTCAGCATGGGGAGGTCAGGAAACATGCAGTGGCAATGTAGGATAGGTTTCTGAAAAACATCGTGGCGTCGTGCGCATTGTATGGGTGTGTAACCTTACATTGACTAGTAGGAATGAGAAAAACATCACGGGGTGGTGTGAATCATAGGGTCTGAATTAGGATAGGCAGTGAGTGGCAATGTAGGATGGAGAAAATCACCACGGGGTGGTCAGCATGGGGATGTCAGGAAACATGCATTGGCAATGTAGGATAGGTTTCTGAAAAACATCACGGGGTGGTGCGCATTGTATGGGTGTGTAACATTACATTCACTAGTATGAGTGAGAAAAACATCACGGGGTGGTGTGAATCATAGGATCTGAATTAGGATAGGCAGTGAGTGGCAATGTAGGATGGAGAAAAGCACCACGGGGTGGTCAGCATGGGGAGGTCAGGAAACATGCAGTGGCAATGTAGGATAGGTTTCTGAAAAACATCGCGGAGTGGTGCGCATTGTTTGGGTGTATAACATTACATTCACTATTAGGAATGAGAAAAACATCACGGGGTGGTGTGTATCATAGGGTCTGAATTAGGGTAGGCAGTGAGTGGCAATGTAGGATGGAGAAAAACACCACGGGGTGGTCAGCATTGGGAAGTCAGGAAACATGCAGTGGCAATGTAGGATAGGTTTCTGAAGAATATCGCGGGGTGGTGCGCATTCTATGGGTGTGTAAACTTACATTCACTAGTAGGAGTGAGAAAAACATCACGGGGTGGTGTGAATCATAGGGTCTGAATTAGGATAGGCAGTGAGTGGCAATGTAGGATGGAGAAAAGCACCACGGGGTGGTCAGCATTAGGATGTTAGGAAACATGCAGTGGCAATGTAGGATAGGTTTCTGAAAAACATCGCAGGGTGGTGCGCATTGTATGGGTGTGTAGCATTACATTCACTAGTAGGAGTGAGAAAAACGTCACGGGGTCGTGTGAATCATAGGGTCTGAATTAGGATAGGCAGTGAGTGGCAATGTATGATGGAGAAAAGCACCACGGGGTGGTCAGCATGGGGAGGTCAGGAAACATGCAGTGGCAATGTAGGATAGGTTTCTGAAAAACATCACGGGGTGGTGCGCATTGTATGGTTGTGTAACATTACATTCACTAGTAGGAGTGAGAAAAACATCACGGGGTGGCGTGAATCATAGGGTCTGAATTAGGATAGGCTGTGAGTGGCAATGTAGGATGGAGAAAAGCACCACCGGGTGGTCAGCATGGGGAGGTCAGGAAACATGCAGTGGCAATGTAGGATAGGTTTCTAAAAAACATCGCGGAGTGGTGCGCATTGTATGGGTGTATAACATTACATTCACTATTAGGAATGAGAAAAACATCACGGGGTGGTGTGTATCATAGGGTCTGAAATAGGGGAGGCAGTGAGTGGCAATGTAGGATGGAGAAAAACACCACGGGGTGGTCAGCATTTTGAAGTCAGGAAACATGCAGTGGCAATGTAGGATAGGTTTCTGAAGAATATCGCGGGGTGGTGCGCATTGTATGGGTGTTTAAACTTATATTCACTAGTAGGAGTGAGAAAAACATCACGGGGTGGTGTGAATCATAGGGTCTGAATTAGGATAGGCAGTGAGTGGCAATGTAGGATGGAGAAAAGCACCACGGGGTGGTCAGCATTAGGATGTTAGGAAACATGCAGTGGCAATGTAGGATAGGTTTCTGAAAAACATCGCAGGGTGGTGCGCATTGTATGGGTGTGTAGCATTACATTCACTAGTAGGAGTGAGAAAAACGTCACGGGGTCGTGTGAATCATAGGGTCTGAATTAGAATAGGCAGTGGGTGGCAATGTAGGATGGAGAAAAGCACCACGAGGTGGTCAGCTCTGGGAGGTCAGGAAACATGCAGTGGCAATGTAGGATAGGTTTCTGAAAAACATCGCGGGGTGGTGCGCATTGTATGGGTGTGTAACATTACATTCACTAGTAGGAGTGAGAAAAACGTCACGGGGTGGTGTGAATCATAGGGTCTGAATTAAGATAGGCAGTGAGTGGCAATGTAGGATGGGGAAAAGCACCATGGGGAGGTCAGTACGGGGAGGTCAGGAAACATGCAGTGGCAATGTAGGATAGGTTTCTGAAAAACATCGCGGGGTGGTGCGCATTGTATGGGTGTGTAACGTTACAATCACTAGTAGGAGTGAGAAAAATATCACGGGGTGGTGTGAATCATAGGGTCTGAATTAGAATAGGCAGTGAGTGGCAATGTAGGATGGAGAAAAGCACCACGGGGTGGTCAGCATCGGGAGGTCAGGAAACATGCAGTGGCAATGTTGTATAGGTTTCTGAAAAACATCGCGGGGTGGTGCGCATTGTATGGGTGTGTAATCTTACATTCACTAGTAGGAGTGAGAAAAACATCACGGGGTGGTGTGAATCATAGGGTCTGAATTAGGATAGGCATTGAGTGGCAATGTAGGATGGAGAAAAGCACCACGGGGTGGTCAGCATGGGGAGGTCAGGAAACATGCAGTGGCAATGTAGGATAGCTTTCTGAAAAACATCGCGGGGTAGTGCCGATTGTATGGGTATATAACATTACATTCATTAGTAGGAGTGAGAAAAACATCAGGGGTTGGGATGAATCATAGGGTCTGAATTAGGATAGGCAGTGAGTGGCAATGTAAGATGGAGAAAAGCGCCACGGGCTTATCCGCATGCGGAGGTCTGGAAACATGCAGTGGCAATGTAGGATAGGTTTCTGAAAATCATCGCGGGGTGGTGCGCATTGTATGTGTGTGTAACATTACATTCACTAGAAGGAGTGAGAAAAACATCACGGGGTGGTGTGAATCATAGGGTATGAATTAGGATACGCAGTGAGTGGCAATGTAGGATGGAGAAAATCACCACGGGGTGGTCAGCATGGGGAGGTCAGGAAACATGCAGTGGCAATGTAGGATAGGTTTCTGAAAATCATCGCGGGGTGGTGCGCATTGTATGGGTGTGTAACATTACATTCACTAGTAGGAGTGAGAAAAACATCACGGGGTGGTGTGAATCACAGGGTCTGAATTAGGATACGCAGTGAGTGGCAATGCAGGATGGAGAAAAGCACAACGGGGAGGTCAGCATGGGGAGGTCAGGAAACATGCAGTGGCAATGTAGGATAGCTTTCTGAAAAACATCTCGGTGTGGTGCGCATTGTATGGGTGTGTAACCTTAAGTTCACTAGTAGGAGTCATAAAAACATCACGAGGTGGTGTGAATCATAGGGTCTGAATTCAGATAGGCAGTGACTGGCAATGTAGGATGGAGAAAAGCACCATCGTGTGGTCAGCATGGGGAGTTCAGGAAACATGCAGTGGCAATGTAGGATAGGTTTCTGAAAAACATCGCGGGGTGGTGTGCATTTTTTGGGTGTGTAACCTTACATTCACTAGTAGGAGTGAGAAAAACATCACGGGGTGGTGTGAATCATAGGGTCTGAATTAGGATAGGCAGTGAGTGGCAATGTAGGATGGAGAAAAGCACCACGGGGTGGTCAGCATGGGGAGGTCAGGAAACATGCAGTGGCAATGTAGGATAGGTTTCTGAAAATCATCGCGGGGTGGTGCGCATTGTATGGGTGTGTAACATTACATTCACTAGTAGGAGTGAGAAAAACATCACGGGGTGGTGTGAATCACAGGGTCTGAATTAGGATACGCAGTGAGTGGCAATGCAGGATGGAGAAAAGCACAACGGGGAGGTCAGCATGGGGAGGTCAGGAAACATGCAGTGGCAATGTAGGATAGCTTTCTGAAAAACATCTCGGTGTGGTGCGCATTGTATGGGTGTGTAACCTTAAGTTCACTAGTAGGAGTCATAAAAACATCACGAGGTGGTGTGAATCATAGGGTCTGAATTCAGATAGGCAGTGACTGGCAATGTAGGATGGAGAAAAGCACCATGGTGTGGTCAGCATGGGGAGTTCAGGAAACATGCAGTGGCAATGTAGGATAGGTTTCTGAAAAACATCGCGGGGTGGTGTGCATTTTTTGGGTGTGTAACCTTACATTCACTAGTAGGAGTGAGAAAAACATCATGGGGTGGTGTGAATCATAGGGTCTGAATTAGGATAGGCAGTGAGCGGCAATGTAGGATGGAGAAAACACCACGGGGTGGTCAGCATGGGGAGGTCAGGAAACATGCAGTGGCAATGTAGGATAGGTTTCTGAAAAACATCGCGAGGTGGTGCGCATTGTATGGGTGTGTAACCTTACATGCACTAGTAGGAGTGAGAAAAACATCACAGGGTGGTGTGAATCATAGGGACTGAATTAGGATAGGCAGTGAGTGGCAATGTAGGATGTAGAAAAGCACCACGGGGTGGTCAGCATGGGGAGGTCAGGAAACATGCAGTGGCAATGTAGGATAGGTTTCTGAAAAACATCGTGGAGTGGTGCGCATTGTATGGGTGTGTAACATTACATTTACTATTAGGAATGAGAAAAACGTCACGGGGTGGTGTGAATCATAGGGTCTGAATTAGGGTAGGCAGCGAGTGGCAATGTAGGATGGAGAAAAACACCACGGGGTGGTCAGCATTGGGAAGTCAGGAAACATGCAGTGGCAATGTAGGATAGGTTTCTGAAAAACAGCGCGGGGTGGTGCGCATTGTATGGGTGTGTAGCATTACATTTACTAGTAGGAGTGAGAAAAACGTCACGGGGTGGTGTGAATCATAGGGTCTGAATTAAGATAGGCAGTGAGTGGCAATGTAGGATGGGGAAAAGCACCATGGGGAGGTCAGTACGGGGAGGTCAGGAAACATGCAGTGGCAATGTAGGATAGGTTTCTGAAAAACATCGCGGGGTGGTGCGCATTGTATGGGTGTGTAACGTTACAATCACTAGTAGGAGTGAGAAAAATATCACGGGGTGGTGTGAATCATAGGGTCTGAATTAGAATAGGCAGTGAGTGGCAATGTAGGATGTAGAAAAGCACCACGGGGTGGTCAGCATCGGGAGGTCAGGAAACATGCAGTGGCAATGTTGTATAGGTTTCTGAAAAACATCGCGGGGTGGTGCGCATTGTATGGGTGTGTAATCTTACATTCACTAGTAGGAGTGAGAAAAACATCACGGGGTGGTGTGAATCATAGGGTCTGAATTAGGATAGGCATTGAGTGGCAATGTAGGATGGAGAAAAGCACCACGGGGTGGTCAGCATGGGGAGGTCAGGAAACATGCAGTGGCAATGTAGGATAGCTTTCTGAAAAACATCGCGGGGTAGTGCCGATTGTATGGGTATATAACATTACATTCATTAGTAGGAGTGAGAAAAACATCAGGGGTTGGGATGAATCATAGGGTCTGAATTAGGATAGGCAGTGAGTGGCAATGTAAGATGGAGAAAAGCGCCACGGGCTTGTCCGCATGCGGAGGTCAGAAAACATGCAGTGGCAATGTAGGATAGGTTTCTGAAAATCATCGCGGGGTGGTGCGCATTGTATGTGTGTGTAACATTACATTCACTAGAAGGAGTGAGAAAAACATCACGGGGTGGTGTGAATCATAGGGATGAATTAGGATACGCAGTGAGTGGCAATGTAGGATGGAGAAAATCACCACGGGGTGGTCAGCATGGGGAGGTCAGGAAACATGCAGTGGCAATGTAGGATAGGTTTCTGAAAATCATCGCGGGGTGGTGCGCATTGTATGGGTGTGTAACATGACATTCACTAGTAGGAGTGAGAAAAACATCACGGGGTGGTGTGAATCATAGGGTCTGAATTAAAATAGGCAGTGAGTGGCAATGTAGGATGGAGTAAAGCACCACGGGGTGGTCAGCATGGGGAGGTCAGGAAACATGCAGTGGCAATGTAGGATAGCTTTCAGAAAAACATCGCGGGGTAGTGTGGATTGTATGGGTATATAACATTACATTCATTAGTAGGAGTGAGAAAAACATCAGGGGTTGGGGTGAATCATAGGGTCTGAATTAGGATAGGCAGTGAGTGGCAATGTAAGATGGAGAAAAGCACCACGGGGTGGTCAGCATGGGGAGGTCAGGAAACATGCAGTGGCAATGTAGGATAGGTTTCTGATAAACATCGCGGAGTGGTGCGCATTGTATGGGTGTGTAACATTACATTCACTATTAGGAATGAGAAAAACATCACGGGGTGGTGTGAATCATAGGGTCTGAATTAGGGTAGGCAGTGAGTGGCAATGTAGGATGGAGAAAAACACCACGGGGTGGTCAGCATTGGGAAGTCAGAAAACATGCAGTGGCAATGTAGGATAGGTTTCTGAAAAACAGCGCGGGGTGGGGCGCATTGTATGGGTGTGTAGCATTACATTCACTAGTAGGAGTGAGAAAAACATCACGGGGTCGTGTGAATCATAGGGTCTGAACTAGGATAGGCAGTGAGTGGCAATGTAGGATGGAGAAAATCACCACGGGGTGGTCAGCATGGGGAGGTCAGGAAACATGCAGTGGCAATGTAGGATAGGTTTCTGAAAAACAGCGCGGGGTGGTGCGCATTGTATGGGTGTGTAACATAACATTCGCTAGTAGGAGTGAGAAAAACATCACGGGGTGGTGTGAATCATAGGGTCTGAATTACGATAGGCAGTGAGTGGCAATGTAGGATGGAGAAAAGCACCACGGGGTGGTCAGCATGGGGAGGTCAGGAAACATGCAGTGGCAATGTAGGATAGGTTTCTGAAAAACATCGCGGAGTGGTGCGCATTGTATGGGTGTATAACATTACATTCACTATTAGGAATGAGAAAAACATCACGGGGTGGTGTGTATCATAGGGTCTGAAATAGGGGAGGCAGTGAGTGGCAATGTAGGATGGAGAAAAACACCACGGAGTGGTCAGCATTTTGAAGTCAGGAAACATGCAGTGGCAATGTAGGATAGGTTTCTGAAGAATATCGCGGGGTGGTGCGCATTGTATGGGTGTGTAAACTTATATTCACTAGTAGGAGTGAGAAAAACATCACGGGGTGGTGTGAATCATAGGGTCTGAATTAGTATAGGCAGTGAGTGGCAATGTAGGATGGGGAAAAGCACCACGGGGTGGTCAGCATTAGGATGTTAGGAAACATGCAGTGGCAATGTAGGATAGGTTTCTGAAAAACATCGCGGGGTGGTGCGCATTATATGGGTGTGTAGCATTACATTCACTAGTAGGAGTGAGAAAAACGTCACGGGGTCGTGTGAATCATAGGGTCTGAATTAGGATAGGCAGTGGGTGGCAATGTAGGATGGAGAAAAGCACCACGGGGTGGTCAGCTCTGGGAGGTCAGGAAACATGCAGTGGCAATGTAGGATAGGTTTCTGAAAAACATCGCGGGGTGGTGCACATTGTATGGGTGTGTAACATTACATTCACTAGTAGGAGTGAGAAAAACATCACGGGGTGGTGTGAATCATAGGGTCTGAATTAAGATAGGCAGTGAGTGGCAATGTAGGATGGGGAAAAGCACCATGGGGAGGTCAGTACGGGGAGGTCAGGAAACATGCAGTGGCATTGTAGGATAGGTTTCTGAAAAACATCGCGGGGTAGTGCCGATTGTATGGGTATATAACATTACATTCATTAGTAGGAGTGAGAAAAACATCAGGGGTTGGGATGAATCATAGGGTCTGAATTAGGATAGGCAGTGAGTGGCAATGTAAGATGGAGAAAAGCACCACGGGGTTGTCCTCATGCGGAGGTCAGGAAACATGCAGTGGCAATGTAGGATAGCTTTCTGAAAAACATCTCGGTGTGGTGCGCATTGTATGGGTGTGTAACCTTAAGTTCACTAGTAGGAGTCATAAAAACATCACAGGGTGGTGTGAATCATAGGGTCTGAATTCAGATAGGCAGTGACTGGCAATGTAGGATGGAGAAAAGCACCATGGGGTGGTCAGCATGGGGAGGTCAGGAAACATGCAGTGGCAATGTAGGATAGGTTTCTGAAAAACATCGCGGGGTGGTGTGCATTTTTTGGGTGTGTAACCTTACATTCACTAGTAGGAGTGAGAAAAACATCACGGGGTGGTGTGAATCATAGGGTCTGAACTAGGAGAGACAGTGAGTGGCAATGTAGGATGGAGAAAATCACCATGGGGTGGTCAGCATGGGGAGGTCAGGAAACATGCAGTGGCAATGTAGGATAGGTTTCTGAAAAACATCGCAGAGTGGTGCGCATTGTATGTGTGTATAACATTACATTCACTATTAGGAATGAGAAAAACATCACGGGGTGGTGTATATCATAGGGTCTGAATTAGGGTAGGCAGTGAGTGGCAATGTAGTATGGAGAAAAACACCACGGGGTGGTCAGCATTGGGAAGTCAGGAAACATGCAGTGGCAATATAGGATAGGTTTCTGAAAAATATCGCGGGGTGGTGCGCATTGTATGGGTGTGTAAACTTACATTCACTAGTAGGAGTGAGAAAAACATCACGGGGTGGTGTGAATCATAGGGTCTGAATTAGGATAGGCAGTGAGTGGCAATGTAGGATGGAGAAAAGCACCACGGGGTGGTCAGCATTAGGATGTTAGGAAACATGCAGTGGCAATGTAGGATAAATTTCTGAAAAACATTGCGGGGTGGTGTGCATTGTATGGGTGTGTAGCATTACATTCACTAGTAGGAGTGAGAAAAACGTCACGGGGTCGTGTGAATCATAGGGTCTGAATTAGGATAGGCAGTGGGTGGCAATGTAGGATGGAGAAAAGCACCACGGGGTGGTCAGCTCTGGGAAGTCAGGAAACATGCAGTGGCAATGTAGGTTAGGTTTCTGAAAAACATCGAAAGGTGGTGCGCATTGTATGGGTGTGTAACATTACATTCACTAGTAGGAGTGAGAAAAACATCACGGGGTGGTGTGAATCCTAGGGTCTGAATTAAGATAGGCAGTGTGTGGCAATGTAGGATGGGGAAAAGCACCACGGGGAGGTCAGTACGGGGGGGTCAGGAAACATGCATTGGCAATGTAGGATAGGTTTCTGAAAAACATCGCGGGGTGGTGCGCATTGTATGGGTGTGTAACGTTACAATCACTAGTTGGAGTGAGAAAAATATCACGGGGTGGTGTGAATCATAGGGTCTGAATTAGAATAGGCAGTGAGTGGCAATGTAGGATGGAGAAAAGCACCACGGGGTGGTCAGCATCGGGAGGTCCGGAAACATGCAGTGGCAATGTAGGATAGGTTTCTGAAAAACATCGCGGGGTGGTGCGCATTGTATGGGTGTGTAATCTTACATTCACTAGTAGTTGTGAGAAAAACATCACGGGGTGGTGTGAATCATAGGGTCTCAATTAGGATAGGCATTGAGTGGCAATGTAGGATGGAGTAAAGCACCACGGGGTGGTCAGCATGGGGAGGTCAGGAAACATGCAGTGGCAATGTAGGATAGCTTTCTGAAAAACATCGCGGGTTAGTGCGGATTGTATGGGTATATAACATTACATTCATTAGTAGGAGTGAGAAAAACATCAGGGGTTGGGGTGATTCATAGGGTCTGAATTAGGATAGGCAGTGAGTGGCAATGTAAGATGGAGAAAAGCACCACGGGGTTGTCCGCATGGGGAGGTCAGGAAACATGCAGTGGAAATGTAGGATAGGTTTCTGAAAATCATCGCGGTGTGGTGCGCATTGTATGGGTGTGTAACATTACATTCACTAGTAGGAGTGAGAAAAACATCACGGGGTGGTGTGAATCATAGGGTATGAATTAGGATAGGCAGTGAGTGGCAATGTAGGATGGAGAAAATCACCACGGGGTGGTCAGCATGGGGAGGTCAGGAAACATGCAGTGGCAATGTAGGATAGGTTTCTGAAATCATCGCGGGGTGGTGCGCATTGTATGGGTGTGTAACATTACATTCACTAGTAGGAGTGAGAAAAACATCACGGGGTGGTGTGAATCATAGGGTCTGAATTAGGATAGGCAGTGAGTGGCAATGTAGGATGGAGTAAAGCACCACGGGGTGGTCAGCATGGGGAGGTCAGGAAACATGCAGTGGCAATGTAGGATAGCTTTCAGAAAAACATCGCGGGGTAGTGTGGATTGTATGGGTATATAACATTACATTCATTAGTAGGAGTGAGAAAAACATCAGGGGTTGGGGTGAATCATAGGGTCTGAATTAGGATAGGCAGTGAGTGGCAATGTAGGATGGAGAAAAGCACCACGGGGTGGTCAGCATGGGGAGGTCAGGAAACATGCAGTGGCAATGTAGGATAGGTTTCTGAAAAACATCACGGGGTGGTGCGCATTGTATGGGTGTGTAACATAACATTCACTAGTAGGAGTGAGAAAAACATCACGGGGTGGAGTGAATCATAGGGTCTGAATTACGATAGGCAGTGAGTGGCAATGTAGGATGGAGAAAAGCACCACGGGGTGGTCAGCATGGGGAGGTCAGGAAACATGCAGTGGCAATGTAGGATAGGTTTCTGAAAAACATCGCGGAGTGGTGCGCATTGTATGGGTGTATAACATTACATTCACTATTAGGAATGAGAAAAACATCACGGGGTGGTGTGTATCATAGGGTCTGAAATAGGGGAGGCAGTGAGTGGCAATGTAGGATGGAGAAAAACACCACGGGGTGGTCAGCATTTTGAAGTCAGGAAACATGCAGTGGCAATGTAGGATAGGTTTCTGAAGAATATCGCGGGGTGGTGCGCATTGTATGGGTGTGTAAACTTATATTCACTAGTAGGAGTGAGAAAAACATCACGGGGTGGTGTGAATCATAGGGTC
This sequence comes from Cavia porcellus, assembly GCF_034190915.1. Lineage (NCBI taxonomy): Eukaryota > Metazoa > Chordata > Mammalia > Rodentia > Caviidae > Cavia > Cavia porcellus. Next base: position 1,857,670 of record NW_026947558.1, read on the forward strand.
TGAATTAGTATAGGCAGTGAGTGGCAATGTAGGATGGGGAAAAGCACCACGGGGTGGTCAGCATTAGGATGTTAGGAAACATGCAGTGGCAATGTAGGATAGGTTTCTGAAAAACATCGCGGGGTGGTGCGCATTGTATGGGTGTGTAGCATTACATTCACTAGTAGGAGTGAGAAAAACGTCACGGGGTCGTGTGAATCATAGGGTCTGAATTAGGATAGGCAGTGGGTGGCAATGTAGGATGGAGAAAAGCACCACGGGGTGGTCAGCTCTGGGAAGTCAGGAAACATGCAGTGGCAATGTAGGATAGGTTTCTGAAAAACATCGCGGGGTGGTGCACATTGTATGGGTGTGTAACATTACATTCACTAGTAGGAGTGAGAAAAACATCACGGGGTGGTGTGAATCATAGGGTCTGAATTAAGATAGGCAGTGAGTGGCAATGTAGGATGGGGAAAAGCACCATGGGGAGGTCAGTACGGGGAGGTCAGGAAACATGCAGTGGCATTGTAGGATAGGTTTCTGAAAAACATCGCGTGGTGGTGCGCATTGTATGGGTGTGTAACGTTACAATCACTAGTAGGAGTGAGAAAAATATCACGGGGTGGTGTGAATCATAGGGTCTGAATTAGAATAGGCAGTGAGTGGCAATGTACGATGGAGAAAAGCACCACGGGGTGGTCAACATCGGGAGGTCAGGAAACATGCAATGAATGTTGTATAGGTTTCTGAAAAACATCGCGCGGTGGTGCGCATTGTATGGGTGTGTAATCTTACATTCACTAGTAGGAATGAGAAAAACATCACGGGGTGGTGTGAATCATAGGGTCTGAATTAGGATAGGCATTGAGTGGCAATGTAGGATGGAGTAAAGCACCACGGGGTGGTCAGCATGGGGAGGTCAGGAAACATGCAGTGGCAATGTAGGATAGCTTTCTGAAAAACATCGCGGGGTAGTGCCGATTGTATGGGTATATAACATTACATTCATTAGTAGGAGTGAGAAAAACATCAGGGGTTGGGATGAATCATAGGGTCTGAATTAGGATAGGCAGTGAGTGGCAATGTAAGATGGAGAAAAGCACCACGGGGTTGTCCTCATGCGGAGGTCAGGAAACATGCAGTGGCAATGTAGGATAGGTTTCTGAAAAACATCTCGGTGTGGTGCGCATTGTATGGGTGTGTAACCTTAAGTTCACTAGTAGGAGTCATAAAAACATCACAGGGTGGTGTGAATCATAGGGTCTGAATTCAGATAGGCAGTGACTGGCAATGTAGGATGGAGAAAAGCACCATGGGGTGGTCAGTATGGGGAGGTCAGGAAACATGCAGTGGCAATGTAGGATAGGTTTCTGAAAAACATCGCGGGGTGGTGTGCATTTTTTGGGTGTGTAACCTTACATTCACTAGTAGGAGTGAGAAAAACATCACGGGGTGGTGTGAATCATAGGGTCTGAACTAGGAGAGACAGTGAGTGGCAATGTAGGATGGAGAAAATCACCATGGGGTGGTCAGCATGGGGAGGTCAGGAAACATGCAGTGGCAATATAGGATAGGTTTCTGAAAAACATCGCAGAGTGGTGCGCATTGTATGTGTGTATAACATTACATTCACTATTAGGAAGGAGAAAAACATCACGGGGTGGTGTGTATCATAGGGTCTGAATTAGGGTAGGCAGTGAGTGGCAATGTAGTATGGAGAAAAACACCACGGGGTGGTCAGCATTGGGAAGTCAGGAAACATGCAGTGGCAATATAGGATAGGTTTCTGAAAAATATCGCGGGGTGGTGCGCATTGTATGGGTGTGTAAACTTACATTCACTAGTAGGAGTGAGAAAAACATCACGGGGTGGTGTGAATCATAGGGTCTGAATTAGGATAGGCAGTGAGTGGCAATGTAGAATGGAGAAAAGCACCACGGGGTGGTCAGCATTAGGATGTTAGGAAACATGCAGTGGCAATGTAGGATAAATTTCTGAAAAACATTGCGGGGTGGTGCGCATTGTATGGGTGTGTAGCATTACATTCACTAGTAGGAGTGAGAAAAACGTTACGGGGTCGTGTGAATCATAGGGTCTGAATTAGGATAGGCAGTGGGTGGCAATGTAGGATGGAGAAAAGCACCACTGGGTGGTCAGCTCTGGGAAGTCAGGAAACATGCAGTGGCAATGTAGGATAGGTTTCTGAAGAATATCGCGTGGTGGTGCGCATTGTATGGGTGTGTAAACTTATATTCACTAGTAGGAGTGAGAAAAACATCACGGGGTGGTGTGAATCATAGGGTCTGAATTAAGATAGGCAGGGTGTGGCAATGTAGGATGGGGAAAAGCACCACGGGGAGGTCAGTACGGGGAGGTCAGGAAACATGCATTGGCAATGTAGGATAGGTTTCTGAAAAACATCGCGGTGTGGTGCGCATTGTATGGGTGTGTAACGTTACAATCACTAGTAGGAGTGAGAAAAATATCACGGGGTGGTGTGAATCATAGGGTCTGAATTAGAATAGGCAGTGAGTGGCAATGTAGGATGGAGAAAAGCACCACGGGGTGGTCAGCATCGGGAGGTCAGGAAACATGCAGTGGCAATATAGGATAGGTTTCTGAAAAACATCGCGGGGTGGTGCGCATTGTATGGGTGTGTAATCTTACATTCACTAGTAGGAGTGAGAAAAACATCACGGGGTGGTGTGAATCATAGGGTCTCAATTAGGATAGGCATTGAGTGGCAATGTAGGATGGAGTAAAGCACCACGGGGTGGTCAGCATGGGGAGGTCAGGAAACATGCAGTGGCAATGTAGGATAGCTTTCTGAAATACATCGCGGGTTAGTGCGGATTGTATGGGTATATAACATTACATTCATTAGTAGGAGTGAGAAAAACATCAGGGGTTGGGGTGATTCATAGGGTCTGAATTAGGATAGGCAGTGAGTGGCAATGTAAGATGGAGAAAAGCACCACGGGGTTGTCCGCATGGGGAGGTCAGGAAACATGCAGTGGCAATGTAGGATAGGTTTCTGAAAATCATCGCGGTGTGGTGCGCATTGTATGGGTGTGTAACATTACATTCACTAGTAGGAGTGAGAAAAACATCACGGGGTGGTGTGAATCATAGGGTATGAATTAGGATAGGCAGTGAGTGGCAATGTAGGATGGAGAAAATCACCACGGGGTGGTCAGCATGGGGAGGTCAGGAAACATGCAGTGGCAATGTAGGATAGGTTTCTGAAATCATCGCGGGGTGGTGCGCATTGTATGGGTGTGTAACATTACATTCACTAGTAGGAGTGAGAAAAACATCACGGGGTGGTGTGAATCATAGGGTCTGAATTAGGATAGGCAGTGAGTGACAATGTAGGATGGAGAAAAGCACCACGGGGTGGTCAGCATGAGGAGGTCAGGAAACATGCAGTGGCAATGTAGGATAGCTTTCTGAAAAATATCTCGGTGTGGTGCGCATTGTATGGGTGTGTAACCTTAAGTTCACTAGTAGGAGTGAGAAAAACATCACGGGGTGGTGTGAATCATAGGGTCTGAATTCGGATAGGCAGTGACTGGCAATGTAGGATGGAGAAAAGCACCATGGGGTGGTCAGCATGGGGAGGTCAGGAAACATGCAGTGGCAATGTAGGATAGGTTTCTGAAAAACATCGCGGGGTGGTGTGCATTTTTTGGGTGTGTAACCTTACATTCACTAGTAGGAGTGAGAAAAACATCACGGGGTGGTGTGAATCATAGGGTCTGAATTAGGATAGGCAGTGAGTGGCAATGTAGGATGGAGAAAAGCACCACGGGGTGGTCAGCATGGGGAGGTCAGGAAACATGCAGTGGCAATGTAGGATAGCTTTCAGAAAAACATCGCGGAGTGGTGCGCATTGTATGGGTTTGTAACATAACATTCACTATTAGGAATGAGAAAAACATCACGGGGTGGTGTGAATCATAGGGTCTGAATTAGGGTAGGCAGTGAGTGGCAATGTAGGATGGAGAAAAACACCACGGTGTGGTCAGCATTGGGAAGTCAGGAAACATGCAGTGGCAATGTAGGATAGGTTTCTGAAAAACAGCGCGGGGTGGTGCGCATTGTATGGGTGTGTAGCATTACATTCACTAGTAGGAATGAGAAAAACATCTTGGGGTGGTGTGAATCATAGAGTCTGAATTAGGATATGCAGTGAGTGGCAATGTAGGATGGAGAAAAGCACAACGGGGTGGTCAGCATTGGGAAGTCAGGAAACATGCAGTGGCAATGTAGGATAGGTTTCTGAAGAATATCGCGTGGTGGTGCGCATTGTATGGGTGTGTAAACTTATATTCACTAGTAGGAGTGAGAAAAACATCACGGGGTGGTGTGAATCATAGGGTCTGAATTAGGATAGGCAGTGAGTGGCAATGTAGGATAGTGAAAAGCACCACGGGGTGGTCAGCATTAGGATGTTAGGAAACATGCAGTGGCAATGTAGGATAGGTTACTGAAAAACATCGCGGGGTGGTGCGCATTGTATGGGTGTGTAGCATTACATTCACTAGTAGGAGTGAGAAAAACGTCACGGGGTCGTGTGAATCATAGGGTCTGAACTAGGATAGATAGTGAGTGGCAATGTAGGATGGAGAAAATCACCACGGGGTGGTCAGCATGGGGAGGTCAGGAAACATGCAGTGGCAATGTAGGATAGGTTTCTGAAAAACATCGTGGCGTCGTGCGCATTGTATGGGTGTGTAACCTTACATTGACTAGTAGGAATGAGAAAAACATCACGGGGTGGTGTGAATCATAGGGTCTGAATTAGGATAGGCAGTGAGTGGCAATGTAGGATGGAGAAAAGCACCACGGGGTGGTCAGCATGGGGAGGTCAGGAAACATGCAGTGGCAATGTAGGATAGGTTTCTGAAAAACATCACGGTGTGGTGCGCATTGTATGGGTGTGTAACATTACATTCACTAGTAGGAGTGAGAAAAACATCACGGGGTGGTGTGAATCATAGGATCTGAATTAGGATAGGCAGTGAGTGGCAATGTAGGATGGAGAAAAGCACCACGGGGTGGTCAGCATGGGGAGGTCAGGAAACATGCAGTGGCAATGTAGGATAGGTTTCTGAAAAACATCGCGGAGTGGTGCGCATTGTATGGGTGTATAACATTACATTCACTATTAGGAATGAGAAAAACATCACGGGGTGGTGTGTATCATAGGGTCTGAATTAGGGTAGGCAGGGAGTGGCAATGTAGGATGGAGAAAAACACCACGGGGTGGTCAGCATCGGGAAGTCAGCAAACATGCAGTGGCAATGCAGGATAGGTTTCTGAAGAATATCGCGGGGTGTTTCGCATTGTATGGGTGTGTAAACTTACATTCACTAGTAGGAGTGAGAAAAACATCAAGGGGTGGTGTGAATCATAGGGTCTGAATTAGGATAGGCAGTGAGTGGCAATGTAGCATGGAGAAAAGCACCACGGGGTGGTCAGCATTAGGATGTTAGGAAACATGCAGTGGCAATGTAGGATAGGTTTCTGAAAAACATCGCAGGGTGGTGCGCATTGTATGGGTGTGTAGCATTACATTCACTAGTAGGAGTGAGAAAAACGTCACGGGGTCGTGTGAATCATAGGGTCTGAATTAGGATAGGCAGTGGGTGGCAATGTAGGATGGAGAAAAGCACCACGGGGTCGTCAGCTCTGGGAGGTCAGGAAACATGCAGTGGCAATGTAGGATAGGTTTCTGAAAAACATCGCGGGGTGGTGCGCATTGTATGGGAGTGTAACATTATATTCACTAGTAGGAGTGAGAAAAACATCACGGGGTGGTGTGAATCATAGGGTCTGAATTAAGATAGGCAGTGAGTGGCAATGTAGGATGGGGAAAAGCACCATGGGGAGGTCAGTACGGGGAGGTAAGGAAACATGCAGTGGCAATGTAGGATAGGTTTCTGAAAAACATCGCGGGGTGGTGCGCATTGTATGGGTGTGTAACGTTACAATCACTAGTAGGAGTGAGAAAAATATCACGGGGTGGTGTGAATCATAGGGTCTGAATTAGAATAGGCAGTGAGTGGCAATGTAGGATGGAGAAAAGCACCACGGGGTGGTCAGCATCGGGAGGTCAGGAAACATGCAGTGGCAATGTAGGATAGGTTTCTGAAATCATCGCTGCGTGGTGCACATTGTATGGGTGTGTAACATTACATTCACTAGTAGGAGTGAGAAAAACATCACGGGGTGGTGTGAATCATAGGGTCTGAATTAGGATAGGCAGTGAGTGGCAATGTAAGATGGAGAAAAGCACCACGGGGAGGTCAGCATGGGGAGGTCAGGAAACATGCAGTGGCAATGTAGGATAGCTTTCTGAAAAACATCTCGGTGTGGTGCGCATTGTATGGGTGTGTAACCTTACGTTCACTAGTAGGAGTGATAAAAACATCACCGGGTGGTGTGAATCATAGGGTCTGAATTCGGATAGGCAGTGACTGGCAATGTAGGATGGAGAAAAGCACCATGGGGTGGTCAGCATGGGGAGGTCAGGAAACATGCAGTGGCAATGTAGGATAGGTTTCTGAAAAACATCGCGGGGTGGTGTGCATTTTCTGGGTGTGTAACCTCACATTCACTAGTAGGAGTGAGAAAAACATCACTGGGTGGTGTGAATCATAGGGTCTGAATTAGGATAGGCAGTGAGTGGCAATGTAGGATGGAGAAAAGCACCACGGGGTGGTCAGCATGGGGAGGTCAGGAAACATGCAGTGGCAATGTAGGATAGGTTTCTGAAAAACAGCGCGGGGTGGTGCGCATTGTATGGGTGTGTAGCATTACATTCACTAGTAGGAATGAGAAAAACATCTTGGGGTGGTGTGAATCATAGAGTCTGAATTAGGATATGCAGTGAGTGGCAATGTAGGATGGAGAAAAGCACCACGGGGTGGTCAGCATTGGGAAGTCAGGGAACATGCAGTGGCAATGTAGGATAGGTTTCTGAAGAATATCGCGTGGTGGTGCGCATTGTATGGGTGTGTAAACTTATATTCACTAGTAGGAGTGAGAAAAACATCACGGGGTGGTGTGAATCATAGGGTCTGAATTAGGATAGGCAGTGAGTGGCAATGTAGGATAGTGAAAAGCACCACGGGGTGGTCAGCATTAGGATGTTAGGAAACATGCAGTGGCAATGTAGGATAGGTTACTGAAAAACATCGCGGGGTGGTGCGCATTGTATGGGTGTGTAGCATTACATTCACTAGTAGGAGTGAGAAAAACGTCACGGGGTCGTGTGAATCATAGGGTCTGAACTAGGATAGATAGTGAGTGGCAATGTAGGATGGAGAAAATCACCACGGGGTGGTCAGCATGGGGAGGTCAGGAAACATGCAGTGGCAATGTAGGATAGGTTTCTGAAAAACATCGTGGCGTCGTGCGCATTGTATGGGTGTGTAACCTTACATTGACTAGTAGGAATGAGAAAAACATCACGGGGTGGTGTGAATCATAGGGTCTGAATTAGGATAGGCAGTGAGTGGCAATGTAGGATGGAGAAAAGCACCACGGGGTGGTCAGCATGGGGAGGTCAGGAAACATGCAGTGGCAATGTAGGATAGGTTTCTGAAAAACATCACGGGGTGGTGCGCATTGTATGGGTGTGTAACATTACATTCACTAGTAGGAGTGAGAAAAACATCACGGGGTGGTGTGAATCATAGGATCTGAATTAGGATAGGCAGTGAGTGGCAATGTAGGATGGAGAAAAGCACCACGGGGTGGTCAGCATGGGGAGGTCAGGAAACATGCAGTGGCAATGTAGGATAGGTTTCTGAAAAACATCGCGGAGTGGTGCGCATTGTATGGGTGTATAACATTACATTCACTATTAGGAATGAGAAAAACATCACGGGGTGGTGTGTATCATAGGGTCTGAATTAGGGTAGGCAGGGAGTGGCAATGTAGGATGGAGAAAAACACCACGGGGTGGTCAGCATTGGGAAGTCAGCAAACATGCAGTGGCAATGTAGGATAGGTTTCTGAAGAATATCGCGGGGTGTTTCGCATTGTATGGGTGTGTAAACTTACATTCACTAGTAGGAGTGAGAAAAACATCACGGGGTGGTGTGAATCATAGGGTCTGAATTAGGATAGGCAGTGAGTGGCAATGTAGCATGGAGAAAAGCACCACGGGGTGGTCAGCATTAGGATGTTAGGAAACATGCAGTGGCAATGTAGGATAGGTTTCTGAAAAACATCGCAGGGTGGTGCGCATTGTATGGGTGTGTAGCATTACATTCACTAGTAGGAGTGAGAAAAACGTCACGGGGTCGTGTGAATCATAGGGTCTGAATTAGGATAGGCAGTGGGTGGCAATGTAGGATGGAGAAAAGCACCACGGGGTGGTCAGCTCTGGGAGGTCAGGAAACATGCAGTGGCAATGTAGGATAGGTTTCTGAAAAACATCGCGGGGTGGTGCGCATTGTATGGGAGTGTAACATTATATTCACTAGTAGGAGTGAGAAAAACATCACGGGGTGGTGTGAATCATAGGGTCTGAATTAAGATAGGCAGTGAGTGGCAATGTAGGATGGGGAAAAGCACCATGGGGAGGTCAGTACGGGGAGGTAAGGAAACATGCAGTGGCAATGTAGGATAGGTTTCTGAAAAACATCGCGGGGTGGTGCGCATTGTATGGGTGTGTAACGTTACAATCACTAGTAGGAGTGAGAAAAATATCACGGGGTGGTGTGAATCATAGGGTCTGAATTAGAATAGGCAGTGAGTGGCAATGTAGGATGGAGAAAAGCACCACGGGGTGGTCAGCATCGGGAGGTCAGGAAACATGCAGTGGCAATGTAGGATAGGTTTCTGAAATCATCGCTGCGTGGTGCACATTGTATGGGTGTGTAACATTACATTCACTAGTAGGAGTGAGAAAAACATCACGGGGTGGTGTGAATCATAGGGTCTGAATTAGGATAGGCAGTGAGTGGCAATGTAGGATGGAGAAAAGCACCACGGGGAGGTCAGCATGGGGAGGTCAGGAAACATGCAGTGGCAATGTAGGATAGCTTTCTGAAAAACATCTCGGTGTGGTGCGCATTGTATGGGTGTGTAACCTTACGTTCACTAGTAGGAGTGATAAAAACATCACCGGGTGGTGTGAATCATAGGGTCTGAATTCGGATAGGCAGTGACTGGCAATGTAGGATGGAGAAAAGCACCATGGGGTGGTCAGCATGGGGAGGTCGGAAACATGCAGTGGCAATGTAGGATAGGTTTCTGAAAAACATCGCGGGGTGGTGTGCATTTTCTGGGTGTGTAACCTCACATTCACTAGTAGGAGTGAGAAAAACATCACTGGGTGGTGTGAATCATAGGGTCTGAATTAGGATAGGCAGTGAGTGGCAATGTAGGATGGAGAAAAGCACCACGGGGTGGTCAGCATGGGGAGGTCAGGAAACATGCAGTGGCAATGTAGGATAGGTTTCTGATAAACATCGCGGAGTGGTGCGCATTGTATGGGTGTGTAACATTACATTCTCTATTAGGAATGAGAAAAACATCACGGGGTGGTGTGAATCATAGGGTCTGAATTAGGGTAGGCAGTGAGTGGCAATGTAGGATGGAGAAAAACACCACGGGGTGGTCAGCATTGGGAAGTCAGGAAACATGCAGTGGCAATGTAGGATAGGTTTCTGAAAAACAGTGTGGGGTGGTGCGCATTGTATGGGTGTGTAGCATTACATTCACTAGTAGGAGTGAGAAAAACATCACGGGGTGGTGTGAATCTTAGGGTCTGAATTAGGATAGGCAGTGAGTGCCAATGTAGGATGGAGAAAAACACCACGGGGTTGTCAGCATGGGGAGTCAGGAAACATGCAGTGGCAATGTAGGATAGGTTTCTGAAAAACATCGCGGGGTGGTGCGCATTGTATGGGTGTGTAACTTTACATTCACTAGTAGGAGTGAAAAAAACGTAACGGGGTCGTGTGAATCATAGGGTCTGAATTAGGATAGGCAGTGAGTGGCAATGTAGGATGGGGAAAAGCACCATGGGGAGGTCAGTACGGGGATGTCAGGAAACATGCAGTGGCAACGTCGGATAGGTCTCTGAAAAGCATCGCGGGGTGGTGCGCATTGTATGGGTGTGTAATATTTCATTCACTAGTAGGAGTGAGAAAAGCGTCACGGGGTGGTGTGAATTATAGGGTCTGAATTAGGATAGGCAATGAGTGGAAATGTAGGATGGAGAAAAGCACCACGGGGTGGTAAGCATGGGGAAGTCAGCAAATATGCAGTGTCAATGTAGGATAGGTTTCTGAAAAACATCGCGGGGTTGTGCGCATTGTATGGGTGTGTAACCTTACATTCACTAGTAGGAGTGAGAAAAACATCACGGGGTGGTGTGAATCATAGGGTCTGAATTAATATAGGCACTGAGTGGCAACGTAGGATGGAGAAAAGCACCACGGGGTGGTCAGCATGGGGATGTTAGGAAACATGCAGTGGCAATGTAGGATAGGTTTCTGAAAAACATCGCGGGGTGGTGCGCATTGTATGGGTGTGTAGCATTACATTCACTAGTAGGAGTGAGAAAAACATCACGGGGTCGTGTGAATCATAGGGTCTGAACTAGGATAGGCAGTGAGTGGCAATGTAGGATGGAGAAAATCACCACGGGGTGGTCAGCATGGGGATGTCAGGAAACATGCAGTGGTAATGTAGGATAGGTTTCTGAAAAACATCGTGGCGTCGTGCGCATTGTATGGGTGTGTAACCTTACATTGACTAGTAGGAATGAGAAAAACATCACGGGGTCGTGTGAATTATAGGGTCTGAATTAGGATAGGCAGTGAGTGGCAATTTAGGATGGAGAAAAGCACCACGGTGGTCAGCATGAGGACGTCAGGAAACATGCAGTGGCAATGTAGGATAGGTTTCTGAAAAACATCACGGGGTGGTGCGCATTGTATGGGTGTGTAACATTACATTCACTAGTAGGAGTGAGAAAAACATCACGGGGTGGTGTGAATCATAGGGTCTGAATTAGGATAGGCAGTGAGTGGCAATGTAGGATGGAGAAAAGCACCACGGGGTGGTCAGCATGGGGAGGTCAGGAAACATGCAGTGGCAATGTAGGATAGGTTTCTGAAAAACATCGCGGAGTGGTGCGCATTGTATGGGTGTATAACATTACATTCACTATTAGGAATGAGAAAAACATCACGGGGTGGTGTGTATCATAGGGTCTGAAATAGGGGAGGCAGTGAGTGGCAATGTAGGATGGAGAAAAACACCACGGGGTGGTCAGCATTTTGAAGTCAGGAAACATGCAGTGGCAATGTAGGATAGGTTTCTGAAGAATATCGCGGGGTGGTGCGCATTGTATGGGTGTGTAAACTTATATTCACTAGTAGGAGTGAGAAAAACATCACGGGGTGGTGTGAATCATAGGGTCTGAATTAGGATAGGCAGTGAGTGGCAATGTAGGATGGAGAAAAGCACCACGGGGTGGTCATCATTAGGATGTTAGGAAACATGCAGTGGCAATATAGGATAGGTTTCTGAAAAACATCGCGGGGTGGTGCGCATTGTATGGGTGTGTAGCATTACATTCACTAGTAGGAGTGAGAAAAACGTCACGGGGTCGTGTGAATCATAGGGTCTGAATTAGGATAGGCAGTGGGTGGCAATGTAGGATGGAGAAAAGCACCACGGGGTGGTCAGCTCTGGGAGGTCAGGAAACATGCAATGGCAATGTAGGATAGGTTTATGAAAAACATCGCGGGGTGGTGCGCATTGTATGGGTGTGTAACATTACATTCACTAATAGGAGTGAGAAAAACATCACGGGGTGGTGTGAATCATAGGGTCTGAATTAAGATAGGCAGTGAGTGGCAATGTAGGATGGGGAAAAACACCATGGGGATGTCAGTACGGGGAGGTCAGGATACATGCAGTGGCAATGTAGGATAGGTTTCTGAAAAACATCGCGTGGTGGTGCGCATTGTATGGGTGTGTAACGTTACAATCACTAGTAGGAGTGAGAAAAATATCATGGGGTGGTGTGAATCATAGGGTCTGAATTAGAATAGGCAGTGAGTGGCAATCTGGGATGGAGAAAAGCACCACGAGGTGGTCAGCATCGGTAGGTCAGGAAACATGCAGTGGCAATGTTGTATAGGTTTCTGAAAAACATCGCGGGGTGGTGCGCATTGTATGGGTGTGTAATCTTACATTCACTAGTAGGAGTGAGAAAAACATCACGGGGTGGTGTGAATCATAGGGTCTGAATTAGGATAGGCATTGAGTGGCAATGTAGGATGGAGAAAAGCACCACGGGGTGGTCAGCATGGGGAGGTCAGGAAACATGCAGTGGCAATGTAGGATAGCTTTCTGAAAAACATCACGGGGTAGTGCCGATTGTATGGTTATATAACATTACATTCATTAGTAGGAGTGAGAAAAACATCAGGGGTTGGAATGAATCATAGGGTCTGAATTAGTATAGGCAGTGAGTGGCAATGTAAGATGGAGAAAAGCACCAGGGGTTGTCCGCATGCGGAGGTCAGGAAACATGCAGTGGCAATGTAGGATAGGTTTCTGAAAATCATCGCGGGGTGGTGCGCATTGTATGGGTGTGTAACATTACATTCACTAGTAGGAGTGAGAAAAACATCACGGGGTGGTGTGAATCATAGGGTATGAATTAGGATAGGCATTGAGTGGCAATGTAGGATGGAGAAAAGCACCACGGGGTGGTCAGCATGGGGAGGTCAGGAAACATGCAGTGGCAATGTAGGATAGCTTTCTGAAAAACATCGCGGGGTAGTGCCGATTGTATGGTTATATAACATTACATTCATTAGTAGGAGTGAGAAAAACATCAGGGGTTGGAATGAATCATAGGGTCTGAATTAGTATAGGCAGTGAGTGGCAATGTAAGATGGAGAAAAGCACCACGGGGTTGTCCGCATGCGGAGGTCAGGAAACATGCAGTGGCAATGTAGGATAGGTTTCTGAAAATCATCGCGGGGTGGTGCGCATTGTATGGGTGTGTAACATTACATTCACTAGTAGGAGTGAGAAAAACATCACGGGGTGGTGTGAATCATAGGGTATGAATTAGGATAGGCAGTGAGTGGCAATGTAGGATGGAGAAAATCACCACGGGGTAGTCAGCATGGGGAGGTCAGGAAACATGCAGTGGCAATGTAAGAAAGGTTTCTGAAATCATCGCGGGGTGGTGCGCATTGTATGGCTGTGTAACATTACATTCACTAGTAGGAGTGAGAAAAATATCACGCGGTGGTGTGAATCATAGGGTCTGAATTAGAATAGGCAGTGAGTGGCAATGTAGGATGGAGAAAAGCACCACGGGGAGGTCAGCATGGGGAGGTCAGGAAACATGCAGTGGCAATGTAGGATAGCTTTCTGAAAAACATCTCGGTGTGGTGCGCATTGTATGGGTGTGTAACCTTACGTTCACTAGTAGGAGTGATAAAAACATCACCGGGTGGTGTGAATCATAGGGTCTGAATTCGGATAGAGAGTGACTGGCAATGTAGGATGAAGAAAAGCACCATGGGGTGGTCAGCATGGGGAGGTCAGGAAACATGCAGTGGCAATGTAGGATAGGTTTCTGAAAAACATCGCGGGGTAGTGTGCATTTTCTGGGTGTGTAACCTCACATTCACTAGTAGGAGTGAGAAAAACATCACTGGGTGGTGTGAATCATAGGGTCTGAATTAGGATAGGCAGTGTGTGGCAATGTAGGATGGAGAAAAGCACCACGGGGTGGTCAGCATGGGGAGGTCAGGAAACATGCAGTGGCAATGTAGGATAGGTTTCTGATAAACATCGCGGAGTGGTGCGCATTGTATGGGTGTGTAACATTACATTCACTATTAGGAATGAGAAAAACATCACGGGGTGGTGTGAATCATAGTGTCTGAATTAGGGTAGGCAGTGAGTGGCAATGTAGGATGGAGAAAAACACCACGGGGTGGTCAGCATTGGGAAGTCAGGAAACATGCAGTGGCAATGTAGGATAGGTTTCTGAAAAACAGTGCGGTGTGGTGCGCATTGTATGGGTGTGTAGCATTACATTCACTAGTAGGAGTGAGAAAAACATCACGGGGTGGTGTGAATCATAGGGTCTGAATTAGGATAGGCAGTGAGTGCCAATGTAGGATGGAGAAAAACACCACGGGGTTGTCAGCATGGGGAGTCAGGAAACATGCAGTGGCAATGTAGGATAGGTTTCTGAAAAACATCGCGGGGTGGTGCGCATTGTATGGGTGTGTAACTTTACATTCACTAGTAGGAGTGAAAAAAACGTAACGGGGTCGTGTGAATCATAGGGTCTGAATTAGGATAGGCAGTGAGTGGCAATGTAGGATGGGGAAAAGCACCATGGGGAGGTCAGTACGGGGATGTCAGGAAACATGCAGTGGCAACGTCGGATAGGTCTCTGAAAAGCATCGCGGGGTGGTGCGCATTGTATGGGTGTGTAATATTTCATTCACTAGTAGGAGTGAGAAAAGCGTCACGGGGTGGTGTGAATTATAGGGTCTGAATTAGGATAGGCAATGAGGGGAAATGTAGGATGGAGAAAAGCACCACGGGGTGGTAAGCATGGGGAAGTCAGCAAACATGCAGTGTCAATGTAGGATAGGTTTCTGAAAAACATCGCGGGGTTGTGCGCATTGTATGGGTGTGTAACCTTACATTCACTAGTAGGAGTGAGAAAAACATCACGGGGTCGTGTGAATCATAGGGTCTGAACTAGGATAGGCAGTGAGTGGCAATGTAGGATGGAGAAAATCACCATGGGGTGGTCAGCATGGGGAGGTCAGGAAACATGCAGTGGCAATGTAGGATAGGTTTCTGAAAAACATCGTGGCGTCGTGCGCATTGTATGGGTGTGTAACCTTACATTGACTAGTAGGAATGAGAAAAACATCACGGGGTCGTGTGAATTATAGGGTCTGAATTAGGATAGGCAGTGAGTGGCAATTTAGGATGGAGAAAAGCACCACGGGGTGGTCAGCATGGGGAGGTCAGGAAACATGCAGTGGCAATGTAGGATAGGTTTCTGAAAAACATCACGGGGTGGTGCGCATTGTATGGGTGTGTAACATTACATTCACTAGTAGGAGTGAGAAAAACATCACGGGGTGGTGTGAATCATAGGGTCTGAATTAGGATAGGCAGTGAGTGGCAATGTAGGATGGAGAAAAGCACCACGGGGTGGTCAGCATGGGGAGGTCAGGAAACATGCAGTGGCAATGTATGATAGGTTTCTGAAAAACATCGCGGAGTGGTGCGCATTGTATGGGTGTATAACATTACATTCACTATTAAGAATGAGAAAAACATAACGGGGTGGTGTGTATCATAGGGTCTGAAATAGGGGAGGCAGTGAGTGGCAATGTAGGATGGAGAAAAACACCACGGGGTGCTCAGCATTTTGAAGTCAGGAAACATGCAGTGGCAATGTAGGATAGGTTTCTGAAAAACATCGCGTGGTGGTGCGCATTGTATGGGTGTGTAACGTTACAATCCCTAGTAGGAGTGAGAAAAATATCACGGGGTGGTGTGCATCATAGGGTCTGAATTAGAATAGGCAGTGAGTGGCAATCTGGGATGGAGAAAAGCACCACGGGGTGGTCAGCATCGGGAGGTCAGGAAACATGCAGTGGCAATGTTGTAAAGGTTTCTGAAAAACATCGCGGGGTGGTGCGCATTGTATGGGTGTGTAATCTTACATTCACTAGTAGGAGTGAGAAAAACATCACGGGGTGGTGTGAATCATACGGTCTGAATTAGGATAGGCATTGAGTGGCAATGTAGGATGGAGAAAAGCACCACGGGGTGGTCAGCATGGGGAGGTCAGGAAACATGCAGTGGCAATGTAGGATAGCTTTCTGATAAACATCGCGGGGTAGTGCCGATTGTATGGTTATATAACATTACATTCATTAGTAGGAGAAAAACATCAGGGGTTGGAATGAATCATAGGGTCTGAATTAGGATAGGCAGTGAGTGGCAATGTAAGATGGAGAAAAGCACCACGGGGTTGTCCGCATGCGGAGGTCAGGAAACATGCAGTGGCAATGTAGGATAGGTTTCTGAAAATCATCGCGGGGTGGTGCGCATTGTATGGGTGTGTAACATTACATTCACTAGTAGGAGTGAGAAAAACATCACGGGGTGGTGTGAATCATAGGGTATGAATTAGGATAGGCAGTGAGTGGCAATGTAGGATGGAGAAAATCACCACGGGGTAGTCAGCATGGGGAGGTCAGGAAACATGCAGTGGCAATGTAAGAAAGGTTTCTGAAATCATCGCGGGGTGGTGCGCATTGTATGGCTGTGTAACATTACATTCACTAGTAGGAGTGAGAAAAACATCACGGGGTGGTGTGAATCATAGGGTCTGAATTAGGATACGCAGTGAGTGGCAATGCAGGATGGAGAAAAGCACCACGGGGAGGTCAGCATGGGGAGGTCAGGAAACATGCAGTGGCAATGTAGGATAGGTTTCTGAAAAACATCGTGGCGTCGTGCGCATTGTATGGGTGTGTAACCTTACATTGACTAGTAGGAATGAGAAAAACATCACGGGGTCGTGTGAATTATAGGGTCTGAATTAGGATAGGCAGTGAGTGGCAATTTAGGATGGAGAAAAGCACCACGGGGTGGTCAGCATGGGGAGGTCAGGAAACATGCAGTGGCAATGTAGGATAGGTTTCTGAAAAACATCACGGGGTGGTGCGCATTGTATGGGTGTGTAACATTACATTCCCTAGTAGGAGTGAGAAAAACATCACGGGGTGGTGTGAATCATAGGGTCTGAATTAGGATAGGCAGTGAGTGGCAATGTAGGATGGAGAAAACACCATGGGGTGGTGAGCATGGGGAGGTCAGGAAACATGAAGTGGCAATGTAGGATAGGTTTCTGAAAAACATCGCGGGGTGGTGCGCATTGTATGGGTGTGTAACATTACATTCACTAGTAGGAGTGAGAAAAACATCACGGGGTGGTGTGAATCATAGGGTCTCAATTAGGATAGGCATTGAGTGGCAATGTAGGATGGAGTAAAGCACCACGGGGTGGTCAGCATGGGGAGGTCAGGAAACATGCAGTGGCAATGTAGGATAGCTTTCTGAAATACATCGCGGGTTAGTGCGGATTGTATGGGTATATAACATTACATTCATTAGTAGGAGTGAGAAAAACATCAGGGGTTGGGGTGATTCATAGGGTCTGAATTAGGATAGGCAGTGAGTGGCAATGTAAGATGGAGAAAAGCACCACGGGGTTGTCCGCATGGGGAGGTCAGGAAACATGCAGTGGCAATGTAGGATAGGTTTCTGAAAATCATCGCGGTGTGGTGCGCATTGTATGGGTGTGTAACATTACATTCACTAGTAGGAGTGAGAAAAACATCACGGGGTGGTGTGAATCATAGGGTATGAATTAGGATAGGCAGTGAGTGGCAATGTAGGATGGAGAAAATCACCACGGGGTGGTCAGCATGGGGAGGTCAGGAAACATGCAGTGGCAATGTAGGATAGGTTTCTGAAATCATCGCGGGGTGGTGCGCATTGTATGGGTGTGTAACATTACATTCACTAGTAGGAGTGAGAAAAACATCACGGGGTGGTGTGAATCATAGGGTCTGAATTAGGATAGGCAGTGAGTGACAATGTAGGATGGAGAAAAGCACCACGGGGTGGTCAGCATGAGGAGGTCAGGAAACATGCAGTGGCAATGTAGGATAGCTTTCTGAAAAACATCTCGGTGTGGTGCGCATTGTATGGGTGTGTAACCTTACGTTCACTAGTAGGAGTGAGAAAAACATCACGGGGTGGTGTGAATCATAGGGTCTGAATTCGGATAGGCAGTGACTGGCAATGTAGGATGGAGAAAAGCACCATGGGGTGGTCAGCATGGGGAGGTCAGGAAACATGCAGTGGCAATGTAGGATAGGTTTCTGAAAAACATCGCGGGGTGGTGTGCATTTTTTGGGTGTGTAACCTTACATTCACTAGTAGGAGTGAGAAAAACATCACGGGGTGGTGTGAATCATAGGGTCTGAATTAGGATAGGCAGTGAGTGGCAATGTAGGATGGAGAAAAGCACCACGGGGTGGTCAGCATGGGGAGGTCAGGAAACATGCAGTGGCAATGTAGGATAGGTTTCAGAAAAACATCGCGGAGTGGTGCGCATTGTATGGGTGTGTAACATAACATTCACTATTAGGAATGAGAAAAACATCACGGGGTGGTGTGAATTATAGGGTCTGAATTAGGGTAGGCAGTGAGTGGCAATGTAGGATGGAGAAAAACACCACGGTGTGGTCAGCATTGGGAAGTCAGGAAACATGCAGTGGCAATGTAGGATAGGTTTCTGAAAAACAGCGCGGGGTGGTGCGCATTGTATGGGTGTGTAGCATTACATTCACTAGTAGGAATGAGAAAAACATCTTGGGGTGGTGTGAATCATAGAGTCTGAATTAGGATATGCAGTGAGTGGCAATGTAGGATGGAGAAAAGCACCACGGGGTGGTCAGCATTGGGAAGTCAGGAAACATGCAGTGGCAATGTAGGATAGGTTTCTGAAGAATATCGCGTGGTGGTGCGCATTGTATGGGTGTGTAAACTTATATTCACTAGTAGGAGTGAGAAAAACATCACGGGGTGGTGTGAATCATAGGGTCTGAATTAGGATAGGCAGTGAGTGGCAATGTAGGATAGAGAAAAGCACCACGGGGTGGTCAGCATTAGGATGTTAGGAAACATGCAGTGGCAATGTAGGATAGGTTACTGAAAAACATCGCAGGGTGGTGCGCATTGTATGGGTGTGTAGCATTACATTCACTAGTAGGAGTGAGAAAAACGTCACGGGGTCGTGTGAATCATAGGGTCTGAACTAGGATAGATAGTGAGTGGCAATGTAGGATGGAGAAAATCACCACGGGGTGGTCAGCATGGGGAGGTCAGGAAACATGCAGTGGCAATGTAGGATAGGTTTCTGAAAAACATCGTGGCGTCGTGCGCATTGTATGGGTGTGTAACCTTACATTGACTAGTAGGAATGAGAAAAACATCACGGGGTGGTGTGAATCATAGGGTCTGAATTAGGATAGGCAGTGAGTGGCAATGTAGGATGGAGAAAAGCACCACGGGGTGGTCAGCATGGGGAGGTCAGGAAACATGCAGTGGCAATGTAGGATAGGTTTCTGAAAAACATCACGGGGTGGTGCGCATTGTATGGGTGTGTAACATTACATTCACTAGTAGGAATGAGAAAAACATCACGGGGTGGTGTGTATCATAGGGTCTGAATTAGGGTAGGCAGGGAGTGGCAATGTAGGATGGAGAAAAACACCACGGGGTGGTCAGCATTGGGAAGTCAGCAAACATGCAGTGGCAATGTAGGATAGGTTTCTGAAGAATATCGCGGGGTGTTTCGCATTGTATGGGTGTGTAAACTTACATTCACTAGTAGGAGTGAGAAAAACATCACGGGGTGGTGTGAATCATAGGGTCTGAATTAGGATAGGCAGTGAGTGGCAATGTAGGATGGAGAAAAACACCACGGGGTGGTCAGCATTGGGAAGTCAGCAAACATGCAGTGGCAATGTAGGATAGGTTTCTGAAAAACATCGCGGGGTGGTGCGCATTGTATGGGTGTGTAACGTTACAATCACTAGTAGGAGTGAGAAAAATATCACGGGGTGGTGTGAATCATAGGGTCTGAATTAGAATAGGCAGTGAGTGGCAATGTAGGATGGAGAAAAGCACCACGGGGTGGTCAGCATCGGGAGGTCAGGAAACATGCAGTGGCAATGTAGGATAGGTTTCTGAAATCATCGCTGCGTGGTGCGCATTGTATGGGTGTGTAACATTACATTCACTAGTAGGAGTGAGAAAAACATCACGGGGTGGTGTGAATCATAGGGTCTGAATTAGGATAGGCAGTGAGTGGCAATGTAGGATGGAGAAAAGCACCACGGGGAGGTCAGCATGGGGAGGTCAGGAAACATGCAGTGGCAATGTAGGATAGCTTTCTGAAAAACATCTCGGTGTGGTGCGCATTGTATGGGTGTGTAACCTTACGTTCACTAGTAGGAGTGATAAAAACATCACCGGGTGGTGTGAATCATAGGGTCTGAATTCGGATAGGCAGTGACTGGCAATGTAGGATGGAGAAAAGCACCATGGGGTGGTCAGCATGGGGAGGTCAGGAAACATGCAGTGGCAATGTAGGATAGGTTTCTGAAAAACATCGCGGGGTGGTGTGCATTTTCTGGGTGTGTAACCTCACATTCACTAGTAGGAGTGAGAAAAACATCACTGGGTGTTGTGAATCATAGGGTCTGAATTAGGATAGGCAGTGAGTGGCAATGTAGGATGGAGAAAAGCACCACGGGGTGGTCAGCATGGGGAGGTCAGGAAACATGCAGTGGCAATGTAGGATAGGTTTCTGATAAACATCGCGGAGTGGTGCGCATTGTATGGGTGTGTAACATTACATTCACTATTAGGAATGAGAAAAACATCACGGGGTGGTGTGAATCATAGGGTCTGAATTAGGGTAGGCAGTGAGTGGCAATGTAGGATGGAGAAAAACACCACGGGGTGGTCAGCATTGGGAAGTCAGGAAACATGCAGTGGCAATGTAGGATAGGTTTCTGAAAAACAGTGTGGGGTGGTGCGCATTGTATGGGTGTGTAGCATTACATTCACTAGTAGGAGTGAGAAAAACATCACGGGGTGGTGTGAATCTTAGGGTCTGAATTAGGATAGGCAGTGAGTGCCAATGTAGGATGGAGAAAAGCACCACGGGGTGGTCAGCATGGGGAGGTCAGGAAACATGCAGTGGCAATGTAGGATAGCTTTCTGAAAAACATCGCGGGGTAGTGCCGATTGTATGGTTATATAACATTACATTCATTAGTAGGAGTGAGAAAAACATCAGGGGTTGGAATGAATCATAGGGTCTGAATTAGGATAGGCAGTGAGTGGCAATGTAAGATGGAGAAAAGCACCACGGGGTTGTCCGCATGCGGAGGTCAGGAAACATGCAGTGGCAATGTAGGATAGGTTTCTGAAAATCATCGCGGGGTGGTGCGCATTGTATGGGTGTGTAACATTACATTCACTAGTAGGAGTGAGAAAAACATCACGGGGTGGTGTGAATCATAGGGTCTGAATTAGGATAGGCATTGAGTGGCAATGTAGGATGGAGTAAAGCACCACGGGGTGGTCAGCATGGGGAGGTCAGGAAACATGCAGTGGCAATGTAGGATAGCTTTCTGAAAAACATCTCGGTGTGGTGCGCATTGTATGGGTGTGTAACCTTACGTTCACTAGTAGGAGTGAGAAAAACATCACGGGGTGGTGTGAATCATAGGGTCTGAATTCGGATAGGCAGTGACGGGCAATGTAGGATGGAGAAAAGCACCATGGGGTGGTAAGCATGGGGAAGTCAGGAAACATGCAGTGGCAATGTAGGATAGGTTTCTGAAAAACATCGCGGGGTGGCGTGCATTTTTTGGGTGTGTAACCTTACATTCACTAGTAGGAGTGAGAAAAACATCACGGGGTGGTGTGAATCATAGGGTCTGAATTAGGATAGGCAGTGAGTGGCAATGTAGGATAGAGAAAAGCACCACGGGGTGGTCAGCATGGGGAGGTCAGGAAACATGCAGTGGCAATGTAGGATACGTTTCAGAAAAACATCGCGGAGTGGTGCGCATTGTATGGGTGTGTAACATAACATTCACTATTAGGAATGAGAAAAACATCACGGGGTGGTGTGAATCATAGGGTCTGAATTAGGGTAGGCAGTGAGTGGCAATGTAGGATGGAGAAAAACACTACGGGGTGGTCAACATGGGGATGGTAGGAAACATGCAGTGGCAATGTAGGATAGGTTTCTGAAAAACATCGCGGGGTGGTGCGCATTGTATGTGTGTATAACATTACATTCACTATTAGGAATGAGAAAAACATCACGGGGTGGTGTGAATCATAGGGTCTGAATTAGGGTAGGCACTGAGTGGCAATGTAGGATGGAGAAAAACACTACGGGGTGGTCAACATGGGGATGGTAGAAACATGCAGTGGCAATGTAGGATAGGTTTCTGAAAAACATCGCAGGGTGGTGCGCATTGTATGGGTGTGTAGCATTACATTCACTAGTAGGAGTGAGAAAAACGTCACGGGGTCGTGTGAATCATAGGGTCTGAATTAGGATAGGCAGTGGGTGGCAATGTGGGATGGAGAAAAGCACCACGGGGTGGTCAGCTCTGGGAGGTCAGGAAACATGCAGTGGCAATGTAGGATAGGTTTCTGAAAAACATCGCGGGGTGGTGCGCATTGTATGGGTGTGTACCATTACATTCACTAGTAGGAGTGAGAAAAACATCACGGGGTGGTGTGAATCATAGGGTCTGAATTAAGATAGGCAGTGAGTGGCAATGTAGGATGGGGAAAAGCACCATGGGGAGGTCAGTACGGGGAGGTAGGAAACATGCATTAGCAATGTAGGATAGGTTTCTGAAAAACATCGCGGGGTGGTGCGCATTGTATGGGTGTGTAACGTTACAATCACTAGTGGGAGTGAGAAAAATATCACGGGGTGGTGTGAATCATAGGGTCTGAATTAGAATAGGCAGTGAGTGGCAATGTAGGATGGAGAAAAGCACCACGGGGTGGTCAGCATCGGGAGGTCAGTAAACATGCAGTGGCAATGTAGGATAGGTTTCTGAAAAACATCGCGGTGTGGTGCGCATTGTATGGGTGTGTAATCTTACATTCACTAGTAGGAGTGAGAAAAACATCACTGGGTGGTGTGAATCATAGGGTCTGAATTAGGATAGGCATTGAGTGGCAATGTAGGATGGAGTAAAGCACCACGGGGTGGTCAGCATGGGGAGGTCAGGAAACATGCAGTGGCAATGTAGGATAGCTTTCTGAAAAACATCGCGGGGTAGTGCGGATTGTATGGGTATATAACATTACATACATTAGTAGGAGTTGGAAAAACATCAGGGGTTGGAATGAATCATAGGGTCTGAATTAGGATAGGCAGTGAGTGGCAATGTAGGATGGGGAAAAGCACCATGGGGAGGTCAGTACGGGGAGGTCAGGAAACATGCAGTGGCAATTTAGGATAGGTTTCTGAAAAACATCGCGGGGTGCTGCGCATTGTATGGGTGTGTAACATTACATTCACTAGTAGGAGTGAGAAAAACATCACGGGGTGGTGTGAATCATAAGGTCTGAACTAGGATAGGCAGTGAGTGGCAATGTAGGATGTAGAAAATCTCCACGGGGTGGTTAGCATGGGGAGGTCAGGAAACATGCAGTGGCAATGTAGGAAAGGTTTCTGAAAAACATCGTGGCGTCATGTGCATTGTATGGGTGTGTAACCTTACATTGATTAGTAGGAGTGAGAAAAACATCACGGGGTGGTGTGAATCATAGGGTCTGAATTAGGATAGGCAGTGAGTGCCAATGTAGGATGGAGAAAAACACCACGGGGTTGTCAGCATGGGGAGTCACGAAACATGCAGTGGCAATGTAGGATAGGTTTCTGAAAAACATAACGGGGTGGTGCGCATTGTATGGGTGTGTAATATTTCATTCACTAGTAGGAGTGAGAAAAGCGTCACGGGGTGGTGTGAATTATAGGGTCTGAATTAGGATAGGCAATGAGTGGAAATGTAGGATGGAGAAAAGCACCACGGGGTGGTCAGCATGGGGAAGTCAGAAAACATGCAGTGTCAATGTAGGATAGGTTTCTGAAAAACATCGCGGGGTTGTGTGCATTGTATGGGTGTGTAAACTTACATTCACAAGTAGGAGTGAGAAAAACATCACGGGGTGGTGTGAATCATAGGGTCTGAATTAGGATAGGCAGTGAGTGGCAATGTAGGATGGGGAAAAGCACCATGGGGAGGTCAGTACGGGGAGGTCAGGAAACATGCAGTGGCAATTTAGGATAGGTTTCTGAAAAACATCGCGGGGTGCTGCGCATTGTATGGGTGTGTAACATTACATTCACTAGTAGGAGTGAGAAAAACATCACGGGGTGGTGTGAATCATAAGGTCTGAACTAGGATAGGCAGTGAGTGGCAATGTAGGATGTAGAAAATCTCCACGGGGTGGTTAGCATGGGGAGGTCAGGAAACATGCAGTGGCAATGTAGGAAAGGTTTCTGAAAAACATCGTGGCGTCATGTGCATTGTATGGGTGTGTAACCTTACATTGATTAGTAGGAGTGAGAAAAACATCACGGGGTGGTGTGAATCATAGGGTCTGAATAATGATAGGCAGTGAGTGGCAATGTAGGATGGAGAAAAGCACCACGGTGTGGTCAGCATCGGGAGGTCAGGAAACATGCAGGGGCAATGTAGGATAGGTTTCTGAAAAACATCGCGGGTTTGTGCGCATTGTATGGGTATGTAACGTTACATGCACTAGTAGGAGTGAGAAAAATATCACGGGGTGGTGTGAATCATAGGGTCTGAATTAGAATAGGCAGTGAGTGGCAATGTAGGATGGAGAAAAGCACCACGGTGTGGTCAGCATCGGGAGGTCAGGAAACATGCAGGGGCAATGTAGGATATTTTTCTGAAAAACATCGCGGTTTGGTGCGCATTGTATGGGTGTGTAATCTTACATTCACTAGTAGGAGTGAGAAAAACATCACGGGGTGGTGGGAATCATAGGGTCTGAATTAGGATAGGCAGTGAGTGGCAATGTAGGATGGAGAAAAGCACCACGGGGTGGTCAGCATGGGGAGGTCAGGAAACATGCAGTGGCAATGTAGGATAGGTTTCTGAAAAACATCGCGGGGTGGTGTGCATTTTTTGGGTGTGTAACCTTACATTCACTAGTAGGAGTGAGAAAAACATCACGGGGTGGTGTGAATCATAGGGTCTGAATTAGGATAGGCAGTGAGTGGCAATGTAGGGTAGAGAAAAGCACCACGGGGTGGTCAGCATGGGGAGGTCAGGAAACATGCAGTGGCAATGTAGGATAGGATTCAGAAAAACATCGCGGAGTGGTGCGCATTGTATGGGTATGTAACATAACATTCACTATTAGGAATGAGAAAAACATCACGGGGTGGTGTGAATCATAGGGTCTGAATTAGGGTAGGCAGTGAGTGGCAATGTAGGATGGAGAAAAACACCACGGGGTGGTCAACATGGGGATGGTAGGAAACATGCAGTGGCAATGTAGGATAGGTTTCTGAAAAACATCGCGGGGTGGTGCGCATTGTATGGGTGTGTAGCATTACATTCACTAGTAGGAGTGAGAAAAACGTCACGGGGTCGTGTGAATCATAGGGTCTGAACTAGGATAGGCAGTGTGTGGCAATGTAGGATGGAGAAAATCACCATGGGGTGGTCAGCATGGGGAGGTCAGGAAACATGCAATGGCAATGTAGGATAGGTTTCTGAAAAACATCGCGGGGTGGTGCGCATTGTATGGGTGTGTAACATTACATTCACTAGTAGGAGTGAGAAAAACATCACGGGGTGGTGTGAATCATAGGGTCTGAATTAGGATAGGCAGTGAGTGGCAATGTAGGGTAGAGAAAAGCACCACGGGGTGGTCAGCATGGGGAGGTCAGGAAACATGCAGTGGCAATGTAGGATAGGATTCAGAAAAACATCGCGGAGTGGTGCGCATTGTATGGGTATGTAACATAACATTCACTATTAGGAATGAGAAAAACATCACGGGGTGGTGTGTATCATAGGGTCTGAATTAGGGTAGGCAGTGAGAGGCAATGTAGGATGGAGAAAAACACCATGGGGTGGTCAGCATTGGGAAGTCAAGAAACATGCAGTGGCAATATAGGATAGGTTTCTGAAAAATATCGCGGGGTGGTGCGCATTGTATTGGTGTGTAAACTTACATTCACTAGTAGGAGTGAGAAAATCATCACGGGGTGGTGTGAATCATAGGGTCTGAATTAGGATAGGCAGTCAGTGGCAATGTAGGATGGAGAAAAGCACCACGGGGTGGTCAGCATTAGGATGTTAGGAAACATGCAGTGGCAATGTAGGATAGGTTTCTGAAAAACATCGCGGGGTGGTGCGCATTGTATGGGTGTGTAGCATTACATTCACTAGTAGGAGTGAGAAAAACGTCACGGGGTCATGTGAATCATAGGGTCTGAATTAGGATAGGCAGTGGGTGGCAATGTAGGATGGAGAAAAGCACCACGGGGTGGTCAGCTCTGGGAGGTCAGGAAACATGCAGTGGCAATGTAGGATAGGTTTCTGAAAAACATCGCGGGGTGGTGCGCATTGTATGGGTGTGTAACATTACATTCACTAGTAGGAGTGAGAAAAACATCACGGGGTGTTGTGAATCATAGGGTCTGAATTAAGATAGGCAGTGAGTGGCAATGTAGGATGGGGAAAAGCACCATGGGGAGGTCAGTACGGGGAGGTCAGGAAACATCCATTGTCAATGTAGGATAGGTTTCTGAAAAAACATCACGGTGTGGTGCGCATTGTATGGGTGTGTAACGTTACAATCACTAGTAGGAGTGAGAACAATATCACGGGGTGGTGTGAATCATAGGGTCTGAATTAGAATAGGCAGTGAGTGGCAATGTAGGATGGAGAAAAGCACCACGGGGTGGTCAGCATCGGGAGGTCAGGAAACATGCAGTGGCAATATAGGATAGGTTTCTGAAAAACATCGCGGGGTGGTGCGCATTGTATGGGTGTGTAATCTTACATTCACTAGTAGGAGTGAGAAAAACATCACGGGGTGGTGTGAATCATAGGGTCTGAATTAGGATAGGCATTGAGTGGCAATGTAGGATGGAGTAAAGCACCACGGGGTGGTCAGCATGGGGAGGTCAGGAAACATGCAGTGGTAATGTAGGATAGCTTTCTGAAAAACATCGCGGGGTAGTGCGGATTGTATGGGTATATAACATTACATTCATTAGTAGGAGTGAGAAAAACATCAGGGGTTGGGGTGAATCATAGGGTCTGAATTAGGATAGGCAGTGAGTGGCAATGTAAGATGGAGAAAAGCACCACGTGGTTGTCCGCATGGGGAGGTCAGGAAACATGCAGTGGCAATGTAGGATAGGTTTCTGAAAATCATCGCGGGGTGGTGCGCATTGTATGGGTGTGTCACCTTACATTCACTAGTAGGAGTGAGAAAAACATCACGGGGTGGTGTGAATCATAGGGTATGAATTAGGATAGGCAGTGAGTGGCAATGTAGGATGGAGAAAATCACCACGGGGTGGTCAGCATGGGGAGGTCAGGAAACATGCAGTGGCAATGTAGGATAGGTTTCTGAAATCATCGCGGGGTGGTGCGCATTGTATGGGTGAGTAACATTACATTCACTAGTAGGAGTGAGAAAAACATCACGGGGTGGTGTGAATCATAGGGTATGAATTAGGATAGGCAGTGAGTGGAAATGTAGGATGGAGAAAATCACCACGGGGTGGTCAGCATGAGGAGGTCAGGAAACATGCAGTGGCAATGTAGGATAGCTTTCTGAAAAACATCTCGGTGTGGTGCGCATTGTATGGGTGTGTAACCTTACGTTCACTAGTAGGAGTGAGAAAAACATCACGGGGTGGTGTGAATCATAGGGTCTGAATTCCGATAGGCAGTGACTGGCAATGTAGGATGGAGAAAAGCACCATGGGGTGGTCAACATGGGGAGGTCAGGAAACATGCAATGGCAATGTAGGATAGGTTTCTGAAAAACATCGCGGGGTGGTGTGCATTTTTTGGGTGTGTAACCTTACATTCACTAGAAGGAGTGAGAAAAACATCACGGGGTGGTGTGAATCATAGGGTCTGAATTAGGATAGGCAGTGAGTGGCAATGTAGGATGGAGAAAAACACCACGGTGTGGTCAGCATTGGGAAGTCAGGAAACCTGCAGTGGTAATGTAGGATAGGTTTCTGAAAAACAGCGCGGGGTGGTGCGCATTGTATGGGTGTGTAGCATTACATTCACTAGTAGGAGTGAGAAAAACATCACGGGGTGGTGTGAATCATAGGGTCTGAATTAGGATAGGCAGTGAGTGCCAATGTAGGATGGAGAAAAACACCACGGGGTTGTCAGCATGGGGAGTCAGGAAACATGCAGTGGCAATGTAGGATAGGTTTCTGAAAAACATCGCGGGGTGGTGCGCATTGTATGGGTGTGTAGCATTACATTCACTAGTAGGAGTGGGAAAAACGTCACGGGGTCGTGTGAATCATAGGGTCTGAATTAGGATAGGCAGTGAGTGGCAATGTAGGATGGAGAAAAGCACCACGGGGTGGTCAGCTCTGGGAGGTCAGGAAACATGCAGTGGCAATTTAGGATAGGTTTCTGAAAAACATCGCGGGGTGGTGCGCATTGTATGGGTGTGTAACATTACATTCACTAGTAGGAGTGAGAAAAACATCACGGGGTGGTGTGAATCATAAGGTCTGAACTAGGATAGGTAGTGAGTGGCAATGTAGGATGTAGAAAATCACCACGGGGTGGTTAGCATGGGGAGGTCAGGAAACATGCAGTGGCAATGTAGGAAAGGTTTCTGAAAAACATCGTGGCGTCATGTGCAGTGTATGGGTGTGTAACCTTACATTGACTGGTAGGAGTGAGAAAAACATCACGGGGTGGTGTGAATCATAGGGTCTGAATTAGGATAGGCAGTGAGTGGCAATGTAGGATGGAGAAAAGCACCACGGGGTGGTCAGCATGGGGAGGTCAGGAAACATGCAGTGTCAATGTAGGATAGGTTTCTGAAAAACATCGCGGGTTTGTGCGCATTGTATGGGTATGTAACGTTACATTCACTAGTAGGAGTGAGAAAAATATCACGGGGTGGTGTGAATCATAGGGTCTGAATTAGAATAGGCAGTGAGTGGCAATGTAGGATGGAGAAAAGCACCACGGGGTGGTCAGCATCGGGAGGTCAGGAAACATGCAGGGGCAATGTAGGATAGGTTTCTGAAAAACATCGCGGGGTGGTGCGCATTGTATGGGTGTGTAATCTTACATTCACTAGTAGGAGTGAGAAAAACATCACGGGGTGGTGTGAATCATAGGGTCTGAATTAGGGTAGGCAGTGAGTGGCAATGTAGGATGGAGAAAAGCACCACGGGGTGGTCAGCATGGGGATGTTAGGAAACATGCAGTGGCAATGTAGGATAGGTTTCTGAAAAACATCGCGGGGTGGTGAGCATTGTACGGGTGTGTAGCATTACATTCACTAGTAGGAGTGAGAAAAACGTCACGGGGTCGTGTGAATCATAGGGTCTGAACTAGGATAGGCAGTGAGTGGCAATGTAGGATTGAGAAAATCACCACGGGGTGGTCAGCATGGGGAGGTCAGGAAACATGCAGTGGCAATGTAGGATAGCTTTATGAAAAACATCTCGGTGTGGTGCGCATTGTATGGTTGTGTAATCTTATGTTCACTAGTAGGAGTGAGAAAAACATCACGGGGTGGTGTGAATCATAGGGTCTGAATTCGGATAGGCAGTGACTGGCAATGTATGATGGAGAAAAGCACCATGGGGTGGTCAGCATGGGGAGGTCAGGAAACATGCGGTGGCAATGTAGGATAGGTTTCTGAAAAACATCGCGGAGTGGTGTGCATTTTTTGGGTGTGTAACCTTACATTCACTAGTAGGAGTGAGAAAAACATCACGGGGTGGTGTGAATCATAGGGTCTGAATTAGGATATTCAGTGAGTGGCAATGTAGGATGGAGAAAAGCACCACGGGGTGGTCAGCATGGGGAGGTCAGGAAACATGCAGTGGCAATGTAGGATAGGTTTCTGAAAAACATCGCGGAGTGGTGCGCATTGTAAGGGTTTGTAGCATTACATTCACTAGTAGGAGTGAGAAAAACATCACGGGGTGGTGTGAATCATAGGGTCTGAATTAGAATAGGCAGCGAGTGCCAATATAGGATGGAGAAAAACACCACGGGGTTGTCAGCATGGGGAGTCAGGAAACATGCAGTGGCAATGTAGGATAGGTTTCTGAAAAACATCGCGGGGTGGTGCGCATTGTATGGGTGTGTAACATTACTTTCACTAGTAGGAGTGAAAAAAACGTAACGGGGTCGAGTGAATCATAGGGTCTGAATTAGGATAGGCAGTGAGTGGCAATGTAGGATGGGGAAAAGTACCATGGGGAGGTCAGTATGGGGATGTTAGGAAACATGCAGTGGCAATGTCGGATAGGTCTCTGAAAAACTTCGCGGGGTGGTGCGCATTGTATGGGTGTGTAATATTTCATTCACTAGCAGGAGTGAGAAAAACATCACGGGGTGGTGTGAATCATAGGGTCTGAATTAGGATAGGCAGTGAGTGGCAATGTAGTATGGAGAAAAGCACCACGGGGTGGTCCGCATGGGGAGGTCAGGAAACATGCAGTGGCAATGTAGGATAGGTATCTGAAAAACATCGCAGGGTAGTGCGCATTGTATGGGTGTATAACATTACATTCATTAGTAGGAGTGAGAAAAACATCACGGGGTGGGGTGAAGCATAGGGTCTGAATTAGGATATTCAGTGAGTGGCAATGTAGGATGGAGAAAAGCACCACGGGGTGGTCAGCATGGGGAGGTCAGGAAACATGCAGTGGCAATGTAGGATAGGTTTCTGAAAAACAGCGCGGGGTGGTGCGCATTGTATGGGTATGTAGCATTACATTCACTAGTAGGAGTGAGAAAAACATCACGGGGTGGTGTGAATCATAGGGTCTGAATTAGAATAGGCAGTGAGTGCCAATATAGGATGGAGAAAAACACCACGGGGTTGTCAGCATGGGGAGTCAGGAAACATGCAGTGGCAATGTAGGATAGGTTTCTGAAAAACATCGCGGGGTGGTGCGCATTGTATTGGTGTGTAACATTACATTCACTAGTAGGAGTGAAAAAAACGTAACGGGGTCGAGTGAATCATAGGGTCTGAATTAGGATAGGCAGTGAGTGGCAATGTAGGATGGGGAAAAGTACCATGGGGAGGTCAGTACGGGGATGTCAGGAAACATGCAGTGGCAATGTCGGATAGGTCTCTGAAAAACATCGCGGGGTGGTGCGCATTGTATGGGTGTGTAATATTTCATTCACTAGTAGGAGTGAGAAAAGCGTCACGGGGTGGTGTGAATTATAGGGTCTGAATTAGGATAGGCAATGAGTGGCAATTTAGGATGGAGAAAAGCACCACGGGGTGGTCAGCATGGGGAAGTCAGGAAACTTGCAGTGTCCATGTAGGATAGGTTTCTGAAAAACATCGCGGGCTTGTGCGCCTTGTATGGGTGTGTAACGTTACATTCACTAGTAGGAGTGAGAAAAATATCACGGGGTGGTGTCAAACATAGGGTCTGAATTAGAATAGGCAGTGAGTGGCAATGTAGGATGGAGAAAAGCACCACGGGGTGGTCAGCATCGGGAGGTCAGGCAACATGCAGGGGCAATGTAGGATAGGTTTCTGAAAAACATCGCGGTGTGGTGCGCATTGTATGGGTGTGTAATCTTACATTCACTAGTAGGAGTGAGAAAAACATCACGGGGTGGTGTGAATCATAGGGTCTGAATTAGGATAGGCAGTGAGTGGCAATGTAGGATGGAGAAAAGCACCACGGGGTGGTCAGCATGGGGAGGTCAGGAAACATGCAGTGGCAATGTAGGATAGCTTTCTGAAAAACATCGCGGGGTAGTGCGGATTGTATGGGTATATAACATTACATTCATTAGTAGGAGTGAGAAAAACATCAGGGGTTGGGGTGAATCATAGGGTCTGAATTAGGATAGGCAGTGAGTGGCAATGTAGGATGGAGAAAAGCACCAAGGGATGGTGAGCATGGGGAGATCAGGAAACATGCAGGGGCAATGTAGGATAGGATTCAAAAAAACATCGCGGGGTGGTGTGCATAGTATGGGTGTTGAACATTACATTCACTAGTACGAGTGAGAAAATCATCACGGGGTGGTGTGAATCATAGGGTCTGAATTAGGATAGGCAGTGAGTGGCAATATAGGATTTAGAAAACACCACGTGGTGGTCAGCATGGGGAAGTCAGGAAACATGCAGTGGCAATGTAGGATAGGTTTCTGAAAAACATCGGGGTGTGGTGCGCATTGTATGGGTGTGTAACCTTACATTCACTAGTAGGAGTGAGAAAAACATCACGGGGTAGTGTGAATCATAGGGTCTGAATTAGGATAGGTAGTGAGTGGCAATGTAAGATGGAGAAAAGCACCACTGGGTGGTCAGCATGGGGAGGTCAGGAAACATGCAGTGGCAATGTAGGATAGGTTTATAAAAAACATCGCGGGGTGGTGTGCATTGTATGGGTGTGTAACATTACATTCACTAGTAGGAGAGAGAAAAACATCACGGGGTGGTGTGAATCATGTGGTATGAATTAGGATAGGCAGTGAGTGGAAATGTAGGATGGAGAAAAGCACCACGGGGTGGTCAGCATGGGGAGGTCAGGAAACATGCAGGGGCAATGTAGGATATGTTTCTGAAAAACATCGCCGGGTGGTGCGCATTGTATGGATGTATAACCTTACATTCACTAGTAGGAGTGAGAAAAACAGCACGGGGTGGTGTGAATCATAGGGTCTGAATTAGAATAGGCAGTGAGTGGCAATGTAGGATGGAGAAAAGCACCACGGGATGGTGAGAATGAGGAGATCATGAAACATGCAGGGGCAATGTAGGATAGGTTTCTGAAAAACATCGCGGGGTGGTGCGCATTGTATGGGTGTGTAACATTACATTCACTAGTAGGAGTGAGAAAAACATCAAGTGGTGGTGTGAATCATAGGGTCTGAATTAGGATAGGCAGTGAGTGGCAATGTAGGATGGAGAAAACAACATGGGGTGGTCAGCATGGGGAGGTCAGGAAACATGCAGTGGCAATATAGGATAGGTTTCTGAAAAACATCGCGGGGTGGTGCGCATTGTATGGGTGTGTAACATTACATTCACTAGTAGGAGTGAAAAAAACGTAACGGGGTCGTGTGAATCATAGGGTCTGAATTAGGATAGGCAGTGAGTGGCAATGTAGGATGGGGAAAAGCACCATGGGGAGTTCAGTACGGGGAGGTCAGGAAACATGCAGTGGCAATGTAGGATAGGTTTCTGAAAAACATCGCGTTGTGGTGCGCATTGTATGGGTGTGTAACATTACAATCACTAGTAGGAGTGAGAAAAACTTCACGGGGTGGTGTGAATTATAGGGTCTGAATTAGTATAGGCAATGAGTGGCAATGTAGGATGGAGAAAAGCACCGCGGGGTGGTCAGCATGGGAAGTCAGGAAACATGCACTGTCAATGTAGGATAGGTTTCTGAAAAACATCGCGACGTTGTGCGCTTTGTATGGGTGTGTAACCTTACATTCACTAGTAGGAGTGAGAAAAACATCACGGGGTGGTGTGAATCTTAGGGTCTGAATTAGGATAGGCAGTGAGTGGCAATGTAGGATGGAGAAAAGCACCACGGGGTGGTCAGCATGGGGAGGTCAGTAAACATGCAGTGGCAATGTAGGATAGGTTTCTGAAAAACATCGCCGGGTGGTGCGCATTGTATGGGTGTGTAACATTACATTCACTAGTAGGAGTGAGAAAAACATAACGGGATGGTGTGAATCATAGGGTCTGATTTAGGATAGGCAGTGAGTGGCAATGTAGGATGGAGAAAAGCTCCACGGGGTGGTCAGCATGGGGAGGTCAGGAAACATGCAGTGGCAATGTAGGATAGGTTTCTGAAAAACATCGCGGCGTGATGCGCATTGTATTGGTGTGTAACATTACATTCACTAGTAGGAGTCAGAGAAACATCACGCGGTGCGGTGAATCATAGGGTCTGAATTAGGATAGGCAGTGAGTGGCAATGTAGGATTTAGAAAACATCACGTGGTGGTCAGCATTGGGAGGTCAGGAAACATGCAGTGGCAATGTAGGATAGGTTTCTGAAAAACATCGCGGGGTGGTGCGCATTGTATGGGTGTGTAACCTTACATTCACTAGTAGGAGTGAGAAAAACATCACGGGGTGGTTTGAATCATAGGGTCTGTATTAGGATAGGCAGTGAGTGGAAATGTAGGATGGAGAAAAGCACCACGGTGTGGTCAGCATGGGGAGGTCAGGAAACATGCAGTGGCAATGTAGGATCGGTTTTTGAAAAACATCGTGGTGTGGTGCGCTTTGTATGGGTGTTTAGCATTACGTTCACTAGTAGGAGTGAGAAAAAATTCACGGGGTGATGTGCATCATAGGGTCTGAATTAGGATAGGCAGTGAGTGGCAATGTAGGATGGAGAAAATCACCACGGGGTGGTCAGCATGGGGAGGTCAGGAAACCTGCAGTGTCAATGTAGGAGGTTTCTGAAAAACAGCGCGGGGTTGTGTGCATTGTATGGGTGTGTTACCTTACATTCACTAGTAGGAGTGAGAAAAACATCACGGAGTGGTGTGAATCATAGGGTCTGAATTAGGATAGGGAGTGAGTGGCAATGTAGGATGGAGAAAAGCACCACTGGATGGTCAGCATGGGGAGGTCAGGAAACAAACAGTCGCAATGTAGGATAGGTTTCTGAAAAACATCGCGGGGTGATGCGCATTGTATTGGTGTGTAACATTACATTCATTAGTAAGAGTGAGAAAAACATCACGGGGTGGGGTGAATCATAGGGTCTGAAATAGGATAGGCAGTGAGTGGCAACGTAAGATGGAGAAAAGCACCACGGGGTGGTCAGCATCCGGAGGTCAGGAAACATGCAGTGGCAATGTAGGATAGGTTTATAAAAACCATCGCGGGGTGGTGTGCATTGTATGGGTGTGTAACATTACATTCACTAGTAGGAGTGAGAAAAACATCAAGGGGTGGTGTGAATCATAGGGTATGAATTAGGATAGGCAGTGAGTGGCAATGTAGGATGGAGAAAATCACCACGGGGTGGTCAGCATGGGGAGGTCAGGAAACATGCAGTGGCAATGTAGGATATGTTTCTGAAAAACATCGCGGGGTGGTGCGCATTGTATGGATGTGTAACCTTACATTCACTAGTAGGAGTGAGAAAAACAGCACGGGGTGGTGTGAATCATAGGGTCTGAATTAGAATAGGCAGTGAGTGGCAATGTAGGATGGAGAAAAGCACCAAGGGATGGTGAGAATAGGGAGATCAGGAAACATGCAGGGGCAATGTAGGATAGGTTTCTAAAAAACATCGCGGGGTGGTGTGCATTGTATGGGTGTTGAACATTACATTCACTAGTAGGAGTGAGAAAATCATCAAGGGGTGGTGTGAATCATAGGGTCTGAATTAGGATAGGCAGTGAGTGGCAATGTAGGATTTAGAAAACACCACGTGGTGGTCAGCATGGGGAAGTCAGGAAACATGCACTGGCAATGTAGGATAGGTTTCTGAAAAACATCGGGGGGTGGTGCGCATTGTATGGGTGTGTAACCTTACATTCACTAGTAGGAGTGAGAAAATCATCACGGGGTGGTGTGAATCATAGGGTCTGAATTAGGATAGGCAGTGAGTGGCAATGTAGGATTTAGAAAACACCACGTGGTGGTCAGCATGGGGAGTTCAGGAAACATGCAGTGGCAATGTAGGATAGGTTTCTGAAAAACATCGCCGGGTGGTGCGCATTGTATGGATGTATAACCTTACATTCACTAGTAGGAGTGAGAAAAACAGCACGGGGTGGTGTGAATCATAGGGTCTGAATTAGAATAGGCAGTGAGTGGCAATGTAGGATGGAGAAAAGCACCACGGGATGGTGAGCATGGGGAGATCAAGAAACATGCAGGGGCAATGTAGGATAGGTTTCTGAAAAACATCGCGGGGTGGTGCGCATTGTATGGGTGTGTAACATTACATTCACTAGTAGGAGTGAGAAAAACATCAAGTGGTGGTGTGAATCATAGGGTCTGAATTAGGATAGGCAGTGAGTGGCAATGTAGGATGGAGAAAACAACATGGGGTGGTCAGCATGGGGAGGTCAGGAAACATGCAGTGGCAATGTAGGATAGGTTTCTGAAAAACATCGCGGGGTGGTGCGCATTGTATGGGTGTGTAACATTACATTCACTAGTAGGAGTGAAAAAAACGTAACGGGGTCGTGTGAATCATAGGGTCTGAATTAGGATAGGCAGTGAGTGGCAATGTAGGATGGGGAAAAGCACCATGGGGAGTTCAGTACGGGGAGGTCAGGAAACATGCAGTTGCAATGTAGGATAGGTTTCTGAAAAACATCGCGTTGTGGTGCGCATTGTATGGGTGTGTAACATTACATTCACTAGTAGGAGTGAGAAAAACGTCACGGGGTGGTGTGAATTATAGGGTCTGAATTAGTATAGGCAATGAGTGGCAATGTAGGATGGAGAAAAGCACCGCGGGGTGGTCAGCATGGGAAGTCAGGAAACATGCAGTGTCAATGTAGGATAGGTTTCTGAAAAACATCGCGGCGTTGTGCGCATTGTATGGGTGTGTAACCTTACATTCACTAGTATGAGTGAGAAAAACATCACGGGGTGGTGTGAATCTTAGGGTCTGAATTAGGATAGGCAGTGAGTGGCAATGTAGGATGGAGAAAAGCACCACGGGGTGGTCAGCATGGGGAGGTCAGTAAACATGCAGTGGCAATGTAGGATAGGTTTCTGAAAAACATCGCCGGGTGGTGCGCATTGTATGGGTGTGTAACATTACATTCACTAGTAGGAGTGAGAAAAACATCACGGGATAGTGGTAATCATAGGGTCTGATTTAGGATAGGCAGTGAGTGGCAATGTAGGATGGAGAAAAGCTCCACGGGGTGGTCAGCATGGGGAGGTCAGGAAACATGCAGTGGCAATGTAGGATAGGTTTCTGAAAAACATCGCGGCGTGATGCGCATTGTATTGGTGTGTAACATTACATTCACTAGTAGGAGTCAGAGAAACATCACGCGGTGCGGTGAATCATAGGGTCTGAATTAGGATAGGCAGTGAGTGGCAATGTAGGATGGAGAAAAGCACCACGGGGTGGTCAGCATGGAGAGGTCAGGAAACATGCAGTGGCCATGTAGGATAAGTTTCTGAAAAACATCGCGGGGTAGTGCGCATTGTATGGGTGTATAACGTTACATTCATTAGTAGGAGTGAGAAAAACATCACGGGGTGGGGTGAATCATAGGGTCTGAATTAGGATAGGCAGTGAGTGGCAATGTAAGATGGAGAAAAGCACCACGGGGTGGTCAGCATGGGGAGGTCAGGAAACATGCAGTGGCAATGTAGGATACGTTTCTAAAAAACATCGCGGGATGGTGCGCATTGTATGGGTGTTGAACATTACATTCACTAGTAGGAGTGAGAAAAACATCACGGGGTGGTTTGAATCATAGGGTATGAATTAGGATAGGCAGTGAGTGGCAATGTAGGATGGAGAAAATCACCACGGGGTGGTCAGCATGGGGAGGTCAGGAAACATGCAGTGGCAATATAGGATATGTTTCTGAAAAACATCGCGGGGTGGTGCGCATTGTATGGGTGTGTAACCTTACATTCACTAGTAGGAGTGAGAAAAACATCACGGGGTGGTTTGAATCATAGGGTCTGTATTAGAATAGGCAGTGAGTGGCAATGTAGGATGGAGAAAAGCACCAAGGGATGGTGAGCATGGGGAGATCAGGAAACATGCAGGGGCAATGTAGGATAGGTTTCTAAAAAACATCGCGGGGTGGTGTGCATTGTATGGGTGTTGAACATTACATTCACTAGTAGGAGTGAGAAAATAATCACGGGGTGGTGTGAATCATAGGGTCTGAATTAGGATAGGCAGTGAGTGGCAATGTAGGATTTAGAAAACACCACGTGGTGGTCAGCATGGGGAAGTCAGGAAACATGCAGTGGCAATGTAGGATAGGTTTCTGAAAAACATCGGGGGGTGGTGCGCATTGTATGGGTGTGTAACCTTACATTCACTAGTAGGAGTGAGAAAATCATCACGGGGTGGTGTGAATCATAGGGTCTGAATTAGGATAGGCAGTGAGTGGCAATGTAGGATTTAGAAAACACCACGTGGTTGTCAGCATGGGGAGGTCAGGAAACATGCAGTGGCAATTTCGCATAGGTTTCTGAAAAACATCGCGGGGTGGTGCGCATTGTATGGGTGTGTCACCTTACATTCACTAGTAGGAGTGAGAAAAACATCACGGGGTGGTTTGAATCATAGGGTCTGTATTAGGATAGGCAGTGAGTGGAAATGTAGGAGGAGAAAAGCACCACAGGGTGGTCAGCATGGGGAGGGCAGGAAATATGCAGTGGCAATGTAGGATCGGTTTCTGAAAAACATCGCGGTGTGGTGCGCTTTGTATGGGTGTTTAGCATTACATTCACTAGTAGGAGTGAGAAAAACTTCACGGGGTGATGTGAATCATAGGGTCTGAATTAGGATAGGTAGTGAGTGGCAATCTAGGATGGAGAAAAGCACCACGGGGTGGTCAGCATGGGGAGGGCAGGAAAAATGCAGTGGCAATGTAGGATACGTTTCTGAAAAACATCGCGGGGTGGTGCGCATTTTATGGGTGTGTAACATTACATTCACTAGTAGGAGTGAAAAAAATGTAACGGGGTCGTGTGAAATATAGGGTCTGAATTAGGATAGGCAGTGAGTGGCAATGTAGGATGGAGAAAAGCACCATGGGGAGGTCAGCAAGGGGAAGTCAGGAAACATGCAGTGTCAATGTAGGATAGGTTTCTGAAAAACAGCACGGGGTTGTGCGCATTGTATGGGTGTGTAACCTTACATTCACTAGTAGGAGTGAGAAAAACATCACGGGGTGGTGTGAATCATAGGGTCTGAATTAGGATAGGCAGTGAGTGGCAATGTAGGATGGAGAAAAGCACCACGGAGTGGTCAGCATGGGGAGGTCAGGAAACATGCAGTGGCAATGTAGGATAGGTTTCTGAAAAACATCGCGGGGTAGTGCGCATTGTATGGGTGTATCACATTACATTCATTAGTAGGAGTGAGAAAAACATCACGGGGTGGGGTGAATCATAGGGTCTTAAATAGGATAGGCAGTGAGTGGCAATGTAAGATGGAAAAAAGCACCACTGGGTGGTCAGCATGGGGAGGTCAGGAAACATGCAGTGGCAATGTAGGATAGGTTTATAAAAAACATCGCGGGGTGGTGTGCATTGTATGGGTGTGTAACATTACATTCACTAGTAGGAGTGAGAAAAACAGCACGGGGTGGTGTGAATCATAGGGTCTGAATTAGAATAGGCAGTGAGTGGCAATGTAGGATGGAGAAAAGCACCACGGGATGGTGAGCATGGGGAGATCAAGAAACATGCAGGGGCAATGTAGGATAGTTTTCTGAAAAACATCGCGGGGTGGTGCGCATTGTATGGGTGTGTAACATTACATTCACTAGTAGGAGTGAGAAAAACATCAGGTGGTGGTGTGAATCATAGGGTCTGAATTAGGATAGGCAGTGAGTGGCAATGTAGGATGGAGAAAACAACATGGGGTGGTCAGCATGGGGAGGTCAGGAAACATGCAGTGGCAATGTAGGATAGGTTTCTGAAAAACATCGCGGGGTGGTGCGCATTGTATGGGTGTGTAACATTACATTCACTAGTAGGAGTGAGAAAAACGTAACCTGGTCGTGTGAATCATAGGGTCTGAATTAGGATAGGCAGTGAGTGGCAATGTAAGATGGAGAAAAGCACCACGGGGTGGTCAGCATGGGGAGGTCAGGAAACATGCAGTGGCAATGTAGGATAGGTTTCTAAAAAACATCGCGGGGTGGTGCGCATTGTATGGGTGTGTAACATTACATTCACTAGTAGGAGTGAGAAAAACATCACGGGGTGGTGTGAATCATAGGGTATGAATTAGGATAGGCAGTGAGTGGCAATATAGGATGGAGAAAATCACCACGGGGTGGTCAGCATGGGGAGGTCAGGAAACATGCAGTGGCAATGTAGGATATGTTTCTGAAAAACATCGCAGGGTGGTGCCATTGTATCGATGTGTAACCTTACATTCAATAGTAGGAGTGAGAAAAACAGCACGGGGTGGTGTGAATCATAGGGTCTGAATTAGAATAGGCAGTGAGTGGCAATGTAGGATGGAGAAAAGCACCAAGGGATGGTGAGCATGGGGAGATCAGGAAACATGCAGGGGCAATATAGGATAGGTTTCTAAAAAACATCGCGGGGTGGTGTGCATTGTATGGGTGTTGAACATTACATTCACTAGTAGGAGTGAGAAAATCATCACGGGGTGGTGTGAATCATAGGGTCTGAATTAGGATAGGCAGTGAGTGGCAATGTAGGATTTAGAAAACACCACGTGATGGTCAGCATGGGGAAGTCAGGAAACATGCAGTGGCAATGTAGGATAGGTTTCTGAAAAACATCGGGGGGTGGTGCGCATTGTATGGGTGTGTAACCTTACATTCACTAGTAGGAGTGAGAAAATCATCACGGGGTGGTGTGAATCATAGGGTCTGAATTAGGAGAGGCAGTGAGTGGCAATGTAGGATTTAGAAAACACCACGTGGTGGTCAGCATGGGGAGATCAGGAAACATGCAGTGGCAATGTAGGATAAGTTTCTGAAAAACATCGCGGGGTGGTGCGCATTGTATGGGTGTGTCACCTTACATTCACTAGTAGGAGTGAGAAAAACATCACGGGGTGGTTTGAATCATAGGGTCTGTATTAGGATAGGCAGTGAGTGGAAATGTAGGAGGAGAAAAGCACCACGGGGTGGTCAGCATGGGGAGGTCAGGAAACAAGCAGTGGCAATGTAGGATCGGTTTCTGAAAAACATCGCGGTGTGGTGCGCTTTGTTTGGGTGTTTAGCATTACATTCACTAGTAGGAGTGAGAAAAACTTCACGGGGTGACGTGAATCATAGGGTCTGAATAAGGATAGGTAGTGAGTGGCAATGAAGGATGGAGAAAAGCACCACGGGGTGGTCAGCATGGGGAGGGCAGGAAACATGCAGTGGCAATGTAGGATACGTTTCTGCAAAACATCGCCGGCTGGTGCGCATTTTATGGGTGTGTAACATTATATTCACTAGTAGGAGTGAAAAAAATGTAACGGGGTCGTGTGAAATATAGGGTCTGAATTAGGATAGGCAGTGAGTGGCAATGTAGGATGGAGAAAAGCACAACTGGGTGGTCAGCATGGGGAGGGCAGAAAACATGCAGTGGCAATGTAGGATAGGTTTCTAAAAAACATCGCGGGGTGGTGCGCATTGTATGGGTGTGTAACATTACATTCACTAGTAGGAGTGAGAAAAACGTAACCTGGTCGTGTGAATCATAGGGTCTGAATTAGGATAGGCAGTGAGTGGCAATGTAAGATGGAGAAAAGCACCACGGGGTGGTCAGCATGGGGAGGTCAGGAAACATGCAGTGTCAATGTAGGATAGGTTTCTGAAAAACAGCGCGGGGTTGTGCGCATTGTATGGGTGTGTAACCTTACATTCACTAGTAGGAGTGAGAAAAACATCACGGAGTGGTGTGAATCATAGGGTCTGAATTAGGATAGGCAGTGAGTGGCAATGTAGGATGGAGAAAAGCACCACGGGATGGTCAGCATGGGGAGGTCAGGAAACATGCAGTGGCAATATAGGATAGGTTTCTGAAAAACATCGCGGGGTGGTGCGCATTGTATTGGTGTGTAACATTACATTCATTAGTAGGAGTGAGAAAAACATCACGGGGTGGGGTGAATCATAGGGTCTGAAAGAGGATAGGCAGTGAGTGGCAATGTAAGATGGAGAAAAGCACCACGGGGTTGTCAGCATGGGGAGGTCAGGAAACATGCAGTGGCAATGTAGGATAGGTTTATAAAAAACATCGCGGGGTGGTGTGCATTGTATGGGTGTGTAACATTACATTCACTAGTAGGAGTGAGAAAAACATCACGGGTGGTGTGAATCATAGGGTATGAATTAGGATAGGCAGTGAGTGGAAATATAGGATGGAGAAAATCACCACGGGGTGGTCAGCATGGGGAGGTCAGGAAACATGCAGTGGCAATGTAGGATATGTTTTTGAAAAACATCGCGGGGTGGTGCGCATTGTATGGATGTGTAACCTTACATTCACTAGTAGGAGTGAGAAAAACAGCACGGGGTGGTGTGAATCATAGGGTCTGAATTAGAATAGGCAGTGAGTGGCAATGTAGGATGGAGAAAAGCACCAAGGGATGGTGAGCATGGGGAGATCAGGAAACATGCAGGGGCAATGTAGGATAGGTTTCTAAAAAACATCGCGGGGTGGTGTGCATTGTATGGGTGTTGAACATTACATTCACTAGTAGGAGTGAGAAAATCATCACGGGGTGGTGTGAATCATAGGGTCTGAATTAGGATAGGCAGTGAGTGGCAATGTAGGATTTAGAAAACACCACGTGATGGTCAGCATGGGGAAGTCAGGAAACATGCAGTGGCAAGGTAGGATAGGTTTCTGAAAAACATCGGGGGGTGGTGCGCATTGTATGGGTGTGTCACCTTACATTCACTAGTAGGAGTGAGAAAAACATCACGGGGTGGTTTGAATCATAGGGTCTGTATTAGGATAGGCAGTGAGTGGAAATGTAGGAGGAGAAAAGCACCACGAGGTGGTCCGCATGGGGAGGTCAGGAAACAAGCAGTGGCAATGTAGGATCGGTTTCTGAAAAACATCGCGGTGTGGTGCGCTTTGTATGGGTGTTTAGCATTACATTCACTAGCAGGAGTGAGAAAAACTTCACGGGGTGATGTGAATCATAAGGTCTGAATTAGGATAGGTAGTGAGTGGCAATGTAGGATCGAGAAAAGCACCACGGGGTGGTCAGCATGGTGAGGGCAGGAAACATGCAGTGGCAATGTAGAATACGTTTCTTAAAAACATCGCGGGGTGGTGCGCATTTTATGGGTGTGTAACATTACATTCACTAGTAGGAGTGAAAAAAATGTAACGGGGTCGTGTGAAATATAGTGTCTGAGTTAGGATAGGCAGTGAGTGGCAATGTAGGATGGAGAAAAGCACAACTGGGTGGTCAGCATGGGGAGGGCAGAAAACATGCAGTGGCAATGTAGGATAGGTTTCTAAAAAACATCGCGGGGTGGTGCGCATTGTATGGGTGTGTAACATTACATTCACTAGTACGAGTGAGAAAAACATCACGGGGTGGTGTGAATCATAGGGTATGAATTAGGATAGGCAGTGAGTGGCAATGTAGGATGGAGAAAATCACCACGGGGTGGTCAGCATGGGGAGGTCAGGAAACATGCAGTGGCAATGTAGGATAGGTTACTGAAAAACAGCGCGGGGTTGTGCGCATTGTATGGGTGTGTAACCTTACATTCACTAGTAGGAGTGAGAAAAACATCACGGAGTGGTGTGAATCATAGGGTCTGAATTAGGATAGGCAGTGAGTGGCAATGTAGGATGGAGAAAAGCACCACGGGATGGTCAGCATGGGGAGGTCAGGAAACATGCAGTGGCAATGTAGGATAGGTTTCTGAAAAACATCGCGGGGTGGTGCGCATTGTATTGGTGTGTAACATTACATTCATTAGTAGGAGTGAGAAAAACATCATGGGGTGGGGTGAATCATAGGGCTGAAATAGGATAGGCAGTGAGTGGCAATGTAAGATGGAGAAAAGCACCACGGGGTGGTCAGCATGGGGAGGTCAGGAAACATGCAGTGGCAATGTAGGATATATTTATAAAAAACATCGCGGGGTGGTGTGCATTGTATGGGTGTGTAACATTACATTCACTAGTAGGAGTGAGAAAAACGTCACGGGGTGGTGTGAATCATAGGGTCTGAATTAGGATAGGCAGTGAGTGGCAATGCAGGATGGAGAAAAGCACCACGGGGTGGTCAGCATCGGGAGGGCAGGAAACATGCAGTGGCAATGTAGGATAGGTTTCTGAAAAACATCGCGGGGTTGTGCGCATTGTATGGGTGTGTAACCTTACATTCACTAGTAGGAGTGAGAAAAACATCACGGGGTGGTGTGAATCATAGGGTCTGAATTAGGATAGGCAGTGAGTGGCAATGTAGGATGGAGAAAAGCACCACGGTGTGGTCAGCATGGGGAGGTCAGGAAACATGCAGTGGCAATGTAGGATAGGTTTATGAAAAACATCGCGGGGTAGTGCGCATTGTATGGGTGTATCACATTACATTCATTAGTAGGAGTGAGAAAAACATCACGGGGTGGGGTGAATCATAGG
Source organism: Cavia porcellus (assembly GCF_034190915.1). Classification (NCBI taxonomy): domain Eukaryota; kingdom Metazoa; phylum Chordata; class Mammalia; order Rodentia; family Caviidae; genus Cavia; species Cavia porcellus. The sequence continues at coordinate 1,901,923 of NW_026947558.1, forward strand.
GTCTTAAATAGGATAGGCAGTGAGTGGCAATGTAAGATGGAGAAAAGCCCCACTGGGTGGTCAGCATGGGGAGGTCAGGAAACATGCAGTGGCAATGTAGGATAGGTTTCTAAAAAACATCGCGGGGTGGTGTGCATTGTATGGGTGTGTAACATTACATTCACTAGTAGGAGTGAGAAAAACATCACGGGGTGGTGTGAATCATATGGTATGAATTAGGATAGGCAGTGAGTGGCAATGTAGGATGGAGAAAATCACCACGGGGTGGTCAGCATGTGGAGGTCAGGAAACAAGCAGTGGCAATGTATGATATGTTTCTGAAAAACATCGCCGGGTGGTGCGCATTGGATGTTTGTATAACCTTACATTCACTAGTAGGAGTGAGAAAAACAGCACGGGGTGGTGTGAATCATAGGGTCTGAATTAGAATATGCAGTGAGTGGCAATGTAGGATGGAGAAAAGCACCACGGGATGGTGAGCATGTGGAGATCAAGAAACATGCAGGGGCAATGTAGGATAGGTTTCTGAAAAACATCGCGGGGTGGTGCCCATTGTATGGGTGTGTAACATTACATTCACTAGTAGGAGTGAGAAAAACATCAAGTGGTGGTGTGAATCATAGGGTCTGAATTAGGATAGGCAGTGAGTGGCAATGTAGGATGGAGAAAACAACATGGGCTGGTCAGCATGGGGAGGTCAGGAAACATGCAGTGGCAATGTAGGATAGGTTTCTGAAAAACATCACGGGGTGGTGCGCATTGTATGGGTGTGTAACATTACATTCACTGGTAGGAGTGAAAAAAACGTAACGGGGTCGTGTGAATCATAGGGTCTGAATTAGGATAGGCAGTGAGTGGCAATGTAGGATGGGGAAAAGCACCATGGGGAGTTCAGTACGGGGAGGTCAGGAAACATGCAGTGGCAATGTAGGATAGGTTTCTGAAAAACATCGCAGGGTGGTGCGCATTGTATGGGTGTGTAACATTACATTCACTGGTAGGAGTGAAAAAAACGTAACGGGGTCGTGTGAATCATAGGGTCTGAATTAGGATAGGCAGTGAGTGGCAATGTAGGATGGGGAAAAGCACCATGGGGAGTTCAGTACGGGGAGGTCAGGAAACATGCAGTGGCAATGTAGGATAGGTTTCTGAAAAACATCGCGGGGTGGTGCGCATTGTATGGGTGTGTAACCTTACATTCACTAGTATGAGTGAGAAAAACATCACGGGGTGGTGTGAATCTTAGGGTCTGAATTAGGATAGGCAGTGAGTGGCAATGTAGGATGGAGAAAAGCACCACGGGGTGGTCAGCATGGGGAGGTCAGTAAACATGCAGTGGCAATGTAGGATAGGTTTCTGAAAAACATCGCCGGGTGGTGCGCATTGTATGGGTGTGTAACATTACATTCACTAGTAGGAGTGAGAAAAACATCACGGGATAGTGGGAATCATAGGGTCTGATTTAGGATAGGCAGTGAGTGGCAATGTAGGATGGAGAAAAGCTCCACGGGGTGGTCAGCATGGGGAGGTCAGGAAACATGCAGTGGCAATGTAGGATAGGTTTCTGAAAAACATCGCGGTGTGATGCGCATTGTATTGGTGTGTAACATTACATTCACTAGTTGGAGTCAGAGAAACATCACGCGGTGCGGTGAATCATAGGGTCTGAATTAGGATAGGCAGTGAGTGGCAATGTAGGATGGAGAAAAGCACCACGGGGTGGTCAGCATGGAGAGGTCAGGAAACATGCAGTGGCCATGTAGGATAGGTTTCTGAAAAACATCGCGGGGTAGTGCGCATTGTATGGGTGTATAACGTTACATTCATTAGTAGGAGTGAGAAAAACATCACGGGGTGGGGTGAATCATAGGGTCTGAATTAGGATAGGCAGTGAGTGGCAATGTAAGATGGAGAAAAGCACCACGGGGTGGTCAGCATGGGGAGGTCAGGAAACATGCAGTGGCAATGTAGGATAGGTTTCTAAAAAACATCGCGGGATGGTGCGCATTGTATGGGTGTTGAACATTACATTCACTAGTAGGAGTGAGAAAAACATCACGGGGTGGTTTGAATCATAGGGTATGAATTAGGATAGGCAGTGAGTGGCAATGTAGGATGGAGAAAATCACCACGGGGTGGTCAGCATGGGGAGGTCAGGAAACATGCAGTGGCAATATAGGATATGTTTCTGAAAAACATCGCGGGGTGGTGCGCATTGTATGGGTGTGTAACCTTACATTCACTAGTAGGAGTGAGAAAAACATCACGGGGTGGTTTGAATCATAGGGTCTGTATTAGAATAGGCAGTGAGTGGCAATGTAGGATGGAGAAAAGCACCAAGGGATGGTGAGCATGGGGAGATCAGGAAACATGCAGGGGCAATGTAGGATAGGTTTCTAAAAAACATCGCGGGGTGGTGTGCATTGTATGGGTGTTGAACATTACATTCACTAGTAGGAGTGAGAAAATAATCACGGGGTGGTGTGAATCATAGGGTCTGAATTAGGATAGGCAGTGAGTGGCAATGTAGGATTTAGAAAACACCACGTGGTGGTCAGCATGGGGAAGTCAGGAAACATGCAGTGGCAATGTAGGATAGGTTTCTGAAAAACATCGGGGGGTGGTGCGCATTGTATGGGTGTGTAACCTTACATTCACTAGTAGGAGTGAGAAAATCATCACGGGTTGGTGTGAATCATAGGGTCTGAATTAGGATAGGCAGTGAGTGGCAATGTAGGATTTAGAAAACACCACGTGGTTGTCAGCATGGGGAGGTCAGGAAACATGCAGTGGCAATTTCGCATAGGTTTCTGAAAAACATCGCGGGGTGGTGCGCATTGTATGGGTGTGTCACCTTACATTCACTAGTAGGAGTGAGAAAAACATCACGGGGTGGTTTGAATCATAGGGTCTGTATTAGGATAGGCAGTGAGTGGAAATGTAGGAGGAGAAAAGCACCACGGGGTGGTCAGCATGGGGAGGGCAGGAAATAAGCAGTGGCAATGTAGGATCGGTTTCTGAAAAACATCGCGGTGTGGTGCGCTTTGTATGGGTGTTTAGCATTACATTCACTAGTAGGAGTGAGAAAAACTTCACGGGGTGATGTGAATCATAGGGTCTGAATTAGGATAGGTAGTGAGTGGCAATCTAGGATGGAGAAAAGCACCACGGGGTGGTCAGCATGGGGAGGGCAGGAAAAATGCTGTGGCAATGTAGGATACGTTTCTGAAAAACATCGCGGGGTGGTGCGCATTTTATGGGTGTGTAACATTACATTCACTAGTAGGAGTGAAAAAAATGTAACGGGGTCGTGTGAAATATAGGGTCTGAATTAGGATAGGCAGTGAGTGGCAATGTAGGATGGAGAAAAGCACCATGGGGAGGTCAGCAAGGGGAAGTCAGGAAACATGCAGTGTCAATGTAGGATAGGTTTCTGAAAAACAGCACGGGGTTGTGCGCATTGTATGGGTGTATAACCTTACATTCACTAGTAGGAGTGAGAAAAACATCACGGGGTGGTGTGAATCATAGGGTCTGAATTAGGATAGGCAGTGAGTGGCAATGTAGGATGGAGAAAAGCACCACGGAGTGGTCAGCATGGGGAGGTCAGGAAACATGCAGTGGCAATGTAGGATAGGTTTCTGAAAAACATCGCGGGGTAGTGCGCATTGTATGGGTGTATCACATTACATTCATTAGTAGGAGTGAGAAAAACATCACGGGGTGGGGTGAATCATAGGGTCTTAAATAGGATAGGCAGTGAGTGGCAATGTAAGATGGAAAAAAGCACCACTGGGTGGTCAGCATGGGGAGGTCAGGAAACATGCAGTGGCAATGTAGGATAGGTTTATAAAAAACATCGCGGGGTGGTGTGCATTGTATGGGTGTGTAACATTACATTCACTAGTAGGAGTGAGAAAAACAGCACGGGGTGGTGTGAATCATAGGGTCTGAATTAGAATAGGCAGTGAGTGGCAATGTAGGATGGAGAAAAGCACCACGGGATGGTGAGCATGGGGAGATCAAGAAACATGCAGGGGCAATGTAGGATAGTTTTCTGAAAAACATCGCGGGGTGGTGCGCATTGTATGGGTGTGTAACATTACATTCACTAGTAGGAGTGAGAAAAACATCAGGTGGTGGTGTGAATCATAGGGTCTGAATTAGGATAGGCAGTGAGTGGCAATGTAGGATGGAGAAAACAACATGGGGTGGTCAGCATGGGGAGGTCAGGAAACATGCAGTGGCAATGTAGGATAGGTTTCTGAAAAACATCGCGGGGTGGTGCGCATTGTATGGGTGTGTAACATTACATTCACTAGTAGGAGTGAGAAAAACGTAACCTGGTCGTGTGAATCATAGGGTCTGAATTAGGATAGGCAGTGAGTGGCAATGTAAGATGGAGAAAAGCACCACGGGGTGGTCAGCATGGGGAGGTCAGGAAACATGCAGTGGCAATGTAGGATAGGTTTCTAAAAAACATCGCGGGGTGGTGCGCATTGTATGGGTGTGTAACATTACATTCACTAGTAGGAGTGAGAAAAACATCACGGGGTGGTGTGAATCATAGGGTATGAATTAGTATAGGCAGTGAGTGGCAATATAGGATGGAGAAAATCACCACGGGGTGGTCAGCATGGGGAGGTCAGGAAACATGCAGTGGCAATGTAGGATATGTTTCTGAAAAACATCGCAGGGTGGTGCCATTGTATCGATGTGTAACCTTACATTCAATAGTAGGAGTGAGAAAAACAGCACGGGGTGGTGTGAATCATAGGGTCTGAATTAGAATAGGCAGTGAGTGGCAATGTAGGATGGAGAAAAGCACCAAGGGATGGTGAGCATGGGGAGATCAGGAAACATGCAGGGGCAATATAGGATAGGTTTCTAAAAAACATCGCGGGGTGGTGTGCATTGTATGGGTGTTGAACATTACATTCACTAGTAGGAGTGAGAAAATCATCACGGGGTGGTGTGAATCATAGGGTCTGAATTAGGATAGGCAGTGAGTGGCAATGTAGGATTTAGAAAACACCACGTGATGGTCAGCATGGGGAAGTCAGGAAACATGCAGTGGCAATGTAGGATAGGTTTCTGAAAAACATCGGGGGGTGGTGCGCATTGTATGGGTGTGTAACCTTACATTCACTAGTAGGAGTGAGAAAATCATCACGGGGTGGTGTGAATCATAGGGTCTGAATTAGGAGAGGCAGTGAGTGGCAATGTAGGATTTAGAAAACACCACGTGGTGGTCAGCATGGGGAGATCAGGAAACATGCAGTGGCAATGTAGGATAAGTTTCTGAAAAACATCGCGGGGTGGTGCGCATTGTATGGGTGTGTCACCTTACATTCACTAGTAGGAGTGAGAAAAACATCACGGGGTGGTTTGAATCATAGGGTCTGTATTAGGATAGGCAGTGAGTGGAAATGTAGGAGGAGAAAAGCACCACGGGGTGGTCAGCATGGGGAGGTCAGGAAACAAGCAGTGGCAATGTAGGATCGGTTTCTGAAAAACATCGCGGTGTGGTGCGCTTTGTATGGGTGTTTAGAATTACATTCACTAGTAGGAGTGAGAAAAACTTCACGGGGTGACGTGAATCATAGGGTCTGAATTAGGATAGGTAGTGAGTGGCAATGAAGGATGGAGAAAAGCACCACGGGGTGGTCAGCATGGGGAGGGCAGGAAACATGCAGTGGCAATGTAGGATACGTTTCTGCAAAACATCGCCGGCTGGTGCGCATTTTATGGGTGTGTAACATTACATTCACTAGTAGGAGTGAGAAAAATGTAACGGGGTCGTGTGAAATATAGGGTCTGAATTAGGATAGGCAGTGAGTGGCAATGTAGGATGGAGAAAAGCACAACTGGGTGGTCAGCATGGGGAGGGCAGAAAACATGCAGTGGCAATGTAGGATAGGTTTCTAAAAACATCGCGGGGTGGTGCGCATTGTATGGGTGTGTAACATTACATTCACTAGTATGAGTGAGAAAAACATCACGGGGTGGTGTGAATCATAGGGTATGAATTAGGATAGGCAGTGAGTTTCAATGTAGGATGGAGAAAATCACCACGGGGTGGTCAGCATGGGGAGGTCAGGAAACATGCAGTGTCAATGTAGGATAGGTTTCTGAAAAACAGCGCGGGGTTGTGCGCATTGTATGGGTGTGTAACCTTACATTCACTAGTAGGAGTGAGAAAAACATCACGGAGTGGTGTTAATCATAGGGTCTGAATTAGGATAGGCAGTGAGTGGCAATGTAGGATGGAGAAAAGCACCACGGGATGGTCAGCATGGGGAGGTCAGGAAACATGCAGTGGCAATATAGGATAGGTTTCTGAAAAACATCGCGGGGTGGTGCGCATTGTATTGGTGTGTAACATTACATTCATTAGTAGGAGTGAGAAAAACATCACGGGGTGGGGTGAATCATAGGGTCTGAAAGAGGATAGGCAGTGAGTGGCAATGTAAGATGGAGAAAAGCACCACGGGGTTGTCAGCATGGGGAGGTCAGGAAACATGCAGTGGCAATGTAGGATAGGTTTATAAAAAACATCGCGGGGTGGTGTGCATTGTATGGGTGTGTAACATTACATTCACTAGTAGGAGTGAGAAAAACATCACGGGTGGTGTGAATCATAGGGTATGAATTAGGATAGGCAGTGAGTGGAAATATAGGATGGAGAAAATCACCACGGGGTGGTCAGCATGGGGAGGTCAGGAAACATGCAGTGGCAATGTAGGATATGTTTCTGAAAAACATCGCGGGGTGGTGCGCATTGTATGGATGTGTAACCTTACATTCACTAGTAGGAGTGAGAAAAACAGCACGGGGTGGTGTGAATCATAGGGTCTGAATTAGAATAGGCAGTGAGTGGCAATGTAGGATGGAGAAAAGCACCAAGGGATGGTGAGCATGGAGAGATCAGGAAACATGCAGGGGCAATGTAGGATAGGTTTCTAAAAAACATCGCGGGGTGGTGTGCATTGTATGGGTGTTGAACATTACATTCACTAGTAGGAGTGAGAAAATCATCACGGGGTGGTGTGAATCATAGGGTCTGAATTAGGATAGGCAGTGAGTGGCAATGTAGGATTTAGAAAACACCACGTGATGGTCAGCATGGGGAAGTCAGGAAACATGCAGTGGCAAGGTAGGATAGGTTTCTGAAAAACATCGGGGGGTGGTGCGCATTGTATGGGTGTGTCACCTTACATTCACTAGTAGGAGTGAGAAAAACATCACGGGGTGGTTTGAATCATAGGGTCTGTATTAGGATAGGCAGTGAGTGGAAATGTAGGAGGAGAAAAGCACCACGAGGTGGTCCGCATGGGGAGGTCAGGAAACAAGCAGTGGCAATGTAGGATCGGTTTCTGAAAAACATCGCGGTGTGGTGCGCTTTGTATGGGTGTTTAGCATTACATTCACTAGCAGGAGTGAGAAAAACTTCACGGGGTGATGTGAATCATAAGGTCTGAATTAGGATAGGTAGTGAGTGGCAATGTAGGATCGAGAAAAGCACCACGGGGTGGTCAGCATGGTGAGGGCAGGAAACATGCAGTGGCAATGTAGAATACGTTTCTTAAAAACATCGCGGGGTGGTGCGCATTTTATGGGTGTGTAACATTACATTCACTAGTAGGAGTGAAAAAAATGTAACGGGGTCGTGTGAAATATAGGGTCTGAGTTAGGATAGGCAGTGAGTGGCAATGTAGGATGGAGAAAAGCACAACTGGGTGGTCAGCATGGGGAGGGCAGAAAACATGCAGTGGCAATGTAGGATAGGTTTCTAAAAAACATCGCGGGGTGGTGCGCATTGTATGGGTGTGTAACATTACATTCACTAGTACGAGTGAGAAAAACATCACGGGGTGGTGTGAATCATAGGGTATGAATTAGGATAGGCAGTGAGTGGCAATGTAGGATGGAGAAAATCACCACGGGGTGGTCAGCATGGGGAGGTCAGGAAACATGCAGTGGCAATGTAGGATAGGTTACTGAAAAACAGCGCGGGGTTGTGCGCATTGTATGGGTGTGTAACCTTACATTCACTAGTAGGAGTGAGAAAAACATCACGGAGTGGTGTGAATCATAGGGTCTGAATTAGGATAGGCAGTGAGTGGCAATGTAGGATGGAGAAAAGCACCACGGGATGGTCAGCATGGGGAGGTCAGGAAACATGCAGTGGCAATGTAGGATAGGTTTCTGAAAAACATCGCGGGGTGGTGCGCATTGTATTGGTGTGTAACATTACATTCATTAGTAGGAGTGAGAAAAACATCATGGGGTGGGGTGAATCATAGGGTCTGAAATAGGATAGGCAGTGAGTGGCAATGTAAGATGGAGAAAAGCACCACGGGGTGATCAGCATGGGGAGGTCAGGAAACATGCAGTGGCAATGTAGGATATGTTTATAAAAAACATCGCGGGGTGGTGTGCATTGTATGGGTGTGTAACATTACATTCACTAGTAGGAGTGAGAAAAACGTCACGGGGTGGTGTGAATCATAGGGTCTGAATTAGGATAGGCAGTGAGTGGCAATGCAGGATGGAGAAAAGCACCACGGGGTGGTCAGCATCGGGAGGGCAGGAAACATGCAGTGGCAATGTAGGATAGGTTTCTGAAAAACATCGCGGGGTTGTGCGCATTGTATGGGTGTGTAACCTTACATTCACTAGTAGGAGTGAGAAAAACATCACGGGGTGGTGTGAATCATAGGGTCTGAATTAGGATAGGCAGTGAGTGGCAATGTAGGATGGAGAAAAGCACCACGGTGTGGTCAGCATGGGGAGGTCAGGAAACATGCAGTGGCAATGTAGGATAGGTTTATGAAAAACATCGCGGGGTAGTGCGCATTGTATGGGTGTATCACATTACATTCATTAGTAGGAGTGAGAAAAACATCACGGGGTGGGGTGAATCATAGGGTCTTAAATAGGATAGGCAGTGAGTGGCAATGTAAGATGGAGAAAAGCCCCACTGGGTGGTCAGCATGGGGAGGTCAGGAAACATGCAGTGGCAATGTAGGATAGGTTTCTAAAAAACATCGCGGGGTGGTGTGCATTGTATGGGTGTGTAACATTACATTCACTAGTAGGAGTGAGAAAAACATCACGGGGTGGTGTGAATCATATGGTTAGAATTAGGATAGGCAGTGAGTGGCAATGTAGGATGGAGAAAATCACCACGGGGTGGTCAGCATGTGGAGGTCAGGAAACAAGCAGTGGCAATGTATGATATGTTTCTGAAAAACATCGCCGGGTGGTGCGCATTGGATGTTTGTATAACCTTACATTCACTAGTAGGAGTGAGAAAAACAGCACGGGGTGGTGTGAATCATAGGGTCTGAATTAGAATATGCAGTGAGTGGCAATGTAGGATGGAGAAAAGCACCACGGGATGGTGAGCATGTGGAGATCAAGAAACATGCAGGGGCAATGTAGGATAGGTTTCTGAAAAACATCGCGGGGTGGTGCCCATTGTATGGGTGTGTAACATTACATTCACTAGTAGGAGTGAGAAAAACATCAAGTGGTGGTGTGAATCATAGGGTCTGAATTAGGATAGGCAGTGAGTGGCAATGTAGGATGGAGAAAACAACATGGGCTGGTCAGCATGGGGAGGTCAGGAAACATGCAGTGGCAATGTAGGATAGGTTTCTGAAAAACATCACGGGGTGGTGCGCATTGTATGGGTGTGTAACATTACATTCACTGGTAGGAGTGAAAAAAACGTAACGGGGTCGTGTGAATCATAGGGTCTGAATTAGGATAGGCAGTGAGTGGCAATGTAGGATGGGGAAAAGCACCATGGGGAGTTCAGTACGGGGAGGTCAGGAAACATGCAGTGGCAATTTAGGATAGGTTTCTGAAAAACATCGCGGGGTGGTGCGCATTGTATGGGTGTGTAACATTACATTCACTGGTAGGAGTGAAAAAAACGTAACGGGGTCGTGTGAATCATAGGGTCTGAATTAGGATAGGCAGTGAGTGGCAATGTAGGATGGGGAAAAGCACCATGGGGAGTTCAGTACGGGGAGGTCAGGAAACATGCAGTGGCAATGTAGGATAGGTTTCTGAAAAACATCGCGGGGTGGTGCGCATTGTATGGGTGTGTAACATTACATTCACTAGTAGGAGTGAGAAAAACGTCACGGGGTGGTGTGAATTATAGGGTCTGAGTTAGTATAGGCAATGATTGGCAATGTAGGATGGAGAAAAGCACCGCGGGGTGGTCAGCATGGGAAGTCAGGAAGCATGCAGTGTCAATGTAGGATAGGTTTCTGAAAAACATCGCGGCGTTGTGCGCATTGTATGGGTGTGTAACCTTACATTCACTAGTAGGAGTGAGAAAATCATCACGGGGTGGTGTGAATCTTAGGGTCTGAATTAGGATAGGCAGTGAGTGGCAATGTAGGATGGAGAAAAGCACCACGGGATGGTCAGCATTGGGAGGTCAGGAAACATGCAGTGGCAATGTACGATAGGTTGCTGAAAAACCTCGGGGGGTGGTGCGCATTGTATGGGTGTGTAACATTACATTCACTAGTAGGAGTGAGAAAATCATCACGGGGTGGTGTGAATCATAGGGTCTGAATTAGGATAGGCAGTGAGTGGCAATGTAGGATTTAGAAAACATCACGTGGTGGTCAGCATTGGGAGGTCAGGAAACATGCAGTGGCAATGTAGGATAGGTTTCTGAAAAACATCGCGGGGTGGTGCGCATTGTATGGGTGTGTAACCTTACATTCACTAGTAGGAGTGAGAAAAACATCACGGGGTGGTTTGAATCATAGGGTCTGTATTAGGATAGGCAGTGAGTGGAAATGTAGGATGGAGAAAAGCACCACGGTGTGGTCAGCATGGGGAGGTCAGGAAACATGCAGTGGCAATGTAGGATCGGTTTTTGAAAAACATCGTGGTGTGGTGCGCTTTGTATGGGTGTTTAGCATTACGTTCACTAGTAGGAGTGAGAAAAAATTCACGGGGTGATGTGCATCATAGGGTCTGAATTAGGATAGGCAGTGAGTGGCAATGTAGGATGGAGAAAATCACCACGGGGTGGTCAGCATGGGGAGGTCAGGAAACATGCAGTGTCAATGTAGGAGGTTTCTGAAAAACAGCGCGGGGTTGTGTGCATTGTATGGGTGTGTTACCTTACATTCACTAGTAGGAGTGAGAAAAACATCACGGAGTGGTGTGAATCATAGGGTCTGAATTAGGATAGGGAGTGAGTGGCAATGTAGGATGGAGAAAAGCACCACTGGATGGTCAGCATGGGGAGGTCAGGAAACATGCAGTCGCAATGTAGGATAGGTTTCTGAAAAACATCGCGGGGTGATGCGCATTGTATTGGTGTGTAACATTACATTCATTAGTAAGAGTGAGAAAAACATCACGGGGTGGGGTGAATCATAGGGTCTGAAATAGGATAGGCAGTGAGTGGCAATGTAAGATGGAGAAAAGCACCACGGGGTGGTCAGCATCCGGAGGTCAGGAAACATGCAGTGGCAATGTAGGATAGGTTTCTGAAAAACATCGCCGGGTGGTGCGCATTGTATGGGTGTGTAACCTTACATTCACTAGTAGGAGTGAGAAAATCATCACGGGGTGGTGTGAATCATAGGGTCTGAATTAGGATAGGCAGTGAGTGGCAATGTAGGATTTAGAAAACACCACGTGGTGGTCAGCATGTGGAGGTCAGGAAACATGCAGTGGCAATGTAGGATAGGTTTCTGAAAAACATCGCCGGGTGGTGCGCATTGTATGGATGTATAACCTTACATTCACTAGTAGGAGTGAGAAAAACAGCACGGGGTGGTGTGAATCATAGGGTCTGAATTAGAATAGGCAGTGAGTGGCAATGTAGGATGGAGAAAAGCACCACGGGATGGTGAGCATGGGGAGATCAAGAAACATGCAGGGGCAATGTAGGATAGGTTTCTGAAAAACATCGCGGGGTGGTGCGCATTGTATGGGTGTGTAACATTACATTCACTAGTAGGAGTGAGAAAAACATCAAGTGGTGGTGTGAATCATAGGGTCTGAATTAGGATAGGCAGTGAGTGGCAATGTAGGATGGAGAAAACAACATGGGGTGGTCAGCATGGGGAGGTCAGGAAACATGCAGTGGCAATGTAGGATAGGTTTCTGAAAAACATCGCGGGGTGGTGCGCATTGTATGGGTGTGTAACATTACATTCACTAGTAGGAGTGAAAAAAACGTAACGGGGTCGTGTGAATCATAGGGTCTGAATTAGGATAGGCAGTGAGTGGCAATGTAGGATGGGGAAAAGCACCATGGGGAGTTCAGTACGGGGAGGTCAGGAAACATGCAGTTGCAATGTAGGATAGGTTTCTGAAAAACATCGCGTTGTGGTGCGCATTGTATGGGTGTGTAACATTACATTCACTAGTAGGAGTGAGAAAAACGTCACGGGGTGGTGTGAATTATAGGGTCTGAATTAGTATAGGCAATGAGTGGCAATGTAGGATGGAGAAAAGCACCGCGGGGTGGTCAGCATGGGAAGTCAGGAAACATGCAGTGTCAATGTAGGATAGGTTTCTGAAAAACATCGCGGCGTTGTGCGCATTGTATGGGTGTGTAACCTTACATTCACTAGTATGAGTGAGAAAAACATCACGGGGTGGTGTGAATCTTAGGGTCTGAATTAGGATAGGCAGTGAGTGGCAATGTAGGATGGAGAAAAGCACCACGGGGTGGTCAGCATGGGGAGGTCAGTAAACATGCAGTGGCAATGTAGGATAGGTTTCTGAAAAACATCGCCGGGTGGTGCGCATTGTATGGGTGTGTAACATTACATTCACTAGTAGGAGTGAGAAAAACATCACGGGATAGTGGGAATCATAGGGTCTGATTTAGGATAGGCAGTGAGTGGCAATGTAGGATGGAGAAAAGCTCCACGGGGTGGTCAGCATGGGGAGGTCAGGAAACATGCAGTGGCAATGTAGGATAGGTTTCTGAAAAACATCGCGGCGTGATGCGCATTGTATTGGTGTGTAACATTACATTCACTAGTAGGAGTCAGAGAAACATCACGCGGTGCGGTGAATCATAGGGTCTGAATTAGGATAGGCAGTGAGTGGCAATGTAGGATGGAGAAAAGCACCACGGGGTGGTCAGCATGGAGAGGTCAGGAAACATGCAGTGGCCATGTAGGATAGGTTTCTGAAAAACATCGCGGGGTAGTGCGCATTGTATGGGTGTATAACGTTACATTCATTAGTAGGAGTGAGAAAAACATCACGGGGTGGGGTGAATCATAGGGTCTGAATTAGGATAGGCAGTGAGTGGCAATGTAAGATGGAGAAAAGCACCACGGGGTGGTCAGCATGGGGAGGTCAGGAAACATGCAGTGGCAATGTAGGATAGGTTTCTAAAAAACATCGCGGGATGGTGCGCATTGTATGGGTGTTGAACATTACATTCACTAGTAGGAGTGAGAAAAACATCACGGGGTGGTTTGAATCATAGGGTATGAATTAGGATAGGCAGTGAGTGGCAATGTAGGATGGAGAAAATCACCACGGGGTGGTCAGCATGGGGAGTTCAGGAAACATGCAGTGGCAATATAGGATATGTTTCTGAAAAACATCGCGGGGTGGTGCGCATTGTATGGGTGTGTAAACTTACATTCACTAGTAGGAGTGAGAAAAACATCACGGGGTGGTTTGAATCATAGGGTCTGTATTAGAATAGGCAGTGAGTGGCAATGTAGGATGGAGAAAAGCACCAAGGGATGGTGAGCATGGGGAGATCAGGAAACATGCAGGGGCAATGTAGGATAGGTTTCTAAAAAACATCGCGGGGTGGTGTGCATTGTATGGGTGTTGAACATTACATTCACTAGTAGGAGTGAGAAAATAATCACGGGGTGGTGTGAATCATAGGGTCTGAATTAGTATAGGCAGTGAGTGGCAATGTAGGATTTAGAAAACACCACGTGGTGGTCAGCATGGGGAAGTCAGGAAACATGCAGTGGCAATGTAGGATAGGTTTCTGAAAAACATCGGGGGGTGGTGCGCATTGTATGGGTGTGTAACCTTACATTCACTAGTAGGAGTGAGAAAATCATCACGGGGTGGTGTGAATCATAGGGTCTGAATTAGGATAGGCAGTGAGTGGCAATGTAGGATTTAGAAAACACCACGTGGTTGTCAGCATGGGGAGGTCAGGAAACATGCAGTGGCAATTTCGCATAGGTTTCTGAAAAACATCGCGGGGTGGTGCGCATTGTATGGGTGTGTCACCTTACATTCACTAGTAGGAGTGAGAAAAACATCACGGGGTTGTTTGAATCATAGGGTCTGTATTAGGATAGGCAGTGAGTGGAAATGTAGGAGGAGAAAAGCACCACGGGGTGGTCAGCATGGGGAGGGCAGGAAATAAGCAGTGGCAATGTAGGATCGGTTTCTGAAAAACATCGCGGTGTGGTGCGCTTTGTATGGGTGTTTAGCATTACATTCACTAGTAGGAGTGAGAAAAACTTCACGGGGTGATGTGAATCATAGGGTCTGAATTAGGATAGGTAGTGAGTGGCAATCTAGGATGGAGAAAAGCACCACGGGGTGGTCAGCATGGGGAGGGCAGGAAAAATGCAGTGGCAATGTAGGATACGTTTCTGAAAAACATCGCGGGGTGGTGCGCATTTTATGGGTGTGTAACATTACATTCACTAGTAGGAGTGAAAAAAATGTAACCGGGTCGTGTGAAATATAGGGTCTGAATTAGGATAGGCAGTGAGTGGCAATGTAGGATGGAGAAAAGCACCATGGGGAGGTCAGCAAGGGGAAGTCAGGAAACATGCAGTGTCAATGTAGGATAGGTTTCTGAAAAACAGCACGGGGTTGTGCGCATTGTATGGGTGTGTAACCTTACATTCACTAGTAGGAGTGAGAAAAACATCACGGGGTGGTGTGAATCATAGGGTCTGAATTAGGATAGGCAGTGAGTGGCAATGTAGGATGGAGAAAAGCACCACGGAGTGGTCAGCATGGGGAGGTCAGGAAACATGCAGTGGCAATGTAGGATAGGTTTCTGAAAAACATCGCGGGGTAGTGCGCATTGTATGGGTGTATCACATTACATTCATTAGTAGGAGTGAGAAAAACATCACGGGGTGGGGTGAATCATAGGGTCTTAAATAGGATAGGCAGTGAGTGGCAATGTAAGATGGAAAAAAGCACCACTGGGTGGTCAGCATGGGGAGGTCAGGAAACATGCAGTGGCAATGTAGGATAGGTTTATAAAAAACATCGCGGGGTGGTGTGCATTGTATGGGTGTGTAACATTACATTCACTAGTAGGAGTGAGAAAAACAGCACGGGGTGGTGTGAATCATAGGGTCTGAATTAGAATAGGCAGTGAGTGGCAATGTAGGATGGAGAAAAGCACCACGGGATGGTGAGCATGGGGAGATCAAGAAACATGCAGGGGCAATGTAGGATAGTTTTCTGAAAAACATCGCGGGGTGGTGCGCATTGTATGGGTGTGTAACATTACATTCACTAGTAGGAGTGAGAAAAACATCAGGTGGTGGTGTGAATCATAGGGTCTGAATTAGGATAGGCAGTGAGTGGCAATGTAGGATGGAGAAAACAACATGGGGTGGTCAGCATGGGGAGGTCAGGAAACATGCAGTGGCAATGTAGGATAGGTTTCTGAAAAACATCGCGGGGTGGTGCGCATTGTATGGGTGTGTAACATTACATTCACTAGTAGGAGTGAGAAAAACGTAACCTGGTCGTGTGAATCATAGGGTCTGAATTAGGATAGGCAGTGAGTGGCAATGTAAGATGGAGAAAAGCACCACGGGGTGGTCAGCATGGGGAGGTCAGGAAACATGCAGTGGCAATGTAGGATAGGTTTCTAAAAAACATCGCGGGGTGGTGCGCATTGTATGGGTGTGTAACATTACATTCACTAGTAGGAGTGAGAAAAACATCACGGGGTGGTGTGAATCATAGGGTATGAATTAGGATAGGCAGTGAGTGGCAATATAGGATGGAGAAAATCACCACGGGGTGGTCAGCATGGGGAGGTCAGGAAACATGCAGTGGCAATGTAGGATATGTTTCTGAAAAACATCGCAGGGTGGTGCCATTGTATCGATGTGTAACCTTACATTCAATAGTAGGAGTGAGAAAAACAGCACGGGGTGGTGTGAATCATAGGGTCTGAATTAGAATAGGCAGTGAGTGGCAATGTAGGATGGAGAAAAGCACCAAGGGATGGTGAGCATGGGGAGATCAGGAAACATGCAGGGGCAATATAGGATAGGTTTCTAAAAAACATCGCGGGGTGGTGTGCATTGTATGGGTGTTGAACATTACATTCACTAGTAGGAGTGAGAAAATCATCACGGGGTGGTGTGAATCATAGGGTCTGAATTAGGATAGGCAGTGAGTGGCAATGTAGGATTTAGAAAACACCACGTGATGGTCAGCATGGGGAAGTCAGGAAACATGCAGTGGCAATGTAGGATAGGTTTCTGAAAAACATCGGGGTGTGGTGCGCATTGTATGGGTGTGTAACCTTACATTCACTAGTAGGAGTGAGAAAATCATCACGGGGTGGTGTGAATCATAGGGTCTGAATTAGGAGAGGCAGTGAGTGGCAATGTAGGATTTTGAAAACACCACGTGGTGGTCAGCATGGGGAGATCAGGAAACATGCAGTGGCAATGTAGGATAAGTTTCTGAAAAACATCGCGGGGTGGTGCGCATTGTATAAGTGTGTCACCTTACATT
Organism: Cavia porcellus; assembly: GCF_034190915.1. Classification (NCBI taxonomy): domain Eukaryota; kingdom Metazoa; phylum Chordata; class Mammalia; order Rodentia; family Caviidae; genus Cavia; species Cavia porcellus. Next base: position 1,918,696 of record NW_026947558.1, read on the forward strand.
CACTAGTAGGAGTGAGAAAAACATCACGGGGTGGTTTGAATCATAGGGTCTGTATAAGGATAGGCAGTGAGTGGAAATGTAGGAGGAGAAAAGCACCACGGGGTGGTCAGCATGGGGTGGTCAGGAAACAAGCAGTGGCAATGTAGGATCGGTTTCTGAAAAACATCGCGGTGTGGTGCGCTTTGTATGGGTGTTTAGCATTACATTCACTAGTAGGAGTGAGAAAAACTTCACGGGGTGACGTGAATCATAGGGTCTGAATTAGGATAGGTAGTGAGTGGCAATGAAGGATGGAGAAAAGCACCACGGGGTGGTCAGCATGGGGAGGGCAGGAAACATGCAGTGGCAATGTAGGATACGTTTCTGCAAAACATCGCCGGCTGGTGCGCATTTTATGGGTGTGTAACATTACATTCACTAGTAGGAGTGAAAAAAATGTAACGGGGTCGTGTGAAATATAGGGTCTGAATTAGGATAGGCAGTGAGTGGCAATGTAGGATGGAGAAAAGCACAACTGGGTGGTCAGCATGGGGAGGGTAGAAAACATGCAGTGGCAATGTAGGATAGGTTTCTAAAAAACATCGCGGGGTGGTGCGCATTGTATGGGTGTGTAACATTACATTCACTAGTATGAGTGAGAAAAACATCACGGGGTGGTGTGAATCATAGGGTATGAATTAGGATAGGCAGTGAGTTTCAATGTAGGATGGAGAAAATCACCAAGGGGTGGTCAGCATGGGGAGGTCAGGAAACATGCAGTGTCAATGTAGGATAGGTTTCTGAAAAACAGCGCGGGGTTGTGCGCATTGTATGGGTGTGTAACCTTACATTCACTAGTAGGAGTGAGAAAAACATCACGGAGTGGTGTGAATCATAGGGTCTGAATTAGGATAGGCAGTGAGTGGCAATGTAGGATGGAGAAAAGCACCACGGGATGGTCAGCATGGGGAGGTCAGGAAACATGCAGTGGCAATATAGGATAGGTTTCTGAAAAACATCGCGGGGTGGTGCGCATTGTATTGGTGTGTAACATTACATTCATTAGTAGGAGTGAGAAAAACATCACGGGGTGGGGTGAATCATAGGGTCTGAAAGAGGATAGGCAGTGAGTGGCAATGTAAGATGGAGAAAAGCACCACGGGGTTGTCAGCATGGGGAGGTCAGGAAACATGCAGTGGCAATGTAGGATAGGTTTATAAAAAACATCGCGGGGTGGTGTGCATTGTATGGGTGTGTAACATTACATTCACTAGTAGGAGTGAGAAAAACATCACGGGTGGTGTGAATCATAGGGTATGAATTAGGATAGGCAGTGAGTGGAAATATAGGATGGAGAAAATCACCACGGGGTGGTCAGCATGGGGAGGTCAGGAAACATGCAGTGGCAATGTAGGATATGTTTCTGAAAAACATCGCGGGGTGGTGCGCATTGTATGGATGTGTAACCTTACATTCACTAGTAGGAGTGAGAAAAACAGCACGGGGTGGTGTGAATCATAGGGTCTGAATTAGAATAGGCAGTGAGTGGCAATGTAGGATGGAGAAAAGCACCAAGGGATGGTGAGCATGGGGAGATCAGGAAACATGCAGGGGCAATGTAGGATAGGTTTCTAAAAAACATCGCGGGGTGGTGTGCATTGTATGGGTGTTGAACATTACATTCACTAGTAGGAGTGAGAAAATCATCACGGGGTGGTGTGAATCATAGGGTCTGAATTAGGATAGGCAGTGAGTGGCAATGTAGGATTTAGAAAACACCACGTGATGGTCAGCATGGGGAAGTCAGGAAACATGCAGTGGCAAGGTAGGATAGGTTTCTGAAAAACATCGGGGGGTGGTGCGCATTGTATGGGTGTGTCACCTTACATTCACTAGTAGGAGTGAGAAAAACATCACGGGGTGGTTTGAATCATAGGGTCTGTATTAGGATAGGCAGTGAGTGGAAATGTAGGAGGAGAAAAGCACCACGAGGTGGTCCGCATGGGGAGGTCAGGAAACAAGCAGTGGCAATGTAGGATCGGTTTCTGAAAAACATCGCGGTGTGGTGCGCTTTGTATGGGTGTTTAGCATTACATTCACTAGCAGGAGTGAGAAAAACTTCACGGGGTGATGTGAATCATAAGGTCTGAATTAGGATAGGTAGTGAGTGGCAATGTAGGATCGAGAAAAGCACCACGGGGTGGTCAGCATGGTGAGGGCAGGAAACATGCAGTGGCAATGTAGAATACGTTTCTTAAAAACATCGCGGGGTGGTGCGCATTTTATGGGTGTGTAACATTACATTCACTAGTAGGAGTGAAAAAAATGTAACGGGGTCGTGTGAAATATAGGGTCTGAGTTAGGATAGGCAGTGAGTGGCAATGTAGGATGGAGAAAAGCACAACTGGGTGGTCAGCATGGGGAGGGCAGAAAACATGCAGTGGCAATGTAGGATAGGTTTCTAAAAAACATCGCGGGGTGGTGCGCATTGTATGGGTGTGTAACATTACATTCACTAGTACGAGTGAGAAAAACATCACGGGGTGGTGTGAATCATAGGGTATGAATTAGGATAGGCAGTGAGTGGCAATGTAGGATGGAGAAAATCACCACGGGGTGGTCAGCATGGGGAGGTCAGGAAACATGCAGTGGCAATGTAGGATAGGTTTCTGAAAAACATCGCGGGGTGGTGCGCATTGTATTGGTGTGTAACATTACATTCATTAGTAGGAGTGAGAAAAACATCATGGGGTGGGGTGAATCATAGGGTCTGAAATAGGATAGGCAGTGAGTGGCAATGTAAGATGGAGAAAAGCACCACGGGGTGGTCAGCATGGGGAGGTCAGGAAACATGCAGTGGCAATGTAGGATAGGTTTATAAAAAACATCGCGGGGTGGTGTGCATTGTATGGGTGTGTAACATTACATTCACTAGTAGGAGTGAGAAAAACGTCACGGGGTGGTGTGAATCATAGGGTCTGAATTAGGATAGGCAGTGAGTGGCAATGGAGGATGGAGAAAAGCACCACGGGGTGGTCAGCATCGGGAGGGCAGGAAACATGCAGTGGCAATGTAGGATAGGTTTCTGAAAAACATCGCGGGGTTGTGCGCATTGTATGGGTGTGTAACCTTACATTCACTAGTAGGAGTGAGAAAAACATCACGGGGTGGTGTGAATCATAGGGTCTGAATTAGGATAGGCAGTGAGTGGCAATGTAGGATGGAGAAAAGCACCACGGTGTGGTCAGCATGGGGAGGTCAGGAAACATGCAGTGGCAATGTAGGATAGGTTTATGAAAAACATCGCGGGGTAGTGCGCATTGTATGGGTGTATCACATTACATTCATTAGTAGGAGTGAGAAAAACATCACGGGGTGGGGTGAATCATAGGGTCTTAAATAGGATAGGCAGTGAGTGGCAATGTAAGATGGAGAAAAGCCCCACTGGGTGGTCAGCATGGGGAGGTCAGGAAACATGCAGTGGCAATGTAGGATAGGTTTCTAAAAAACATCGCGGGGTGGTGTGCATTGTATGGGTGTGTAACATTACATTCACTAGTAGGAGTGAGAAAAACATCACGGGGTGGTGTGAATCATATGGTATGAATTAGGATAGGCAGTGAGTGGCAATGTAGGATGGAGAAAATCACCACGGGGTGGTCAGCATGTGGAGGTCAGGAAACAAGCAGTGGCAATGTATGATATGTTTCTGAAAAACATCGCCGGGTGGTGCGCATTGGATGTTTGTATAACCTTACATTCACTAGTAGGAGTGAGAAAAACAGCACGGGGTGGTGTGAATCATAGGGTCTGAATTAGAATATGCAGTGAGTGGCAATGTAGGATGGAGAAAACCACCACGGGATGGTGAGCATGTGGAGATCAAGAAACATGCAGGGGCAATGTAGGATAGGTTTCTGAAAAACATCGCGGGGTGGTGCCCATTGTATGGGTGTGTAACATTACATTCACTAGTAGGAGTGAGAAAAACATCAAGTGGTGGTGTGAATCATAGGGTCTGAATTAGGATAGGCAGTGAGTGGCAATGTAGGATGGAGAAAACAACATGGGCTGGTCAGCATGGGGAGGTCAGGAAACATGCAGTGGCAATGTAGGATAGGTTTCTGAAAAACATCACGGGGTGGTGCGCATTGTATGGGTGTGTAACATTACATACACTGGTAGGAGTGAAAAAAACGTAACGGGGTCGTGTGAATCATAGGGTCTGAATTAGGATAGGCAGTGAGTGGCAATGTAGGATGGGGAAAAGCACCATGGGGAGTTCAGTACGGGGAGGTCAGGAAACATGCAGTGGCAATGTAGGATAGGTTTCTGAAAAACATCGCGGGGTGGTGCGCATTGTATGGGTGTGTAACATTACATTCACTGGTAGGAGTGAAAAAAACGTAACGGGGTCGTGTGAATCATAGGGTCTGAATTAGGATAGGCAGTGAGTGGCAATGTAGGATGGGGAAAAGCACCATGGGGAGTTCAGTACGGGGAGGTCAGGAAACATGCAGTGGCAATGTAGGATAGGTTTCTGAAAAACATTGCGGGGTGGTGCGCATTGTATGGGTGTGTAACCTTACATTCACTAGTAGGAGTGAGAAAAACATCACGGGGTGGTTTGAATCATAGGGTCTGTATTAGGATAGGCAGTGAGTGGAAATGTAGGATGGAGAAAAGCACCACGGGGTGGTCAGCATGGGGAGGTCAGGAAACATGCAGTGGCAATGTAGGATCGGTCTCTGAAAAACATCGTGGTGTGGTGCGCTTTGTATGGGTGTTTAGCATTACCTTCACTAGTAGGAGTGAGAAAAAATTCACGGGGTGATGTGCATCATAGGGTCTGAATTAGGATAGGTAGTGAGTGGCAATGTAGGATGGAGAAAAGCACCACGGGGTGGTCAGCATGGGGAGGGCAGGAAACATGCAGTGGCAATGTAGGATACGTTTCTGAAAAACATCGCGGGGTGGTGCGCATTGTATGGGTGTGTAACATTACATTCACTAGTACGAGTGAGAAAAACATCACGGGGTGGTGTGAATCATAGGGTATGAATTAGGATAGGCAGTGAGTGGCAATGTAGGATGGAGAAAATCACCACGGGGTGGTCAGCATGGGGAGGTCAGGAAACATGCAGTGTCAATGTAGGATAGGTTTCTGAAAAACAGCGCGGGGTTGTGCGCATTGTATGGGTGTGTAACCTTACATTCACTAGTAGGAGTGAGAAAAACATCAAGGAGTGGTGTGAATCATAGGGTCTGAATTAGGATAGGCAGTGAGTGGCAATGTAGGATGGAGAAAAGCACCACGGGGTGGTCAGCATGGGGAGGTCAGGAAACATGCAGTGGCAATGTAGGATAGGTTTGTAAAAAACATCGCGGGGTGGTGTGCATTGTATGGGTGTGTAACATTACATTCACTAGTAGGAGTGAGAAAATCATCACGGGGTGGTGTGAATCATAGGGTCTGAATTAGGATAGGCAGTGAGTGGCAATGTAGGATTTAGAAAACACCACGTGATGGTCAGCATGGGGAAGTCAGGAAACATGCAGTGGCAATGTAGGATAGGTTTCTGAAAAACATCGGGGGGTGGTGCGCATTGTATGGGTGTGTAACCTTACATTCACTAGTAGGAGTGAGAAAATCATCACGGGGTGGTGTGAATCATAGGGTCTGAATTAGGATAGGCAGTGAGTGGCAATGTAGGATTTAGAAAACACCACGTGGTGGTCAGCATGGGGAGGTCAGGAAACATGCAGTGGCAATGTAGGATAGGTTTCTGAAAAACATCGTGGGGTGGTGCGCATTGTATGGGTGTGTCACCTTACATTCACTAGTAGGAGTGAGAAAAACATCACGGGGTGGTTTGAATCATAGGGTCTGTATTAGGATAGGCAGTGAGTGGAAATGTAGGAGGAGAAAAGCACCACGGGGTGGTCAGCATGGGAAGGTCAGGAAACAAGCAGTGGCAATGTAGGATCGGTTTCTGAAAAACATCGCGGTGTGGTGCGCTTTGTATGGGGGTTTAGCATTACATTCACTAGTAGGAGTGAGAAAAACTTCACGGGGTGATGTGAATCATAGGGTCTGAATTAGGATAGGTAGTGAGTGGCAATGTAGGATGGAGAAAAGCACCACGGGGTGGTCAGCATGGGGAGGGCAGGAAACATGCAGTGGCAATGTAGGATACGTTTCTGAAAAACATCGCGGGGTGGTGCGCATTTTATGGGTGTGTAACATTACATTCACTAGTAGGAGTGAAAAAAATGTAACGGGGTCGTGTGAAATATAGGGTCTGAATTAGGATAGGCAGTGAGTGGCAATGTAGGATGGAGAAAAGCACAACTGGGTGGTCAGCATGGGGAGGGCAGAAAACATGCAGTGGCAATGTAGGATAGGTTTCTAAAAAACATCGCGGGGTGGTGCGCATTGTATGGGTGTGTAACATTACATTCACTAGTACGAGTGAGAAAAACATCACGGGGTGGTGTGAATCATAGGGTATGAATTAGGATAGGCAGTGAGTGGCAATGTCGGATGGAGAAAATCACCACGGGGTGGTCAGCATGGGGAGGTCAGGAAACATGCAGTGTCAATGTAGCATAGGTTTCTGAAAAACAGCGCGGGATTGTGCGCATTGTATGGGTGTGTAACCTTACATTCACTAGTAGGAGTGAGAAAAACATCAAGGAGTGGTGTGAATCATAGGGTCTGAATTAGGATAGGCAGTGAGTGGCAATGTAGGATGGAGAAAAGAACCACGGGATGGTCAGCATGGGGAGGTCAGGAAACATGCAGTGGCAATGTAGGATAGGATTCTGAAAAATTCGCGGGGTGGTGCGCATTGTATTGGTGTGTAACATTATATTCATTAGTAGGAGTGAGAAAAACATCACGGGGTGGGGTGAATCATAGGGTCTGAAATAGGATAGGCAGTGAGTGGCAATGTAAGATGGAGAAAATCACCACGGGGTGGTCAGCATGGGGAGGTCAGGAAACATGCAGTGGCAATGTAGGATAGGATGGTAAAAAACATCGCGGGGTGGTGTGCATTGTATGGGTGTGTAACATTACATTCACTAGTAGGAGTGAGAAAAACATCACGGGGTGGTGTGAATCATAGGGTATGAATTAGGATAGGCAGTGAGTGGCAATATAGGATGGAGAAAATCACCACGGGGTGGTCAGCATGGGGAGGTCAGGAAACATGCAGTGGCAATGTAGGATATGTTTCTGAAAAACATCGCGGGGTGGTGCGCATTGTATGGATGTGTAACCTTACATTCACTAGTAGGAGTGAGAAAAACAGCACGGGGTGGTGTGAATCATAGGTTCTGAATTAGAATAGGCAGTGAGTGGCAATGTAGGATGGAAAAAAGCACCAAGGGATGGTGAGCATGGGGAAATCAGGAAACATGCAGGGGCAATGTAGGATAGGTTTCTAAAACACATCGCGGGGTGGTGTGCATTGTATGGGTGTTGAACATTACATTCACTAGTAGGAGTGAGAAAATCATCAGGGGGTGGTGTGAATCATAGGGTCTGAATTAGGATAGGCAGTGAGTGGCAATGTAGGATTTAGAAAACACCACGTGATGGTCAGCATGGGGAAGTCAGGAAACATGCAGTGGCAATGTAGGATAGGTTTCTGAAAAACATCGGGGGGTGGTGCGCATTGTATGGGTGTGTAACCTTACATTCACTAGTAGGAGTGAGAAAATCATCACGGGGTGGTGTGAATCATAGGGTCTGAATTAGGATAGGCAGTGAGTGGCAATGTAGGATTTAGAAAACACCACGTGGTGGTCAGCATGGGGAGGTCAGGAAACATGCAGTGGCAATGTAGGATAGGTTTCTGAAAAACATCGCGGGGTGGTGCGCATTGTATGGGTGTGTCACCTTACATTCACTAGTAGGAGTGAGAAAAACATCACGGGGTGGTTTGAATCATAGGGTCTGTATTAGGATAGGCAGTGAGTGGAAATGTAGCAGGAGAAAAGCACCACGGGGTGGTCAGCATGGGGAGGTCAGGAAACAAGCAGTGGCAATGTAGGATCGGTTTCTGAAAAACATCGCGGTGTGGTGCGCTTTGTATGGGTGTTTAGCATTACATTCACTAGTAGGAGTGAGAAAAACTTCACGGGGTGATGTGAATCATAGGGTCTGAATTAGGATAGGTAGTGAGTGGCAATGTAGGATCGAGAAAAGCACCACGGGGTGGTCAGCATGGGGAGGGCAGGAAACATGCAGTGGCAATGTAGGATACGTTTCTGAAAAACATCGTGGGTTGGTGCGCATTTTATGGGTGTGTAACATTACATTCACTAGTAGGAGTGAAAAAAATGTAACGGGGTCGTGTGAAATATAGGCTCTGAATTAGGATAGGCAGTGAGTGGCAATGTAGGATGGAGAAAAGCACCATGGGGAAGTCAGCAAGGGGAAGTCAGTAAACATGCAGTTCCAATGTAGGATAGGTTTCTGAAAAACAGAATGGGGTTGTGCGCATTGTATGGGTGTGTAACCTTACATTCACTAGTAGGAGTGAGAAAAACATCACGGGGTGGTGTGAATCATAGGGTCTGAATTAGGATAGGCAGTGAGTGGCAATGTAGGATGGAGAAAAGCACCACGGAGTGGTCAGCATGGGGAGGTCAGGAAACATGCAGTGGCAATGTAGGATAGTTTTCTGAAAAACATCGCCGGGTGGTGCGCATTGTATGGGTGTGTAACATTACATTCACTAGTAGGAGTGAGAAAAACATCACGGGATGGTGTGAATCATAGGGTCTGATTTAGGATAGGCAGTGAGTGGCAATGTAGGATGGAGAAAAGCTCCACGGGGTGGTCAGCATGGGGAGGTCAGGAAACATGCAGTGGCAATGTAGGATAGGTTTCTGAAAAACATCGCGGCGTGATGCGCATTGTATTGGTGTGTAACATTACATTCACTAGTAGGAGTCAGAGAAACATCACGCGGTGCGGTGAATCATAGGGTCTGAATTAGGATAGGCAGTGAGTGGCAATGTAGGATGGAGAAAAGCACCACGGGGTGGTCAGCATGGAGAGGTCAGGAAACATGCAGTGGCCATGTAGGATAGTTTTCTGAAAAACATCGGGGGGTGGTGCACATTGTATGGGTGTGTAACCTTACATTCACTAGTAGGAGTGAGAAAATCATCACGGGGTGGTGTGAATCATAGGGTCTGAATTAGGATAGGCAGCGAGTGGCAATGTAGGATTTAGAAAACAACACGTGGTGGTCAGCATGTGGAGATCAGGAAACATGGAGTGGCAATGTAGGATAGGTTTCTGAAAAACATCGCGGGGTGGTGCGCATTGTATGGGTGTGTCACCTTACATTCACTACTAGGAGTGAGAAAAACATCACGGGGTGGTTTGAATCATAGGGTCTGTATTAGGATAGGCAGTGAGTGGAAATGTACGAGGAGAAAAGCACCACGGGGTGGTCAGCATGGGGAGGTCAGGAAACAAGCAGTGGCAATGTAGAATCGGTTTCTGAAAAACATCGCGGTGTGGTGCGCTTTGTATGGGTGTTTAGCATTACATTCACTAGTAGGAGTGAGAAAAACTTCACGGGGTGATGTGAATCATAGGGTCTGAATTAGGATAGGTAGTGAGTGGCAATGTAGGATGGAGAAAAGCACCACGGGGTGGTCAGCATGGGGAGGGCAGGAAACATGCAGTGGCAATGTAGGATACGTTTCTGAAAAACATCTCGGGGTGGTGCGCATTTTATGGGTGTGTAACATTACATTCACTAGTAGGAGTGAAAAAAATGTAACGGGGTCGTGTGAAATATAGGGTCTGAATTAGGATAGGCAGTGAGTGGCAATGTAGGATGGAGAAAAGCACCATGGGGAAGTCAGCAAGGGGAAGTCAGGAAACATGCAGTGTCAATGTAGGATAGGTTTCTGAAAAACAGCACGGGGTTGTGCGCATTGTATGGGTGTGTAACTTTACATTCACTAGTAGGAGTGAGAAAAACATCACGGGGTGGTGTGGATCATAGGGTCTGAATTAGGATAGGCAGTGAGTGGCCATGTAGGATGGAGAAAAGAACCACGGGATGATCAGCATTGGGAGGTCAGGAAACATGCAGTGGCAATGTAGGATAGGTTTCTGAAAAACATCGCGGGATGGTGCGCATTGTATGGGTGTGTAGCATTACATTCACTAGTAGGAGTGAGAAAAACGTCACGGGGTGGTGTGAATCATAGGGTCTGAATTAGGATAGGCAGTGAGTGGCAATGCAGGATGGAGAAAAGCACCACGGGGTGCTCAGCATCGGGAGGGCAGGAAACATGCAGTGGCAATGTAGGATAGGTTTCTGAAAAACATTGCGGGGTTGTGCGCATTGTATGGGTGTGTAACCTTACATTCACTAGTAGGAGTGAGAAAAACATCACGGGGTGGTGTGAATCATAGGGTCTGAATTAGGATAGGCAGTGAGTGGCAATGTTGGATGGAGAAAAGCACCACGGAGTGGTCAGCATGGGGAGGTCAGGAAACATGCAGTGGCAATGTAGGATAGGTTTCTGAAAAACATCGCGGGGTAGTGCGCATTGTATGGGTGTATCACATTACATTCATTAGTAGGAGTGAGAAAAACATCACGGGGTGGGGTGAATCATAGGGTCTTAAATAGGATAGGCAGTGAGTGGCAATGTAGGATGGAGAAAATCACCACGGGGTGGTCAGCATGTGGAGGTCAGGAAACAAGCAGTGGCAATGTATGATATCTTTCTGAAAAACATCGCCTGGTGGTGCGCATTGGATGGATGTATAACCTTACATTCACTAGTAGGAGTGAGAAAAACAGCACGGGGTGGTGTGAATCATAGGGTCTGAATTAGAATATGCAGTGAGTGGCAATGTAGGATGGAGAAAAGCATAACGGGATGGTGAGCATGGGGAGATCAAGAAACATGCAGGGGCAATGTAGGATAGGTTTCTGAAAAACATCGCGGGGTGGTGCGCATTGTATTGGTGTGTAACATTACATTCATTAGTAGGAGTGAGAAAAACATCACGGGGTGGGGTGAATCATAGGGTCTGAAATAGGATAGGCAGTGAGTGGCAATGTAAGATGGAGAAAAGCACCACGGGGTGGTCAGCATGGGGAGGTCAGGAAACATGCAGTGGCAATGTAGGATAGGTTTGTAAAAAACATCGTGGGGTGGTGTGCATTGTATGGGTGTGTAACATTACATTCACTAGTAGGAGTGAGATAAACATCACGGGGTGGTGTGAATCATAGGGTATGAATTAGGATAGGCAGTGAGTGGCAATATAGGATGGAGAAACTCACCACGGGGTGGTCAGCATGGGGAGGTCAGGAAACATGCAGTGGCAATGTAGGATATGTTTCTGAAAAACATCGCGGTGTGGTGCGCATTGTATGGATGTGTAACCTTACATTCACTAGTAGGAGTGAGAAAAACAGCACGGGGTGGTGTGAATCATAGGGTCTGAATTAGAATAGGCAGTGAGTGGCAATGTAGGATGGAGAAAAGCACCAAGGGATGGTGAGCATGGGGAGATCAGGAAACATGCAGGGGCAATGTAGGATAGGTTTCTAAAAAACATCGCGGGGTGGTGTGCATTGTATGGGTGTTGAACATTACATTCACTAGTAGGAGTGAGAAAATCATCACGGGGTGGTGTGAATCATAGGGTCTGAATTAGGATAGGCAGTGAGTGGCAATGTAGGATTTAGAAAAGCACCACGGGGTGGTCAGCATGGGGAGGTCAGGAAACAAGCAGTGGCAATGTAGGATTGGATTCTGAAAAACATCGCGGTGTGGTGCGCTTTCTATGGGTGTTTAGCATTACATTCACTAGTAGGAGTGAGAAAAACATCACGGGGTGGTGTGGATCATAGGGTCTGAATTAGGATAGGCAGTGAGTGGCCATGTAGGATGGAGAAAAGCACCACGGGATGGTCAGCATTGGGAGGTCAGGAAACATGCAGTGGCAATGTAGGATAGGTTTCTGAAAAACATCGCGGGATGGTGCCCATTGTATGGGTGTGTAGCATTACATTCACTAGTAGGAGTGAGAAAAACGTCACGGGGTGGTGTGAATCATAGGGTCTGAATTAGAATAGGCAGTGAGTGGCAATGCAGGATGGAGAAAAGCACCACGGGGTGGTCAGTATCGGGAGGGCCGGAAACATGCAGTGGCAATGTAGGATAGGTTTCTGAAAAACATCGCGGGGTTGTGCGCATTGTATGGGTGTGTAACCTTACATTCACTAGTAGGAGTGAGAAAAACATCACGGGGTGGTGTGAATCATAGGGTCTGAATTAGGATAGGCAGTGAGTGGCAATGTAGGATGGAGAAAAGCACCACGGAGTGGTCAGCATGGGGAGGTCAGGAAACATGCAGTGGCAATATAGGATAGGTTTCTGAAAAACATCGCGGGGTAGTGCGCATTGTATGGGTGTATCACATTACATTCATTAGTAGGAGTGAGAAAAACATCACGGGGTGGGGTGAATCATAGGGTCTTAAATAGGATAGGCAGTGAGTGGCAATGTAGGATGGAGAAAATCACCACGGGGTGGTCAGCATGGGGAGTTCAGGAAACAAGCAGTTGCAATGTATGATATGTTTCTGAAAAACATAGCCGGGTGGTGCGCATTGGATGTTTGTATAACCTTACATTCACTAGTAGGAGTGAGAAAAACAGCACGGGGTGGTGTGAATCATAGGGTCTGAATTAGAATATGCAGTGAGTGGCAATGTAGGATGGAGAAAAGCACCACGGGATGGTGAGCATGGGGAGATGAAGAAACATGCAGGGGCAATGTAGGATAGGTTTCTGAAAAACATCTCGGGGTGGTGCCCATTGTATGGGTGTGTAACATTACATTCACTAGTAGGAGTGAGAAAAACATCAAGTGGTGGTGTGAATCATAGGGTCTGAATTAGGATAGGCAATGAGTGGCAATGTAGGATGGAGAAAACAACATGGGGTGGTCAGCATGGGGAGGTCAGGAAGCATGCAGTGGCAATGTAGGATAGGTTTCTGAAAAACATCACGCGGTGGTGCGCATTGTATGGGTGTGTAACATTACATTCACTAGTAGGAGTGAAAAAAACGTAACGGGGTCGTGTGAATCATAGGGTCTGAATTAGGATAGGCAGTGAGTGGCAATGTAGGATGGGGAAAAGCACCATGGGGAGTTCAGTACGGGGAGGTCAGGAAACATGCAGTGGCAATGTAGGATAGGTTTCTGAAAAACATCGCTGGGTGGTGCGCATTGTATGGGTGTGTAACATTACATTCACTAGTAGGAGTGAGAAAAACTTCACGGGGTGGTGTGAATTATAGGGTCTGAGTTAGTATAGGCAATGAGTGGCAATGTAGGATGGAGAAAAGCACCGCGGGGTGGTCAGCATGGGAAGTCAGGAAACATGCAGTGTCAATGTAGCATAGGTTTCTGAAAAACATCGCGGCGTTGTGCGCATTGTATGGGTGTGTAACCTTACATTCACTAGTAGGAGTGAGAAAAACATCACGGGGTGGTGTGAATCTTAGGGTCTGAATTAGGATAGGCAGTGAGTGGCAATGTATGATGGAGAAAAGCACCACGGGATGGTCAGCATAGGGAGGTCAGGAAACATGCAGTGGCAATGTAGGATAGGTTTCTGAAAAACCTCGGGTGTGGTGCGCATTGTATGGGTGTGTAACCTTACATTCACTAGTAGGAGTGAGAAAATCATCACAGGGTGGTGTGAATCATAGGGTCTGAATTAGGATAGGCAGTGAGTGGCAATGTAGGATTTAGAAAACACCACATGGTGGTCAGCATGGGGAGGTCAGGAAACATGCAGTGGCAATGTAGGATAGGTTTCTGAAAAACATCGCGGGGTGGTGCGCATTGTATGGGTGTGTAACCTTACATTCACTAGTAGGAGTGAGAAAAACATCACGGGGTGGTTTGAATCATAGGGTCTGTATTAGGATAGGCAGTGAGTGGAAATGTAGGATGGAGAAAAGCACCACGGGGTGGTCAGCATGGGGAGGTCAGGAAACATGCAGTGGCAATGTAGGATCGGTTTCTGAAAAATATCGTGGTGTGGTGCGCTTTGTATGGGTGTTTAGCATTACCTTCACTAGTAGGAGTGAGAAAAAATTCACGGGGTGATGTGCATCATAGGGTCTGAATTAGGATAGATAGTGAGGGGCAATGTAGGATGGAGAAAAGCACCACGGGGTGGTCAGCATGGGGAGGGCAGGAAACATGCAGTGGCTATGTAGGATACGTTTCTGAAAAACATTGCGGGGTGGTGCGCATTTTATGGGTGTGTAACATTACATTCACTAGTAGGAGTGAAAAAAATGTAACGGGGTCGTGTGAAATATAGGGTCTGAATTAGGATAGGCAGTGAGTGGCAATGTAGGATGGAGAAAAGCACAACTGGGTGGTCAGCATGGGGAGGGCAGAAAACATGCAGTGGCAATGGAGGATAGGTTTCTTTTTTTTTTTTTTTTTTTTTTTTTTTTTTTTTTTTTTAAATTTTATTTAAGGAGAAAAGGAAAAAAAAAGCAGGGAAAGGGTACAAGTTATACAGATTTACAGAAAAAAAATGAACAGTAGGAAATCACTAGTTAATGGATTACATATTGTCATCTTAGAAATAATTGTTCAAGTCACAAAATTAAAGCTTGTAAAGTGGACATTCCATCAACGATACTGCAAACAGTTCTGTTCATTGATCCAATAAAACTCTGTGATATCATTTTCTATCTTATACACTTAAATATACATGCAGTTATATAGTTTGGAGCACTTTCTTTTCCTCTCTTTTGTACCATGACTATTACACATTTTGGGTTTCATTGCTCCCACGGTTCTTATTACTTTTTTGGAAGAGAGTAAAACCAAATGTGACATAACAGAACAGAATCGGTCAAGTCAAAAGGGTGGACATAATAGATAATGTAAAAACATAATACAAGGTGATCAACAATGGTTACTATAATGCCTCCCGCTATCTCTAATAGAATTGCCTATATAGTTAGTTATAATACAATTGAACAAAACAGTAAAGAATAAAACCAACAAAACCAAAACATTGGAGACATTGTAGGTCTTCAAAAGTAGATAAAAGTCAACAAGAATGGGCGTCATAATGAATCTCATTATCTTCACAGCTGATGCCTAAACTTTCGAACCTGATACTATCCAGCAAAACAGAATAGGGGAACATCAGTTAAAAACCAGATGGTGAGAGTAATACAGGGCTTTAAATCAAAGTAATGAAAAGTCAAAGTGGGTTACTATAATATATCCTGCTATTTTTTTCCTTTAATTAAAAGGATAAAGATAAAAAAGTAAATAATGGAGTGGAGATTGAGATAAAAGAGGGCATAACAACGAAACAGCGCAGATCAAAACATAACCATTTAAGCAGAATAGTGTTTCACCACCAGATAATTCTAACCTAAAAGTAGTTACTATATTGTCTTTTTTTGAAATCCTTGAGTACAACTTCGTATACTGTAGCATTAAGTATATCAAAACGATGTAAAACCATTCAAGAGAATGACAGCATTACAGAGTATTTAGAATTGACTAACAGAAAATGAATAATGGTTTCTGTATAATCTCCTTGTCTTTACAAGGTTTTTGCTTATACTATCGTACATAATAAAATCCAGTAAGATACAACCTATTTAGACCATTGGAGACAGAAGGACAAAAGCTAGATGAGACTTCAAAACAAGATGATACTAAATCAGTATTACCTATTAAGATGTCATTTTCTCCAAAATAGCTATTCCTATCATCCAATCTTCTCTGCCTCATTTCTGTTGAGCTCTTTTTCTGTCAGTAGCTGTCAGTTTGTCTTCTTCATTTTGTTCTCTGCTCCATTCGTTGTGGCCTCCCTGCCATTATTTCTGGATTCTTTGTATTTTTCTTTTTTTAGAATATCCTGCAATACTCTCTGTAGAGTTGAATTGGTGGTTGCAAATTCCCCCAGTTCCTCTTTATCCTGGAAGCACCTTGTTTTTCCATCAATTTCCAGGGACAGTTGTGCAGGATATCTCAATCTTGGCTGGAGATTATTATCTTTCAAAGCTTGAATTATTTCCCCCCATGCTCTTCGTGATTTGATGGTTTGTGCCGAGAAATCTGCTGTAATTCTGATGGGTGTTCCCTTGTAAGTGGTCTGTTTCTTGTCTCTGACAGCTTTTAATATTCTGTTCTTGTATTGAATTTCTGGAATTTTTATTATTATATGCCTGGGTGTTGGTCTGTTTGGGTTGTAGGTAGCTGGGGTCCTGTATGCCTCATACATCTGAGTATCTTTACCTTTTGCTAAATTAGGAAAATTCTCCTGGATTATTTCTGTGAGTAGCTTTTGTAGTTCACTTGTTTGTGTCCCTACTTCTTCTTTTATGTTCTTAATCCTTAAGTTATGGATCCTCTTATCATCTTCTTGTCTTTGTATTATTGCTGTTTGTTTCTTTGTTATTTTTAAGAAGTTTTTCATTTCATTCTCCCATATTACAAGTCTGCCCTCCAGTTCAGATAGTCTGTCCTTAGTTTCTTTCAAGCTGTTATGCCAGTCTTCTATAGACTTCTTGGTATCTTGGTAGTCCCTTTGAACCTGCTTCACGTATTCTATGGTTTCTCTGTTTTCTCCATCAAACAATTCTCCCCTTTTTTTCTGTTCTTCCATTCCACCGCCTGTTTTTTCTTGGGTGGTACTTAGCATTTCTCTAACTATTCTGCATACTTCTAGCTTCAGGTCGTTGATAACTTCATTCCTGAATTGGTCTATAAGGCTCTCTATATGGTGCCTTATGTATATTGGTGCGGTGTCTGCTATTGCCTGTTTCTCAGAATTGGGGGCCGAGGAGCCTTTCTTGTTGCTGCCTCTTCCCATGCTGCCTCTTCTTCTCTGTTCCTTATATATGCAAGCTTATATAAGAGGCCCAGCTTCTCTCCCAGTCAGCCACAGCCTGATCGAATTGCGCCAGTTAGGTGTTCCCGCTCACCGCTGCGCACCAGGGAGTTACGGACCAGGCAGCCTACGCGGGAGTCGCCCCTCTGGGCCACCGTCAGGCTCTGGGATCTGGGTTGGGACAGCCTACCAGGTCCGCCGGCAGCGTCATGCAGGCCATGCACTTTTCACCAATCCCGCCCAAGAGGGGGATGTGTGGCTGGAGTCGCCACCACGCCCTGCTCCCGCAGGACTGCTCGGGCCCAGAAAGTCCTCCGCTGGAGTCAAACTGTGGTAGAGTGTCAGTTTCTCTCACTCACCTCACCACAAGTCAGTGCACGCCTCCCTGCCGTTCGCAGATTGCTGTTCTCAGAGTTTCTGCGTGTCTCTCTCCATGCTGAGCCACTGTAAAGGCAGCTAGCCGCCGCGCGGCGGGAAACCCAAATAGCGGCTTACAGTGGCGCGGGGTCCAGCTCCACACCAAGGCTTTTCTGTTCCTGTTTTAGCACCAGGACTGCATTCCAAGTTGGTTTCTCTCAGCCCAGTTCGTTCCTGAGTCAGCAGAGCATATCTCCACCTGCTTATGTCTCCTTAGTCCGCACCATTCCTGGCTTCTGAGCCGAGTCTTTCAGAGAGCCTCCGGTAGTTGCTGTTATCTGTCCGCCATGTTCTCCCGGAAGTCGGAGGATAGGTTTCTAAAAAACATCGCGGGGTGGTGCGCATTGTATGGGTGTGTAACATTACATTCACTAGTACGAGTGAGAAAAACATCAAGGGGTGGTGTGAATCATAGGGTATGAATTAGGATAGGCAGTGAGTGGCAGTGTAGGATGGAGAAAATCACCACGGGGTGGTCAGCATGGGGAGGTCAGGAAACATGCCGTGGCAATGTAGAATATGTTTCTGAAAAACATCGCGGAGTCGTGCGCATTGTATGGATGTGTAACCTTACATTCACTAGGAGGAGTGAGAAAAACAGAACGGGGTGGTGTGAATCATAGGGTCTGAATTAGAATAGGCAGTGAGTGGCAATGTAGGATGGAGAAAAGCACCAAGGGATGGTGAGCATGGGGAGATCAGGAAACATGCAGGGGCAATGTAGGATAGGTTTCTAAAAAACATCGCGGGGTGGTGTGCATTGTATGGGTGTTGAACATTACATTCACTAGTAGGAGTGAGAAAATCATCACGGGGTGGTGTGAATCATAGGGTTTGAATTAGGATAGGCAGTGAGTGGCAATGTAGGATTTAGAAAACACCACGTGATGGTCAGCATGGGGAAGTCAGGAAACATGCAGTGGCAATGTAGGATAGGTTTCTGAAAAACATCGGGGGGTGGTGCGCATTGTATGGGTGTGTAACCTTACATTCACTAGTAGGAGTGAGAAAATCATCACGGGGTGGTGTGAATCATAGGGTGTGAATTAGGATAGGCAGTGAGTGGCAATGTAGGATTTAGAAAACACCACGTGGTGGTCAGCATGGGGAGGTCAGGAAACATGAAGTGGCAATGTAGGATAGGTTTCTGAAAAACATCGCGGGGTGGTGCGCATTGTATGGGTGTGTCACCTTACATTCACTAGTAGGAGTGAGAAAAACATCACGGGGTGGTTTGAATCATAGGGTCTGTATTAGGATAGGCAGTGAGTGGAAATGTAGGAGGAGAAAAGCACCAAGGGGTGGTCAGCATGGGGAGGTCAGGAAACAAGCAGTGGCAATGTAGGATCGGTTTCTGAAAAACATCGCGGTGTGGTGCGCTTTGTATGGGTGTTTAGCATTACATTCACTAGTAGGAGTGAGAAAAACTTCACGGGGTGATGTGAATCATAGGGTCTGAATTAGGATAGGTAGTGAGTGGCAATGTAGGATGGAGAAAAGCACCACGGGGTGGTCAGCATGGGGAGGGCAGGAAACATGCAGTGGCAATGTAGGATACGTTTCTGAAAAACATCGCGGGGTGGTGCGCATTTTATGGGTGTGTAACATTACATTCACTAGTAGGAGTGAAAAAAATGTAACGGGGTCGTGTGAAATATAGGGTCTGAATTAGGATAGGCAGTGAGTGGCAATGTAGGATGGAGAAAAGCACCATGGGGAGGTCAGCAAGGGGAAGTCAGGAAACATGCAGTGTCAATGTAGGATAGGTTTCTAAAAAACATCGCTGGGTGGTGCGCATTGTATGGGTGTGTAACATTACATTCACTAGTAGGAGTGAGAAAAACATCACGGGGTGGTGTGAATCATAGGGTATGAATTAGGATAGGCAGTGAGTGGCAATGTAGGATGGAGAAAATCACCACGGGGTGGTCAGCATGGAGAGGTCAGGAAACATGCAGTGGCAATGTAGGATAGGTTTCTGAAAAACATCGCGGGGTGGTGCGCATTGTATGGATGTGTAACTTTACATTCACTAGTAGGAGTGAGAAAAACATCACGGGGTAGTGTGGATCATTGGGTCTGAATTAGGATAGGCAGTGAGTGGCAATGTAGGATGGAGAAAAGCACCACGGAGTGGTCAGCATGGGGAGGTCAGGAAACATGCAGTGGCAATGTAGGATAGGTTTCTGAAAAACATCACGGGGTGGTGCGCATTGTATGGGTGTGTAACATTACATTCACTAGTAGGAGTGAAAAAAACGTAACGGGGTCGTGTGAATCATAGGGTCTGAATTAGGATAGGCAGTGAGTGGCAATGTAGGATGGGGAAAAGCACCATGGGGAGTTCAGTACGGGGAGGTCAGGAAACATGCAGTGGCAATGTAGGATAGGTTTCTGAAAAACATCGCGGGGTGGTGCGCATTGTATGGGTGTGTAACATTACATTCACTAGTAGGAGTGAGAAAAACTTAACGGGGTGGTGTGAATTATAGGGTCTGAGTTAGTATAGGCAATGAGTGGCAATGTAGGATGGAGAAAAGCACCGCGGGGTTGTCAGCATGGGAAGTCAGGAAACATGCAGTGTCAATGTAGGATAGGTTTCTGAAAAACATCGCGGCGTTGTGCGCATTGTATGGGTGTGTAACCTTACATTCACTAGTAGGAGTGAGAAAAACATCACGGGGTGGTGTGAATCTTAGGGTCTGAATTAGGATAGGCAGTGAGTGGCAATGTAGGATGGAGAAAAGCACCACGGGATGGTCAGCATTGGGAGGTCAGGAAACATGCAGTGGCAATGTAGGATAGGTTTCTGAAAAACCTCGGGTGTGGTGCGCATTGTATGGGTGTGTAACCTTACATTCACTAGTAGGAGTGAGAAAATCATCACGGGGTGGTGTGAATCATAGGGTCTGAATTAGGATAGGCAGTGAGTGGCAATGTAGGATTTAGAAAACACCACGTGGTGGTCAGCATGGGGAGGTCAGGAAACATGCAGTGGCAATGTAGGATCGGTTTCTGAAAAACATCGTGGTGTGGTGCGCTTTGTATGGGTGTTTAGCATTACCTTCACTAGTAGGAGTGAGAAAAAATTCACGGGGTGATGTGCATCATAGGGTCTGAATTAGGATAGGTAGTGAGTGGCAATGTAGGATGGAGAAAAGCACCACGGGGTGGTCAGCATGGGGATGGCAGGAAACATGCAGTGGCAATGTAGGATACGTTTCTGAAAAACATCGCGGGGTTGTGCGCATTGTATGGGTGTGTAACCTTACATTCACTAGTAGGAGTGAGAAAAACATCACGGGGTGGTGTGAATCTTAGGGTCTGAATTAGGCTAGGCAGTGAGTGGCAATGTAGGATGGAGAAAAGCACCATGGGGTGGTCAGCATGGGGAGGTGCAGAAACATGCAGTGGCAATGTAGGATAGGTTTCTGAAAAACATCGCCGGGTGGTGCGCGTTGTATGGGTGTGTAACATTACATTTACTAGTAGGAGTGAGAAAAACATCACGGGATGGTGTAAATCATAAGGTCTGATTTAGGATAGGCAGTGAGTGTCAATGTAGGATGGAGAAAATCACCACGGGGTGGTCAGCATGGGGAGGTCAGGAAACATGCAGTGGGAATATAGGATATGTTTCTGAAAAACATCGCGGGGTGGTGCGCATTGTATGGGTGTGTAACATTACATTCACTAGTAGGAGTGAGCAAAACATCACAGGGTGGTGTGAATCATAGGGTCTGAATTAGGATAGGCAGTGAGTGGCAATGTAGAATGGAGAGAAGCACCACGGGATGGTCAGCATGGGGAGGTCAGGAAACATGCAGTGGCAATGTAGGATAGGTTTCTGAAAAACATCGCGGGGTGGTGCGCATTGTATGGGTGTGTAACCTTACATTCACTAGTAGGAGTGAGAAAAACATCACGGGGTGGTGTGAATCATAGGGTCTGAATTAGGATAGGCAGTGAGTGGCAATGTAGGAAGGAGAAAACACAATGGGGTGGTGAGCATGGGGAGGTCAGGAAACATGAAGTGGCAATGTAGGATAGGTTTCTGAAATACATCGCGGGGTGGTGCGCATTGTATGGGTGTGTAACCTTACATTCACTAGTAGGAGTGAGAAAAACATCACGGGGTGGTGTGAATAATAGGGTCTGTATTAGGATAGGCAGTGAGTGGAAATGTAGGATGGAGAAAAGCACCACGGGGTGGTCAGCATTGGGAGGTCAGGAAACATGCAGTGGCAATGTAGGATAGGTTTCTGAAAAACATCGCGGTGTGGTGCGCATTGTATGGGTGTTTACCATTACATTCACTAGTAGGAGTGAGAAAAACGTCACAGGGTGATGTGAATCATAGGGTCTGAATTAGAATAGGCAGTGAGTGGCAATGTAGGATCGAGAAAAGCACCACGGGGTGCTCAGCTCAGGGAAGTCAGAAAACATGCAGTGGCAAGGTAGAATAGGTTTCTGAAAAACATCGCAGGGTGGTGCGCATTGTGTGGGTGTGTAACATTACATTCACTAGTAGGAGTGAAAAAAATGTAACGGGGTCGTGTGAATCATAGGGTCTGAATTAGGATAGGCAGTGAGTGGCAATGTAGGATGGAGAAAAGCACCATGGGGAGGTCAGCACGGGGAGGTCAGGAAACATGCAGTGGCAATGTAGGATAGGTTTCTGAAAAACATCGCGGGGTGGTGCGCATTGTATGGGTGTGTAACATTACATTCACTAGTAGGAGTGAGAAAAACTTCACGGGGTGGTGTGAATTATAGGGTCTGAGTTAGTATAGGCAATGAGTGGCAATGTAGGATGGAGAAAAGCACCGCGGGGTTGTCAGCATGGGAAGTCAGGAAACATGCAGTGTCAATGTAGGATAGGTTTCTGAAAAACATCGCGGCGTTGTGCGCATTGTATGGGTGTGTAACCTTACATTCACTAGTAGGAGTGAGAAAAACATCACGGGGTGGTGTGAATCTTAGGGTCTGAATTAGGATAGGCAGTGAGTGGCAATGTAGGATGGAGAAAAGCACCACGGGATGGTCAGCATTGGGAGGTCAGGAAACATGCAGTGGTAATGTAGGATAGGTTTCTGAAAAACCTCGGGTGTGGTGCGCATTGTATGGGTGTGTAACCTTACATTCACTAGTAGGAGTGAGAAAATCATCACGGGGTGGTGTGAATCATAGGGTCTGAATTAGGATAGGCAGTGAGTGGCAATGTAGGATTTAGAAAACACCACGTGGTGGTCAGCATGGGGAGGTCAGGAAACATGCAGTGGCAATATAGGATAGGTTTCTGAAAAACATCGCGGGGTGGTGCGCATTGTATGGGTGTGTAACATTACATTCACTAGTAGGAGTGAGAAAAACATCACGGGGTGGTTTGAATCATAGGGTCTGTATTAGGATAGGCAGTGAGTGGAAATGTAGGATGGAGAAAAGCACCACGGGGTGGTCAGCATGGGGAGGTCAGGAAACATGCAGTGGCAATGTAGGATCGGTTTCTGAAAAACATCGTGGTGTGGTGCGCTTTGTATGGGTGTTTAGCATTACCTTCACTAGTAGGAGTGAGAAAAAATTCACGGGGTGATGTGCATCATAGGGTCTGAATTAGGATAGGTAGTGAGTGGCAATGTAGGATGGAGAAAAGCACCACGGGGTGGTCAGCATGGGGATGGCAGGAAACATGCAGTGGCAATGTAGGATACGTTTCTGAAAAACATCGCGGGGTTGTGCGCATTGTATGGGTGTGTAACCTTACATTCACTAGTAGGAGTGAGAAAAACATCACGGGGTGGTGTGAATCTTAGGGTCTGAATTAGGCTAGGCAGTGAGTGGCAATGTAGGATGGAGAAAAGCACCATGGGGTGGTCAGCATGGGGAGGTGCAGAAACATGCAGTGGCAATGTAGGATAGGTTTCTGAAAAACATCGCCGGGTGGTGCGCGTTGTATGGGTGTGTAACATTACATTTACTAGTAGGAGTGAGAAAAACATCACGGGATGGTGTAATTCATAAGGTCTGATTTAGGATAGGCAGTGAGTGTCAATGTAGGATGGAGAAAATCACCACGGGGTGGTAAGCATGGGGAGGTCAGGAAACATGCAGAGGGAATATAGGATATGTTTCTGAAAAACATCGCGGGGTGGTGCGCATTGTATGGGTGTGTAACATTACATTCACTAGTAGGAGTGAGAAAAACATCACAGGGTGGTGTGAATCATAGGGTCTGAATTAGGATAGGCAGTGAGTGGCAATGTAGAATGGAGAGAAGCACCACGGGATGGTCAGCATGGGGAGGTCAGGAAACATGCAGTGGCAATGTAGGATAGGTTTCTGAAAAACATCGCGGGGTGGTGCGCATTGTAAGGGTGTGTAACCTTACATTCACTAGTAGGAGTGAGAAAAACATCACGGGGTGGTGTGAATCATAGGGTCTGAATTAGGATAGGCAGTCAGTGGCAATGTAGGAAGGAGAAAACACCATGTGGTGGTGAGCATGGGGAGGTCAGGAAACATGAAGTGGCAATGTAGGATAGGTTTCTGAAAAACATCGCGGGGTGGTGCGCATTGTATGGGTGTGTAACCTTACATTCACTAGTAGGAGTGAGAAAAACATCACGGGGTGGTGTGAATAATAGGGTCTGTATTAGGATAGGCAGTGAGTGGAAATGTAGGATGGAGAAAAGCACCACGGGGTGGTCAGCATTGGGAGGTCAGGAAACATGCAGTGGCAATGTAGGATAGGTTTCTGAAAAACATCGCGGTGTGGTGCGCATTGTATGGGTGTTTAGCATTACATTCACTAGTAGGAGTGAGAAAAACGTCACGGGGTGATGTGAATCATAGGGTCTGAATTAGAATAGGCAGTGAGTGGCAATGTAGGATCGAGAAAAGCACCACGGGGTGCTCAGCTCAGGGAAGTCAGAAAACATGCAGTGGCAAGGTAGGATAGGTTTCTGAAAAACATCCCAGGGTGGTGCGCATTGTGTGGGTGTGTAACATTACATTCACTAGTAGGAGTGAAAAAAATGTAACGGGGTCGTGTGAATCATAGGGTCTGAATTAAGATAGGCAGTGAGTGGCAATGTAGGATGGAGAAAAGCACCATGGGGAGGTCAGCACGGGGAGGTCAGGAAACATGCAGTGGCAATGTAGGATAGGTTTCTGAAAAACATCGCGGGGTGGTGCGCATTGTATGGGTGTGTAACATTACATTCACTAGTAGGAGTGAGAAAAACGCCACGGGGTGGTGTGAATTATAGGGTCTGAATTAGGATAGGCAGCGAGTGGCCATGTAGGATGGAGAAAAGCACCACGGTGTGGTCAGCATGGGAAGTGAGGAAACATGCAGTGTCAATGTAGGATAGGTTTCTGAAAAACATCGCGGGGTGGTGCGCATTGTATGGGTGTGTAACATTACATTCACTAGTAGGAGTGAGAAAAACATCACGGGGTGGTGTGAATCATAGAGTCTGAATTAGGATAGGCAGTGAGTGGCAATGTAGGATGGAGAAAAGCACCACGGGATGGTCAGCATTGCTAGGTCAGGAAACATGCAGTGGCAATGTAGGATAGGTTTCTGAAAAACATGGCGGGGTGGTGCGCATTGTATGGGTGTGTAACCTTACATTCACTAGTAGGAGTGAGAAAAACATCAAGGGGTGGTGTGAATCATAGGGTCTGAATTAGGATAGGCAGTGAGTGGCAATGTAGGATGGAAAAAAAACACCACGGGGTGGTCAGCATGGGGAGGTCAGGAAACATGCAGTGGCAATGTAGGATAGGTTTCTGAAAAACATCGCGGGGTGGTGCGCATTGTATGGGTGTGTATCCTTACATTCACTAGTAGCAGTGAGAAAAACTTCACGGGGTGGTGTGAATCATAGGGACTGAATTAGGATAGGCAGTGAGTGGCAATGTAGGATGGAGAAAAGAACCACGGGGTGGTCAGCTCTGGGAGGTCAGATACCATGCAGTGACAATGTAGGATAGGTTTCTGAAAAACATCGCGGGGTGGTGCGCATTGTATGGGTGTGTAACATTACATTCACTAGTAGGAGTGAAACAAACGTAACGGGGTTGTGTGAATCATAGGGTCTGAATTAGGATAGGCAGTGGGTGGCAATGTAGGATGGGGAAAAGCACCATGGGGAGGTCAGTACGGGGAGGTCAGGAAACATGCAGTGGCAATGTAGGATAGGTTTCTGAAAAACATCGCGGGGTGGTCCGCATTGTATAAGTGTGTAACATTACATTCACTAATAGGAGGGAGAAACACGTCACGGAGTGGTGTGAATTATAAGGTCTGAATTAGGATAGGGAATTAGTGGCAATGTAGTATGGAGAAAAGCACCGCGGGGTGGTCAGCATGGGGAAGTCAGGAAACATGCAGTGTCAAGGTAGGATAGGTTTCTGAAAAACATCGCGGGGTTGTGCGCATTGTATGGGTGTGTAACCTTACATTCACTAGTAGGAGTGAGAAAAACATCACGGGGTGGTGTGAATCTTAGGGTCTGAATTAGGCTAGGCAGTGAATGGCAATGTAGGATGGAGAAAAGCACAATGTGGTGGTCAGCATAGGGAGGTGCAGAAACATGCAGTGGCAATGTAGTATAGGTTTCTGAAAAACATCTCCGGGTGGTGCGCATTGTATGGGTGTGTAACCTTACATTCACTAGTAGGAGTGAGAAAAACATCACGGGATGGTGTGAATCATAGGGTCTGATTCAGGATAGGCAGTGAGTGTCAATGTAGGATGGAGAAAATCACCACGGGGTGGTCAGCATGGGGAGGTCAGGAAACATGCAGTGGCAATGTAGGATATGTTTCTGAAAAACATCGCGGGGTGGTGCGCATTGTATGGGTGTGTAACATTACATTCACTAGTAGGAGTGAGAAAAACATCACGGGGTGGTGTGAATCATAGGGTCTGAATTAGGATAGGCAGTGAGTGGCAATGTAGGATGGAGAAAACACCATGTGTTGGTGAGCATGGGGAGGTCAGGAAACATGAAGTGGCAATGTAGGATAGGTTTCTGAAAAACATCGCGGGGTGGTGCGCATTGTATGGGTGTGTAACATTACATTCACTAGTAGGAGTGAGAAAAACTTCACGGGGTGGTGTGAATAATAGTGTCTGTATTAGGATAGAGAGTGAGTGGAAATGTAGGATGGAGAAAAGCACCACGGGGTGGTCAGCATGGGGAGGTCAGGAAACATGCAGTGGCAATGTAGGATAGGTTTCTGAAAAACATCGCGCGGTGGTGCGCATTGTATGGGTGTGTAACCTTACATTCACTAGTAGGAGTGAGAAAAACATCACGGGGAGGTGTGAATCATAGGGTCTGAATTAGAATAGGCAGTGACTGGCAATGTAGGATGGAGAAAAGCACCACGGGGTGGTCAGCATGGGGAGGTCAGGAAACATGCAGTCGCAATGTAGGATAGGTATCTGAAAAACATTGCGGGGTAGTGCGCATTGTATGGGTGTATAACATTACATTCATTACTAGGAGTGAGAAAAGCATCACGGGGTAGGGTGAATCATAGGGTCTGAATTAGGATAGGCAGTGAGTGGCAATGTAAGATGGAGAAAAGCACCACGGGGTGCTCAGCGTAGGGAGGTCAGGAAACATGCAGTGGCAATGTAGGATAGGTTTCTGAAAAACATCGCGCGGTGGTGCGCATTGTATGGGTGTATAACATTACATTCACTAGTAGGAGTGAGAAAAACATCACGGGGTGGTGTGAATCATAGGGTCTGAATTAGGATAGGCACTGGGTGGCAATGTAAGATGGAGAAAAACACCACGGGGTGGTCAGCATGGGGAGGTCAGGAAACATGCAGTGGCAATGTAGGATAGGTTTCTGAAAAACATCGCGGGGTGGTGCGCATTGTATGGGTGTGTAACATTAGATTCACTAGTAGGAGTGAGAAAAACATCACGGGGTGGTGTCAATCATAGGGTATGAATTAGGATAGGCAGTGAGTGGCAATGTAGGATGGGGAAAAGCACCATGGGGAGGTCAGTACGGGGAGGTCAGGAAACATGCAGTGGCAATGTAGGATAGGTTTCTGAAAAACATCGCGGGGTGGTGCGCATTGTATGAGTGTGTAACATTACATTCACTAATAGGAGTGAGAAAAACGTCACGGAGTGGTGTGAATTATAGGGTCTGAATTAGGATAGGCAGTGAGTGGCAATGTAGGATGGAGAAAAGCACCACGGGATGGTCAGCATGGCTAGGTCAGGAAACATGCAGTGGCAATGTAGCATAGGTTTCTGAAAAACATCGCGGGGTTGTGCGCATTGTATGGGTGTGTAACCTTACATTCACTAGTAGGAGTGAGAAAAACATCACGGGGTGGTGTGAATCTTAGGGTCTGAATTAGGCTAGGCAGTGAGTGGCAATGTAGGATGGAGAAAAGCACAATGTGGTGGTCAGCATGGGGAGGTGCAGAAACATGCAGTGGCAATGTAGGATAGGTTTCTGAAAAACATCTCCGGGTGGTGCGCATTGTATGGGTGTGTAACATTACATTTACTAGTAGGAGTGAGAAAAACATCACGGGATGATGTGAATCATAGGGTCTGATTTAGGATAGGCAGTGAGTGTCAATGTAGGATGGAGAAAATCACCACGGGGTGGTCAGCATGGGGAGGTCAGGAAACATGCAGTGGGAATGTAGGATATGTTTCTGAAAAACATCGCGGGGTGGTGCGCATTGTATGGGTGTGTAACATTACATTCACTAGTAGGAGTGAGAAAAACATCACGGGGTGGTGTGAATCATAGGGTCTGAATTAGGCTAGGCAGTGAGTGGCAATGTAGGATGGAGAAAAGCACAATGTGGTGGTCAGCATGGGGAGGTGCAGAAACATGCAGTGGCAATGTAGGATAGGTTTCTGAAAAACATCTCCGGGTGGTGCGCATTGTATGGGTGTGTAACCTTACATTCACTAGTAGGAGTGAGAAAAACTTCACGGGGTGGTGTGAATAATAGTGTCTGTATTAGGATAGAGAGTGAGTGGAAATGTAGGATGGAGAAAAGCACCACGGGGTGGTCAGCATGGGGAGGTCAGGAAACATGCAGTGGCAATGTAGGATAGGTTTCTGAAAAACATCGCGGGGTGATGCGCATTGTATTGGAGTGTAACATTACATTCACTAGTAGGAGTCATTAGAACGTCACGCGGTGGGGTGAATCATAGGGTCTGAATTAGGATAGGCAGTGAGTGGCAATGTAGGATGGAGAAAAGCACGACGGGGTGGTCAGCATAGGGAGGTCAGGAAACATGCAGGGGCAATGTAGGATAGGTTTCTGAAAAACATCGCGCGGTGGGGCGCATTGTATGGGTGTGTAACCTTACATTCACTAGTAGGAGTGAGAAAAACATCACGGGGAGGTGTGAATCATAGGGTCTGAATTAGAATAGGCAGTGAGTGGCAATGTAGGATGGAGAAAAGCACCACGGGGTGGTCACCATGGGGAGGTCAGGAAACATGCAGTCGCAATGTAGGATAGGTATCTGAAAAACATTGCGGGGTAGTGCGCATTGTATGGGTGTATAACATTACATTCATTACTAGGAGTGAGAAAAACATCACGGGGTGGGGTGAATCATAGGGTCTGAATTAGGATAGGCAGTGAGTGGCAATGTAAGATGGAGAAAAGCACCACGGGGTGGTCAACATGGGGAGGTCAGGAAACATGCAGTGGCAATGCAGGATAGGTTTCTGAAAAACATCGCGGGGTGGTGCGCATTGTATGGGTGTGTAACATTACATTCACTAGTAGGAGTGAGAAAAACGTCACGGGGTGGTGTGAATCATAGGGTCTGAATTAGGATAGGCAGTGAGTGGCAATGTAGGATGGAGAAAAGCACCACGGGGTGGTCAGCATGGAGAGGTCAGGAAACATGCAGTGGCAATGTAGGATAGTTTTCTGAAAAACATCGCGGGGTAGTGCACATTGTATGGGTGTATAACATTACATTCACTAGTAGGAGTGAGAAAAACATCACGGGCTGGTGTGAATCATAGGGTCTGAATTAGGATAGGCAGTGAGTGGCAATGTAGGATGGAGAAAAGCACCAAGGGATGGTCAGCATGGCTAGGTCAGGAAACATGCAGTGGCAATGTAGGATAGGTTTCTGAAAAACATCGCGGGGTGGTGCGCATTGTATGGGTGTGTAACCTTACATTCACTAGTAGGAGTGAGAAAAACGTCACAGGGTGGTGTGAATCATAGGGACTGAATTAGGATAGGCAGTGAGTGGCAATGTAGGATGGAGAAAAGAACCACGGGGTGGTCAGCTCTGGGAGGTCAGATACCATGCAGTGACAATGTAGGATAGGTTTCTGAAAAACATCGCGGTGTGGTGCGCATTGTATGGGTGTGTAACATTACATTCACTAGTAGGAGTGAAAAAAACGTAACGGGGTTGTGAGAATCATAGGGTCTGAATTAGGATAGGCAGTGAGTGGCAATGTAGGATGGGGAAAAGCACCATGGGGAGGTCAGTACGGGGAGGTCAGGAAACATGCAGTGGCAATGTAGGATAGGTTTCTGAAAAACATCGCGGGGCGGTGCGCATTGGATGAGTGTGTAACATTACATTCACTAATAGGAGTGAGAAAAACGTCATGGGGTGGTGTGAATTATAGGGTCTGAATTAGAATAGGGAATGAGTGGCAATGTAGGATGGAGAAAAGCACCGCGGGGTGGTCAGCATGGGGAAGTCAGGAAACATGCAATGTCAATGTAGGATAGGTTTCTGAAAAACATCGCGGGGTTGTGCGCATTGTATGGGTGTGTAACCTTACATTCAGTAGTAGGAGTGAGAAAAACATCACAGGGTGGTGTGAATCTTAGGGACTGAATTAGGCTAGGCAGTGAGTGGCAATGTAGGATGGAGAAAAGCACCATGGGGTGGTCAGCATGGCGAGGTGCAGAAACATGCAGTGGCAATGTAGGATAGGTTTCTGAAAAACATCGCCGGGTGGTGCGCGTTGTATGGGTGTGTAACATTACATTTACTAGTAGGAGTGAGAAAAACATCACGGGATGATGTGAATCATACGGTCTGATTTAGGATAGGCAGTGAGTGTCAATGTAGGATGGAGAAAATCACCACGGGGTGGTCAGCATGGGGAGGTCAGGAAACATGCAGTGGGAATGTAGGATATGTTTCTGAAAAACATCGCGGGGTGGTGCGCATTGTATGGGTGTGTAACATTACATTCACTAGTAGGAGTGAGAAAAACATCACGGGGTGGTGTGAATAATAGGGTCTGTTAGGATAGAGAGTGAGTGGAAATGTAGGATGGAGAAAAGCACCACGGGGTGGTCAGCATGGGGAGGTCAGGAAACATGCAGTGGCAATGTAGGATAGGTTTCTGAAAAACATCGCGGGGTGATGCGCATTGTATTGGAGTGTAACATTACATTCACTAGTAGGAGTCATTAAAACGTCACGCGGTGGGGTGAATCATAGGGTCTGAATTAGGATAGGCAGTGAGTGGCAATGTAGGATATAGAAAATCACCACGGGGTGGTCAGCATAGGGAGGTCAGGAAACATGCAGGGGCAATGTAGGATAGGTTTCTGAAAAACATCGCGCGGTGGTGCGCATTGTATGGGTGTGTAACCTTACATTCACTAGTAGGAGTGAGAAAAACATCACGGGGATGTGTGAATCATAGGGTCTGAATTAGAATAGGCAGTGAGTGGCAATGTAGGATGGAGAAAAGCACCACGGGGTGGTCAGCATGGGGAGGTCAGGAAACATGCAGTCGCAATGTAGGATAGGTATCTGAAAAACATTGCGGGGTAGTGCGCATTGTATGGGTGTATAACATTACATTCACAGGTAGGAGTGAGAAAAACATCACGGGGTGGTGTGAATCATAGGGTCTGAATTAGGATAGGCAGTGAGTGGCAATGTAGGATGGAGAAAAGCACCACGGGATGGTCAGCATGGCTAGGTCAGGAAACATGCAGTGGCAATGTAGGATAGGTTTCTGAAAAACATCGCGGGTGGTGCGCATTGTATGGGTGTGTAACCTTACATTCACTAGTAGGAGTGAGAAAAACATCACGGGGTGGTGTGAATAATAGGGTCTGTATTAGGATAGGCAGTGAGTGGAAATGTAGGATGGAGAAAAGCACCACGGGGTGGTCAGCATTGGGAGGTCAGGAAACATGCAGTGGCAATGTAGGATAGGTTTCTGAAAAACATCGCGGGGTGGTGCGCATTGTATGGGTGTTTAGCATTACATTCACTAGTAGGAGTGAGAAAAACGTCACGGGGTGATGTGAATCATAGGGTCTGAATTAGGATAGGCAGTGAGTGGCAATGTAGGATGGAGAAAAGCACCACGGGGTGCTCAGCTCAGGGAGGTCAGAAAACATGCAGTGGCAATGTAGGAGAGGTTTCTGAAAAACATCGCAGGGTGGTGCGCATTGTGTGGGTGTGTAACATTACATTCACTAGAAGGAGTGAAAAAAATGTAACGGGGTCGTGTGAATCATAGGGTCTGAATTAGGGTAGGCAGTGAGTGGCAATGTAGGATGGAGAAAAGCACCATGTGGAGGTCAGCACGGGGAGGTCAGGAAACATGCAGTGGCAATGTAGAATAGGTTTCTGAAAAACATCGCGGGGTGGTGCGCATTGTATGGGTGTGTAACATTACATTCACTAGTAGGAGTGAGAAAAACGCCATGGGGTGGTGTGAATTATAGGGTCTGAATTAGGATAGGCAGTGAGTGGCCATGTAGGATGGAGAAAAGCACCACGGTGTGGTCAGCAAGGGAAGTGAGGAAACATGGAGTGTCAATGTAGGATAGGTTTCTGAAAAACATTGCGGGGTGGTGCGCATTGTATGGGTGTGTACCATTACATTCACTAGTCGCAGTGAGAAAAACTTCATGGGGTGGTGTAAATCTTAGGGTCTGAATTAGGATAGGCAATGAGTGGCAATGTAGGATGGAGAAGAGCACCACGGGGTGGTCAGCATGGGGAGGTCAGGAAACATGCAGTGGCAATGTAGGATAGGTTTCTGAAAAACATCGCGGGGTGATGCGCATTGTATTGGAGTGTAACAATACATTCACTAGTAGGAGTCATTAAAACATCACGCGGTGGGGTGAATCATAGGGTCTGAATTAGGATAGGCAGTGAGTGGCAATGTAAGATGGAGAAAAGCACCACGGGGTGGTCAGCATAGGGAGGTCAGGAAACATGCAGTGGCAATGTAGGATAGGTTTCTGAAAAACATTGCGCGGTGGTGCGCAATGTATGGGTGTTTAAACTTACATTCACTAGTAGGAGTGAGAAAAACATCACGGGGAGGTGTGAATCATAGGGTCTGAATTAGAATAGGCAGTGAGTGGCAATGTAGGATGGAGAAAAGCACCACGGGGTGGTCAGCATGGGGAGGTCAGGAAACATGCAGTGGGAATGTAGGATATGTTTCTGAAAAACATCGCGGGGTGGTGCGCATTGTATGG
The DNA here is from genome assembly GCF_034190915.1 of Cavia porcellus. Taxonomy (NCBI): domain Eukaryota; kingdom Metazoa; phylum Chordata; class Mammalia; order Rodentia; family Caviidae; genus Cavia; species Cavia porcellus. The sequence goes on from NW_026947558.1 coordinate 1,951,560, forward strand.
GTGTGTAACATTACATTCACTAGTAGGAGTGAGAAAAACATCACGGGGTGTTGTGAATCATAGGGTCTGAATTAGGATAGGCAGTGAGTGGCAATGTAGAATGGAGAGAAGCACCACGGGATGGTCAGCATGGGGAGGTCAGGAAACATGCAGTGGCAATGTAGGATAGGTTTCTGAAAAACATCGCGGGGTGATGCGCATTGTATTGGAATGTAACATTACATTCACTAGTAGGAGTCATTAAAACGTCACGCGGTGGGGTGAATCATAGGGTCTGAATTAGGATAGGCAGTGAGTGGCAATGTAGGATGGAGGAAAGCACCACGGGGTGGTCAGCATAGGGAGGTCAGGAAACATGCAGGGGCAATGTAGGATAGGTTTCTGAAAAACATCGCGCGGTGGTGCGCATTGTATGGGTGTGTAACCTTACATTCACTAGTAGGAGTGAGAAAAACATCACGGGGAGGTGTGAATCATAGGGTCTGAATTAGAATAGGCAGTGAGTGGCAATGTAGGATGGAGAAAAGCACCACGGGGTGGTCAGCATGGGGAGGTCAGGAAACATGCAGTCGCAATGTAGGATAGGTATCTGAAAAACATTGCGGGGTAGTGCGCATTGTATGGGTGTATAACATTACATTCATTACTAGGAGTGAGAAAAACATCACGGGGTGGGTTGAATCATAGGGTCTGAATTAGGATAGGCAGTGAGTGGCAATGTAAGATGGAGAAAAGCACCACGGGCTGGTCAACATGGGGAGGTCAGGAAACATGCCGTGGCAATATAGGATAGGTTTCTGAAAAACATCGCGGGGTGGTGCGCATTGTATGGGTGTGTAACATTACATTCACTAGTAGGAGTGAGAAAAACGTCACGGGGTGGTGTGAATCATAGGGTCTGAATTAGGATAGGCAGTGAGTGGCAATGTAGGATGGAGAAAAGCACCACGGGGTGGTCAGCATGGGGAGGTCAGGAAACATGCAGTGGCAATGTAGGATAGGTTTCTGAAAAACATCGCAGGGTGGTCCGCATTGTGTGGGTGTGTAACATTACATTCACTAGTAGGAGTGAAAAAAATGTAACGGGGTCGTGTGAATCATAGGGTCTGAATTAGGGTAGGCAGTGAATGGCAATGTATGAGGGAGAAAAGCACCATGGGGAGGTCAGCACGGGGAGGTCAGGAAACATGCAGTGGCAATGTAGGATAGGTTTCTGAAAAACATCGCGGGGTGGTGCGCATTGTATGGGTGTGTAACATTACATTCACTAGTAGGAGTGAGAAAAACGCCATGGGGTGGTGTGAATTATAGGGTCTGAATTAGGATAGGCAGTGAGTGGCCATGTAGGATGTAGAAAAGCACCATGGTGTGGTCAGCATGGGAAGTGAGGAAACATGGAGTGTCAATGTAGGATAGGTTTCTGAAAAACATCGCGGGGTGGTGCGCATTGTATGGGTGTGTAGCATTACATTCACTAGTCGCAGTGAGAAAAACTTCACGGGGTGGTGTAAATCTTAGGGTCTGAATTAGGATAGGCAATGAGTGGCAATGTAGGATGGAGAAGAGCACCACGGGGTGGTCAGCATGGGGAGGTCAGGAAACATGCAGTGGCAATGTAGGATAGGTTTCTGAAAAACATCGCGGGGTGATGCGCATTGTATTGGATTGTAACATTACATTCACTAGTAGGAGTCATTAAAACATCACGCGGTGGAGTGAATCATAGGGTCTGAATTAGGATAGGCAGTGAGTGGCAATGTAAGATGGAGAAAAGCACCACGGGGTGGTCAGCATAGGGAGGTCAGGAAACATGCAGTGGCAATGTAGGATAGGTTTCTGAAAAACATCGCGCGGTGGTGCGCATTGTATGGGTGTGTAACCTTACATTCACTAGTAGGAGTGAGAAAAACATCACGGGGAGGTGTGAATCATAGGGTCTGAATTAGAATAGGCAGTGAGTGGCAATGTAGGATGGAGAAAAGCACCACGGGGTGGTCAGCATGGGGAGGTCAGGAAACATGCAGTGGGAATGTAGGATATGTTTCTGAAAAACATGGCGGGGTGGTGCGCATTGTATGGGTGTGTAACATTACATTCACTAGTAGGAGTGAGAAAAACATCACGGGGTGGTCTGAATCATAGGGTCTGAATTAGGATAGGCAGTGAGTGGCAATGTAGAATGGAGAGAAGCACCACGGGATGGTCAGCATGGGGAGGTCAGGAAACATGCAGTGGCAATGTAGGATAGGTTTCTGAAAAACATCGCGGGGTGGTGCGCATTGTATGGGTGTGTGACCTTACATTCACTAGTAGGAGTGAGAAAAACATCACGGGGTGGTGTGAATACTAGGGTCTGTATTAGGATAGAGAGTGAGTGGAAATGTAGGATGGAGAAAAGCACCACGGGCTGGTCAGCATGGGGAGGTCAGGAAACATGCAGTGGCAATGTAGGATAGGTTTCTGAAAAACATCGCGGGGTGGTGCGCATTGTATTGGAGTGTAACATTACATTCACAAGTAGGAGTCAATAAAACGTCATGCGGTGGGGTGAATCATAGGGTCTGAATTAGGATAGGCAGTGAGTGGCAATGTAGGATGGAGAAAAGCACCACGGGGTGGTCAGCATAGGGAGGTCAGGAAACATGCAGGGGCAATGTAGGATAGGTTTCTGAAAAACATCGCGCGGTGGTGCGCATTGTATGGGTGTGTAACCTTACATTCACTAGTAGGAGTGAGAAAAACATCACGGGGAGGTGTGAATCATAGGGTCTGAATTAGAATAGGCAGTGAGTGGCAATGTAGGATGGAGAAAAGCACCACGGGGTGGTCAGCATGGGGAGGTCAGGAAACATGCAGTCGCAATGTAGGATAGGTATCTGAAAAACATTGCGGGGTAGTGCGCATTGTATGGGTGTATAACATTACATTCATTACTAGGAGTGACAAAAACATCACGGGGAGGTGTGAATCATAGGGTCTGAATTAGAATAGGCAGTGAGTGGCAATGTACGATGGAGAAAAGCACCACGGGGTGGTCAGCATGGGGAGGTCAGGAAACATGCAGTGGGAATGTAGGATATGTTTCTGAAAAACATCGCGGGGTGGTGCGCATTGTATGGGTGTGTAACATTACATTCACTAGTAGGAGTGAGAAAAACATCACGGGGTGTTGTGAATCATAGGGTCTGAATTAGGATAGGCAGTGAGTGGCAATGTAGAATGGAGAGAAGCACCACGGGATGGTCAGCATGGGGAGGTCAGGAAACATGCAGTGGCAATGTAGGATAGGTTTCTGAAAAACATCGCGGGGTGGTGCGCATTGTATGGGTGTGTAACCTTACATTCACTAGTAGGAGTGAGAAAAACATCACGGGGTGGTGTGAATAATAGGGTCTGTATTAGGATAGAGAGTGAGTGGAAATGTAGCATGGAGAAAAGCACCACGGGGTGGTCAGCATGGGGAGGTCAGGAAACATGCAGTGGCAATGTAGGATAGGTTTCTGAAAAACATCGCGGGGTGATGCGCATTGTATTGGAATGTAACATTACATTCACTAGTAGGAGTCATTAAAACGTCACGCGGTGGGGTGAATCATAGGGTCTGAATTAGGATAGGCAGTGAGTGGCAATGTAGGATGGAGAAAAGCACCACGGGGTGGTCAGCATAGGGAGGTCAGGAAACATGCAGGGGCAATGTAGGATAGGTTTCTGAAAAACATCGCGCGGTGGTGCGCATTGTATGGGTGTGTAACCTTACATTCACTAGTAGGAGTGAGAAAAACATCACGGGGAGGTGTGAATCATAGGGTCTGAATTAGAATAGGCAGTGAGTGGCAATGTAGGATGGAGAAAAGCACCACGGGGTGGTCAGCATGGGGAGGTCAGGAAACATGCAGTCGCAATGTAGGATAGGTATCTGAAAAACATTGCGGGGTAGTGCGCATTGTATGGGTGTATAACATTACATTCATTACTAAGAGTGAGAAAAACATCACGGGGTGGGTTGAATCATAGGGTCTGAATTAGGATAGGCAGTGAGTGGCAATGTAAGATGGAGAAAAGCACCACGGGCTGGTCAACATGGGGAGGTCAGGAAACATGCAGTGGCAATGTAGGATAGGTTTCTGAAAAACATCGCGGGGTGGTGCGCATTGTATGGGTGTGTAACATTACATTCACTAGTAGGAGTGAGAAAAACGTCACGGGGTGGTGTGAATCATAGGGTCTGAATTAGGATAGGCAGTGAGTGGCAATGTAGGATGGAGAAAAGCACCACGGGGTGGTCAGCATGGGGAGGTCAGGAAACATGCAGTGGCAATGTAGGATAGGTTTCTGAAAAACATCGCAGGGTGGTCCGCATTGTGTGGGTGTGTAACATTACATTCACTAGTAGGAGTGAAAAAAATGTAACGGGGTCGTGTGAATCATAGGGTCTGAATTAGGGTAGGCAGTGAATGGCAATGTATGAGGGAGAAAAGCACCATGGGGAGGTCAGCACGGGGAGGTCAGGAAACATGCAGTGGCAATGTAGGATAGGTTTCTGAAAAACATCGCGGGGTGGTGCGCATTGTATGGGTGTGTAACATTACATTCACTAGTAGGAGTCAGAAAAACGCCATGGGGTGGTGTGAATTATAGGGTCTGAATTAGGATAGGCAGTGAGTGGCCATGTAGGATGGAGAAAAGCACCACGGTGTGGTCAGCATGGGAAGTGAGGAAACATGGAGTGTCAATGTAGGATAGGTTTCTGAAAAACATCGCGGGGTGGTGCGCATTGTATGGGTGTGTAGTATTACATTCACTAGTCGCAGTGAGAAAAACTTCACGGGGTGGTGTAAATCTTAGGGTCTGAATTAGGATAGGCAATGAGTGGCAATGTAGGATGGAGAAGAGCACCACGGGGTGGTCAGCATGGGGAGGTCAGGAAACATGCAGTGGCAATGTAGGATAGGTTTCTGAAAAACATCGCGGGGTGATGCGCATTGTATTGGAGTGTAACATTACATTCACTAGTAGGAGTCATTAAAACATCACGCGGTGGGGTGAATCATAGGGTCTGAATTAGGATAGGCAGTGAGTGGCAATGTAAGATGGAGAAAAGCACCACGGGGTGGTCAGCATAGGGAGGTCAGGAAACATGCAGTGGCAATGTAGGATAGGTTTCTGAAAAACATCGCGCGGTGGTGCGCATTGTATGGGTGTGTAACCTTACATTCACTAGTAGGAGTGAGAAAAACATCACGGGGAGGTGTGAGTCATAGGGTCTGAATTAGAATAGGCAGTGAGTGGCAATGTAGGATGGAGAAAAGCACCACGGGTTGGTCAGCATGGGGAGGTCAGGAAACATGCAGTGGGAATGTAGGATATGTTTCTGAAAAACATGGCGGGGTGGTGCGCATTGTATGGGTGTGTAACATTACATTCACTAGTAGGAGTGAGAAAAACATCACGGGGTGGTCTGAATCATAGGGTCTGAATTAGGATAGGCAGTGAGTGGCAATGTAGAATGGAGAGAAGCACCACGGGATGGTCAGCATGGGGAGGTCAGGAAACATGCAGTGGCAATGTAGGATAGGTTTCTGAAAAACATCGCGGGGTGGTGCGCATTGTATGGGTGTGTAACCTTACATTCACTAGTAGGAGTGAGAAAAACATCACGGGGTGGTGTGAATACTAGGGTCTGTATTAGGATAGAGAGTGAGTGGAAATGTAGGATGGAGAAGAGCACCACGGGGTGGTCAGCATGGGGAGGTCAGGAAACATGCAGTGGCAATGTAGGATAGGTTTCTGAAAAACATCGCGGGGTGATGCGCATTGTATTGGAGTGTAACATTACATTCACAAGTAGGAGTCAATAAAACGTCACGCGGTGGGGTGAATCATAGTGTCTGAATTAGGATAGGCAGTGAGTGGCAATGTAGGATGGAGAAAAGCACCACGGGGTGGTCAGCATAGGGAGGTCAGGAAACATGCAGGGGCAATGTAGGATAGGTTTCTGAAAAACATCGCGCGGTGGTCTGCATTGTATGGGTGTGTAACCTTACATTCACTAGTAGGAGTGAGAAAAACATCACGGGGAGGTGTGAATCATAGGGTCTGAATTAGAATAGGCAGTGAGTGGCAATGTAGGATGGAGAAAAGCACCACGGGGTGGTCAGCATGGGGAGGTCAGGAAACATGCAGTCGCAATGTAGGATAGGTATCTGAAAAACATTGCGGGGTAGTGCGCATTGTATGGGTGTATAACATTACATTCATTACTAGGAGTGAGAAAAACATCACGGGGTGGGTTGAATCATAGTGTCTGAATTAGGATAGGCAGTGAGTGGCAATGTAAGATGGAGAAAAGCACCAAGGGCTGGTCAACATGGGGAGGTCAGGAAACATGCAGTGGCAATGTAGGATAGGTTTCTGAAAAACATCGCGGGGTGGTGCGCATTGTATGGGTGTGTAACATTACATTCACTAGTAGGAGTGAGAAAAACGTCACGGGGTGGTGTGAATCATAGGGTCTGAATTAGGATAGGCAGTGAGTGGCAATGAAAGATGGAGAAAAGCACCACGGGGTGGTCAGCATGGGGAGGTCAGGAAACATGCAGTGGCAATATAGGATAGGTTTCTGAAAAACATCGCAGGGTGGTGCGCATTGTGTGGGTGTGTAACATTACATTCACTAGTAGGAGTGAAAAAAATGTAACGGGGTCGTGTGAATCATAGGGTCTGAATTAGGGTAGGCAGTGAAAGGCAATGTAGGATGTAGAAAAGCACCATGGGGAGGTCAGCACTGGGAGGTCAGGAAACATGCAGTGGCAATGTAGGATAGGTTTCTGAAAAACATCGCGGGGTGGTGCGCATTGTATGGGTGTGTAACATTACATTCACTAGTCGCAGTGAGAAAAACTTCACGGGGTGGTGTAAATCTTAGGGTCTGAATTAGGATAGGCAATGAGTGGCAATGTAGGATGGAGAAGAGCACCACGGGGTGGTCAGCATGGGGAGGTCAGGAAACATGCAGTGGCAATGTAGGATAGGTTTCTGAAAATCATCGCGGGGTGATGCGCATTGTATTGGAGTGTAACATTACATTCACTAGTAGGAGTCATTAAAACATCACGCGGTGGGGTGAATCATAGGGTCTGAATTAGGATAGGCAGTGAGTGGCAATGTAAGATGGAGAAAAGCACCACGGGGTGGTCAGCATAGGGAGGTCAGGAAACATGCAGTGGCAATGTAGGATAGGTTTCTGAAAAACATCGCGCGGTGGTGCGCATTGTATGGGTGTGTAACCTTACATTCACTAGTAGGAGTGAGAAAAACATCACGGGGAGGTGTGAATCATAGGGTCTGAATTAGAATAGGCAGTGAGTGGCAATGTAGGATGGAGAAAAGCACCACGGGGTGGTCAGCATGGGGAGGTCAGGAAACATGCAGTGGGAATGTAGGATATGTTTCTGAAAAACATGGCGGGGTGGTGCGCATTGTATGGGTGTGTAACATTACATTCACTAGTAGGAGTGAGAAAAACATCACGGGGTGGTCTGAATCATAGGGTCTGAATTAGGATAGGCAGTGAGTGGCAATGTAGAATGGAGAGAAGCACCACGGGATGGTCAGCATGGGGAGGTCAGGAAACATGCAGTGGCAATGTAGGATAGGTTTCTGAAAAACATCGCGGGGTGGTGCGCATTGTATGGGTGTGTAACCTTACATTCACTAGTAGGAGTGAGAAAAACATCACGGGGTGGTGTGAATACTAGGGTCTGTATTAGGATAGAGAGTGAGTGGAAATGTAGGATGGAGAAAAGCACCACGGGGTGGTCAGCATGGGGAGGTCAGGAAACATGCAGTGGCAATGTAGGATAGGTTTCTGAAAAACATCGCGGGGTGGTGCGCATTGTATTGGAGTGTAACATTACATTCACAAGTAGGAGTCAATAAAACGTCACGCGGTGGGGTGAATCATAGGGTCTGAATTAGGATAGGCAGTGAGTGGCAATGTAGGATGGAGAAAAGCACCACGGGGTGGTCAGCATAGGGAGGTCAGGAAACATGCAGGGGCAATGTAGGATAGGTTTCTGAAAAACATCGCGCGGTGGTGCGCATTGTATGGGTGTGTAACCTTACATTAACTAGTAGGAGTGAGAAAAACATCACGGGGAGGTGTGAATCATAGGGTCTGAATTAGAATAGGCAGTGAGTGGCAATGTAGGATGGAGAAAAGCACCACGGGGTGGTCAGCATGGGGAGGTCAGGAAACATGCAGTCGCAATGTAGGATAGGTATCTGAAAAACATTGCGGGGTAGTGTGCATTGTATGGGTGTATAACATTACATTCATTACTAGGAGTGAGAAAAACATCACGGGGAGGTGTGAATCATAGGGTCTGAATTAGAATAGGCAGTGAGTGGCAATGTACGATGGAGAAAAGCACCACGGGGTGGTCAGCATGGGGAGGTCAGGAAACATGCAGTGGGAATGTAGGATATGTTTCTGAAAAACATCGCGGGGTGGTGCGCATTGTATGGGTGTGTAACATTACATTCACTAGTAGGAGTGAGAAAAACAACACGGGGTGTTGTGAATCATAGGGTCTGAATTAGGATAGGCAGTGAGTGGCAATGTAGAATGGAGAGAAGCACCACGGGATGGTCAGCATGGGGAGGTCAGGAAACATGCAGTGGCAATGTAGGATAGGTTTCTGAAAAACATCGCGGGGTGGTGCGCATTGTATGGGTGTGTAACCTTACATTCACTAGTAGGAGTGAGAAAAACATCACGGGGTGGTGTGAATAATAGGGTCTGTATTAGGATAGAGAGTGAGTGGAAATGTAGCATGGAGAAAAGCACCACGGGGTGGTCAGCATGGGGAGGTCAGGAAACATGCAGTGGCAATGTAGGATAGGTTTCTGAAAAACATCGCGGGGTGATGGGCATTGTATTGGAATGTAACATTACATTCACTAGTAGGAGTCATTAAAACGTCACGCGGTGGGGTGAATCATAGGGTCTGAATTAGGATAGGCAGTGAGTGGCAATGTAGGATGGAGAAAAGCACCACGGGGTGGTCAGCATAGGGAGGTCAGGAAACATGCAGGGGCAATGTAGGATAGGTTTCTGAAAAACATCGCGCGGTGGTGCGCATTGTATGGGTGTGTAACCTTACATTCACTAGTAGGAGTGAGAAAAACATCACGGGGAGGTGTGAATCATAGGGTCTGAATTAGAATAGGCAGTGAGTGGCAATGTAGGATGGAGAAAAGCACCACGGGGTGGTCAGCATAGGGAGGTCAGGAAACATGCAGGGGCAATGTAGGATAGGTATCTGAAAAACATTGCGGGGTAGTGCGCATTGTATGGGTGTATAACATTACATTCATTACTAGGAGTGAGAAAAACATCACGGGGTGGGTTGAATCATAGGGTCTGAATTAGGATAGGCAGTGAGTGGCAATGTAAGATGGAGAAAAGCACCACGGGCTGGTCAACATGGGGAGGTCAGGAAACATGCAGTGGCAATGTAGGATAGGTTTCTGAAAAACATCGCGGGATGGTGCGCATTGTATGGGTGTGTAACATTACATTCACTAGTAGGAGTGAGAAAAACGTCACGGGGTGGTGTGAATCATAGGGTCTGAATTAGGATAGGCAGTGAGTGGCAATGTAGGATGGAGAAAAGCACCACGGGGTGGTCAGCATGGGGAGGTCAGGAAACATGCAGTGGCAATGTAGGATAGGTTTCTGAAAAACATCGCAGGGTGGTCCGCATTGTGTGGGTGTGTAACATTACATTCACTAGTAGGAGTGAAAAAAATGTAACGGGGTCGTGTGAATCATAGGGTCTGAATTAGGGTAGGCAGTGAATGGCAATGTATGAGGGAGAAAAGCACCATGGGGAGGTCAGCACGGGGAGGTCAGGAAACATGCAGTGGCAATGTAGGATAGGTTTCTGAAAAACATCGCGGGGTGGTGCGCATTGTATGGGTGTGTAACATTACATTCACTAGTAGGAGTCAGAAAAACGCCATGGGGTGGTGTGAATTATAGGGTCTGAATTAGGATAGGCAGTGAGTGGCCATGTAGGATGGAGAAAAGCACCACGGTGTGGTCAGCATGGGAAGTGAGGAAACATGGAGTGTCAATGTAGGATAGGTTTCTGAAAAACATCGCGGGGTGGTGCGCATTGTATGGGTGTGTAGTATTACATTCACTAGTCGCAGTGAGAAAAACTTCACGGGGTGGTGTAAATCTTAGGGTCTGAATTAGGATAGGCAATGAGTGGCAATGTAGGATGGAGAAGAGCACCACGGGGTGGTCAGCATGGGGAGGTCAGGAAACATGCAGTGGCAATGTAGGATAGGTTTCTGAAAAACATCGCGGGGTGATGCGCATTGTATTGGAGTGTAACATTACATTCACTAGTAGGAGTCATTAAAACATCACGCGGTGGGGTGAATCATAGGGTCTGAATTAGGATAGGCAGTGAGTGGCAATGTAAGATGGAGAAAAGCACCACGGGGTGGTCAGCATAGGGAGGTCAGGAAACATGCAGTGGCAATGTAGGATAGGTTTCTGAAAAACATCGCGCGGTGGTGCGCATTGTATGGGTGTGTAACCTTACATTCACTAGTAGGAGTGAGAAAAACATCACGGGGATGTGTGAATCATAGGGTCTGAATTAGAATAGGCAGTGAGTGGCAATGTAGGATGGAGAAAAGCACCACGGGTTGGTCAGCATGGGGAGGTCAGGAAACATGCAGTGGGAATGTAGGATATGTTTCTGAAAAACATGGCGGGGTGGTGCGCATTGTATGGGTGTGTAACATTACATTCACTAGTAGGAGTGAGAAAAACATCACGGGGTGGTCTGAATCATAGGGTCTGAATTAGGATAGGCAGTGAGTGGCAATGTAGAATGGAGAGAAGCACCACGGGATGGTCAGCATGGGGAGGTCAGGAAACATGCAGTGGCAATGTAGGATAGGTTTCTGAAAAACATCGCGGGGTGGTGCGCATTGTATGGGTGTGTAACCTTACATTCACTAGTAGGAGTGAGAAAAACATCACGGGGTGGTGTGAATACTAGGGTCTGTATTAGGATAGAGAGTGAGTGGAAATGTAGGATGGAGAAAAGCACCACGGGGTGGTCAGCATGGGGAGGTCAGGAAACATGCAGTGGCAATGTAGGATAGGTTTCTGAAAAACATCGCGGGGTGATGCGCATTGTATTGGAGTGTAACATTACATTCACAAGTAGGAGTCAATAAAACGTCACGCGGTGGGGTGAATCATAGTGTCTGAATTAGGACAGGCAGTGAGTGGCAATGTAGGATGGAGAAAAGCACCACGGGGTGGTCAGCATAGGGAGGTCAGGAAACATGCAGGGGCAATGTAGGATAGGTTTCTGAAAAACATCGCGCGGTGGTGCGCATTGTATGGGTGTGTAACCTTACATTCACTAGTAGGAGTGAGAAAAACATCACGGGGAGGTGTGAATCATAGGGTCTGAATTAGAATAGGCAGTGAGTGGCAATGTAGGATGGAGAAAAGCACCACGGGGTGGTCAGCATGGGGAGGTCAGGAAACATGCAGTCGCAATGTAGGATAGGTATCTGAAAAACATTGCGGGGTAGTGCGCATTGTATGGGTGTATAACATTACATTCATTACTAGGAGTGAGAAAAACATCACGGGGTGGGTTGAATCATAGGGTCTGAATTAGGATAGGCAGTGAGTGGCAATGTAAGATGGAGAAAAGCACCAAGGGCTGGTCAACATGGGGAGGTCAGGAAACATGCAGTGGCAATGTAGGATAGGTTTCTGAAAAACATCGCGGGGTGGTGCGCATTGTATGGGTGTGTAACATTACATTCACTAGTAGGAGTGAGAAAAACGTCACGGGGTGGTGTGAATCATAGGGTCTGAATTAGGATAGGCAGTGAGTGGCAATGTAAGATGGAGAAAAGCACCACGGGGTGGTCAGCATGGGGAGGTCAGGAAACATGCAGTGGCAATATAGGATAGGTTTCTGAAAAACATCGCAGGGTGGTGCGCATTGTGTGGGTTTGTAACATTACATTCACTAGTAGGAGTGAAAAAAATGTAACGGGGTCGTGTGAATCATAGGGTCTGAATTAGGGTAGGCAGTGAAAGGCAATGTAGGATGTAGAAAAGCACCATGGGGAGGTCAGCACTGGGAGGTCAGGAAACATGCAGTGGCAATGTAGGATAGGTTTCTGAAAAACATCGCGGGGTGGTGCGCATTGTATGGGTGTGTAACATTACATTCACTAGTAGGAGTGAGAAAAACGCCATGGGGTGGTGTGAAATATAGGGTCTGAATTAGGATAGGCAGTGAGTGGCCATGTAGGATGGAGAAAAGCACCACGGTGTGGTCAGCATGGGAAGTGAGGAAACATGGAGTGTCAATGTAGGATAGGTTTCTGAAAAACATCGCGGGGTGGTGTGCATTGTATGGGTGTGTAGCATTACATTCACTAGTCGCAGTGAGAAAAACTTCACGGGGTGGTGTAAATCTTAGGGTCTGAATTAGGATAGGCAATGAGTGGCAATGTAGGATGGAGAAGAGCACCACGGGGTGGTCAGCATGGGGAGGTCAGGAAACATGCAGTGGCAATGTAGGATAGGTTTCTGAAAAACATCGCGGGGTGATGTGCATTGTATTGGAGTGTAACATTACATTCACTAGTAGGAGTCATTAAAACATCACGCGGTGGGGTGAATCATAGGGTCTGAATTAGGATAGGCAGTGAGTGGCAATGTAAGATGGAGAAAAGCACCACGGGTTGGTCAGCATAGGGAGGTCAGGAAACATGCAGTGGCAATGTAGGATAGGTTTCTGAAAAACATCGCGCGGTGGTGCGCATTGTATGGGTGTGTAACCTTATATTCACTAGTAGGAGTGAGAAAAACATCACGGGGAGGTGTGAATCATAGGGTCTGAATTAGAATAGGCAGTGAGTGGCAATGTAGGATGGAGAAAAGCACCACGGGGTGGTCAGCATGGGGAGGTCAGGAAACATGCAGTGGGAATGTAGGATATGTTTCTGAAAAACATCGCGGGGTGGTGCGCATTGTATGGGTGTGTAACATTACATTCACTAGTAGGAGTGAGAAAAACATCACGGGGTGGTGTGAATCATAGGGTCTGAATTAGGATAGGCAGTGAGTGGCAATGTAGAATGGAGAGAAGCACCACGGGATGGTCAGCATGGGGAGGTCAGGAAACATGCAGTGGCAATGTAGGATAGGTTTCTGAAAACATAGCGGGGTGGTGCGCATTGTATGGGTGTGTAACCTTACATTCACTAGTAGGAGTGAGAAAAACATCACGGGGTGGTGTGAATCATAGGGTCTGAATTAGGATAGGCAGTGAGTGGCAATGTAGGATGGAGAAAACACCATGGGGTGGTGAGCATGGGGAGGTCAGGAAACATGAAGTGGCAATGTAGGATAGGTTTCTGAAAAACCTCGCGGGGTGGTGCGCATTGTATTGGAGTGTAACATTACATTCACTAGTAGGAGTCATTAAAACGTCACGCGGTGGGGTGAATCATAGGGTCTGAATTAGGATAGGCAGTGAGTGGCAATGTAGGATGGAGAAAAGCACCACGGGGTGGTCAGCATGGGGAGGTCAGGAAACATGCAGTCGCAATGTAGGATAGGTATCTGAAAAACATTGCGGGGTAGTGCGCATTGTATGGGTGTATAACATTACATTCACTAGTAGGAGTGAGAAAAACATCACGGGGTGGTGTGAATCATAGGGTCTGAATTAGGATAGGCAGTGAGTGGCAATGTAGGATGGAGAAAAGCACCACGGGATTGTCAGCATGGCTAGGTCAGGAAACATGCAGTGGCAATGTAGGATAGGTTTCTGAAAAACATCGCGGGGTGGTGCGCATTGTATGGGTGTGTAACCTTACATTCACTAGTAGGAGTGAGAAAAACATCAAGGGGTGGTGTGAATCATAGGGTCTGAATTACTATAGGCAGTGAGTGGCAATGTAGGATGGAGAAAACACCACGGGGTGGTCAGCATGGGGAGGTCAGGAAACATGCAGTGGCAATGTAGGATAGGTTTCTGAAAAACATCGCGGGGTGGTGCGCATTGTATGGGTGTGTAACCTTACATTCACTAGTAGGAGTGAGAAAAACGTCACGGGGTGGTGTGAATCATAGGGACTGAATTAGGATAGGCAGTGAGTGGCAATGTAGGATGGACAAAAGAACCACGGGGTGGTCAGCTCTGGGAGGTCAGATACCATGCAGTGACAATGTAGGATAGGTTTCTGAAAAACATCGCGGGGTGGTGCGCATTGTATGGGTGTGTAACATTACATTCACTAGTAGGAGTGAAAAAAACGTCACGGGGTGGTGTGAATCATAGGGTCTGAATTAGCATAGGCAGTGAGTGGCAATGTTGGATGGGGAAAAGCACCAAGGGGAGGTCAGTACGGGGAGGTCAGGAAACATGCAGTGGCAATGTAGGATAGGTTTCTGAAAAACATCGCGGGGTGGTGCGCATTGTATGAGTGTGTAACATTACATTCACTAATAGGAGTGAGAAAAACGTCTCGGGGTGGTGTGAATTATAGGGTCTGAATTAGGATAGGGAATTAGTGGCAAAGTAGGATGGAGAAAAGCACCGCGGGGTGGTCAGCATGGGGAAGTCAGGAAACATGCAATGTCAATGTAGGATAGGTTTCTGAAAAACATCGCGGGGTTGTGCGCATTGTATGGGTGTGTAACCTTACATTCACTAGTAGGAGTGAGAAAAACATCACGGGGTGGTGTGAATCTTAGGGTCTGAATTAGGCTAGGCAGTGAGTGGCAATGTAGGATGGAGAAAAGCACCACGGGGTGGTCAGCATTGGGAGGTCAGGAAACATGCAGTGGCAATGTAGGATAGGTTTCTGAAAAACATCGCGGTGTGGTGCGCATTGTATGGGTGTTTAGCATTACATTCACTAGTAGGAGTGAGAAAAACGTCACGGGGTAATGTGAATCATAGGGTCTGATTTAGGATAGGCAGTGAGTGGCAATGTAGGATGGAGAAAAGCACCACGGGGTGGTCAGCATGGGGAGGTCAGGAAACATGCAGTCGCAATGTAGGATAGGTATCTGAAAAACATTGCGGGGTAGTGCGCATTGTATGGGTGTATAACATTACATTCATTACTAGGAGTGAGAAAAACATCACGGGGAGGTGTGAATCATAGGGTCTGAATTAGAATAGGCAGTGAGTGGCAATGTACGATGGAGAAAAGCACCACGGGGTGGTCAGCATGGGGAGGTCAGGAAACATGCAGTGGGAATGTAGGATATGTTTCTGAAAAACATCGCGGGGTGGTGCGCATTGTATGGGTGTGTAACATTACATTCACTAGTAGGAGTGAGAAAAACATCACGGGGTGTTGTGAATCATAGGGTCTGAATTAGGATAGGCAGTGAGTGGCAATGTAGAATGGAGAGAAGCACCACGGGATGGTCAGCATGGGGAGGTCAGGAAACATGCAGTGGCAATGTAGGATAGGTTTCTGAAAAACATCGCGGGGTGGTGCGCATTGTATGGGTGTGTAACCTTACATTCACTAGTAGGAGTGAGAAAAACATCACGGGGTGGTGTGAATAATAGGGTCTGTATTAGGATAGAGAGTGAGTGGAAATGTAGCATGGAGAAAAGCACCACGGGGTGGTCAGCATGGGGAGGTCAGGAAACATGCAGTGGCAATGTAGGATAGGTTTCTGAAAAACATCGCGGGGTGGTGCGCATTGTATGGGTGTGTAACATTACATTCACTAGTAGGAGTGAGAAAAACGTCACGGGGTGGTGTGAATCATAGGGTCTGAATTAGGATAGGCAGTGAGTGGCAATGTAGGATGGAGAAAAGCACCACGGGGTGGTCAGCATGGGGAGGTCAGGAAACATGCAGTGGCAATGTAGGATAGGTTTCTGAAAAACATCGCAGGGTGGTCCGCATTGTGTGGGTGTGTAACATTACATTCACTAGTAGGAGTGAAAAAAATGTAACGGGGTCGTGTGAATCATAGGGTCTGAATTAGGGTAGGCAGTGAATGGCAATGTATGAGGGAGAAAAGCACCATGGGGAGGTCAGCACGGGGAGGTCAGGAAACATGCAGTGGCAATGTAGGATAGGTTTCTGAAAAATATCGCGGGGTGGTGCGCATTGTATGGGTGTGTAACATTACATTCACTAGTAGGAGTCAGAAAAACGCCATGGGGTGGTGTGAATTATAGGGTCTGAATTAGGATAGGCAGTGAGTGGCCATGTAGGATGGAGAAAAGCACCACGGTGTGGTCAGCATGGGAAGTGAGGAAACATGGAGTGTCAATGTAGGATAGGTTTCTGAAAAACATCGCGGGGTGGTGCGCATTGTATGGGTGTGTAGTATTACATTCACTAGTCGCAGTGAGAAAAACTTCACGGGGTGGTGTAAATCTTAGGGTCTGAATTAGGATAGGCAATGAGTGGCAATGTAGGATGGAGAAGAGCACCACGGGGTGGTCAGCATGGGGAGGTCAGGAAACATGCAGTGGCAATGTAGGATAGGTTTCTGAAAAACATCGCGGGGTGATGCGCATTGTATTGGAGTGTAACATTACATTCACTAGTAGGAGTCATTAAAACATCACGCGGTGGGGTGAATCATAGGGTCTGAATTAGGATAGGCAGTGAGTGGCAATGTAAGATGGAGAAAAGCACCACGGGGTGGTCAGCATAGGGAGGTCAGGAAACATGCAGTGGCAATGTAGGATAGGTTTCTGAAAAACATCGCGCGGTGGTGCGCATTGTATGGGTGTGTAACCTTACATTCACTAGTAGGAGTGAGAAAAACATCACGGGGAGGTGTGAATCATAGGGTCTGAATTAGAATAGGCAGTGAGTGGCAATGTAGGATGGAGAAAAGCACCACGGGTTGGTCAGCATGGGGAGGTCAGGAAACATGCAGTGGGAATGTAGGATATGTTTCTGAAAAACATGGCGGGGTGGTGCGCATTGTATGGGTGTGTAACATTACATTCACTAGTAGGAGTGAGAAAAACATCACGGGGTGTTGTGAATCATAGGGTCTGAATTAGGATAGGCAGTGAGTGGCAATGTAGAATGGAGAGAAGCACCACGGGATGGTCAGCATGGGGAGGTCAGGAAACATGCAGTGGCAATGTAGGATAGGTTTCTGAAAAACATCGCGGGGTGGTGCGCATTGTATGGGTGTGTAACCTTACATTCACTAGTAGGAGTGAGAAAAACATCACGGGGTGGTGTGAATAATAGGGTCTGTATTAGGATAGAGAGTGAGTGGAAATGTAGCATGGAGAAAAGCACCACGGGGTGGTCAGCATGGGGAGGTCAGGAAACATGCAGTGGCAATGTAGGATAGGTTTCTGAAAAACATCGCGGGGTGGTGCGCATTGTATGGGTGTGTAACATTACATTCACTAGTAGGAGTGAGAAAAACGTCACGGGGTGGTGTGAATCATAGGGTCTGAATTAGGATAGGCAGTGAGTGGCAATGTAGGATGGAGAAAAGCACCACGGGGTGGTCAGCATGGGGAGGTCAGGAAACATGCAGTGGCAATGTAGGATAGGTTTCTGAAAAACATCGCAGGGTGGTCCGCATTGTGTGGGTGTGTAACATTACATTCACTAGTAGGAGTGAAAAAAATGTAACGGGGTCGTGTGAATCATAGGGTCTGAATTAGGGTAGGCAGTGAATGGCAATGTATGAGGGAGAAAAGCACCATGGGGAGGTCAGCACGGGGAGGTCAGGAAACATGCAGTGGCAATGTAGGATAGGTTTCTGAAAAATATCGCGGGGTGGTGCGCATTGTATGGGTGTGTAACATTACATTCACTAGTAGGAGTCAGAAAAACGCCATGGGGTGGTGTGAATTATAGGGTCTGAATTAGGATAGGCAGTGAGTGGCCATGTAGGATGGAGAAAAGCACCACGGTGTGGTCAGCATGGGAAGTGAGGAAACATGGAGTGTCAATGTAGGATAGGTTTCTGAAAAACATCGCGGGGTGGTGCGCATTGTATGGGTGTGTAGTATTACATTCACTAGTCGCAGTGAGAAAAACTTCACGGGGTGGTGTAAATCTTAGGGTCTGAATTAGGATAGGCAATGAGTGGCAATGTAGGATGGAGAAGAGCACCACGGGGTGGTCAGCATGGGGAGGTCAGGAAACATGCAGTGGCAATGTAGGATAGGTTTCTGAAAAACATCGCGGGGTGATGCGCATTGTATTGGAGTGTAACATTACATTCACTAGTAGGAGTCATTAAAACATCACGCGGTGGGGTGAATCATAGGGTCTGAATTAGGATAGGCAGTGAGTGGCAATGTAAGATGGAGAAAAGCACCACGGGGTGGTCAGCATAGGGAGGTCAGGAAACATGCAGTGGCAATGTAGGATAGGTTTCTGAAAAACATCGCGCGGTGGTGCGCATTGTATGGGTGTGTAACCTTACATTCACTAGTAGGAGTGAGAAAAACATCACGGGGAGGTGTGAATCATAGGGTCTGAATTAGAATAGGCAGTGAGTGGCAATGTAGGATGGAGAAAAGCACCACGGGTTGGTCAGCATGGGGAGGTCAGGAAACATGCAGTGGGAATGTAGGATATGTTTCTGAAAAACATGGCGGGGTGGTGCGCATTGTATGGGTGTGTAACATTACATTCACTAGTAGGAGTGAGAAAAACATCACGGGGTGGTCTGAATCATAGGGTCTGAATTAGGATAGGCAGTGAGTGGCAATGTAGAATGGAGAGAAGCACCACGGGATGGTCAGCATGGGGAGGTCAGGAAACATGCAGTGGCAATGTAGGATAGGTTTCTGAAAAACATCGCGGGGTGGTGCGCATTGTATGGGTGTGTAACCTTACATTCACTAGTAGGAGTGAGAAAAACATCACGGGGTGGTGTGAATACTAGGGTCTGTATTAGGATAGAGAGTGAGTGGAAATGTAGGATGGAGAAAAGCACCACGGGGTGGTCAGCATGGGGAGGTCAGGAAACATGCAGTGGCAATGTAGGATAGGTTTCTGAAAAACATCGCGGGGTGATGCGCATTGTATTGGAGTGTAACATTACATTCACAAGTAGGAGTCAATAAAACGTCACGCGGTGGGGTGAATCATAGTGTCTGAATTAGGATAGGCAGTGAGTGGCAATGTAGGATGGAGAAAAGCACCACGGGGTGGTCAACATAGGGAGGTCAGGAAACATGCAGGGGCAATGTAGGATAGGTTTCTGACAAACATCGCGCGGTGGTGCGCATTGTATGGGTGTGTAACCTTACATTCACTAGTAGGAGTGAGAAAAACATCACGGGGAGGTGTGAATCATAGGGTCTGAATTAGAATAGGCAGTGAGTGGCAATGTAGGATGGAGAAAAGCACCACGGGGTGGTCAGCATGGGGAGGTCAGGAAACATGCAGTCGCAATGTAGGATAGGTATCTGAAAAACATTGCGGGGTAGTGCGCATTGTATGGGTGTATAACATTACATTCATTACTAGGAGTGAGAAAAACATCACGGGGTGGGTTGAATCATAGGGTCTGAATTAGGATAGGCAGTGAGTGGCAATGTAAGATGGAGAAAAGCACCAAGGGCTGGTCAACATGGGGAGGTCAGGAAACATGCAGTGGCAATGTAGGATAGGTTTCTGAAAAACATCGCGGGGTGGTGCGCATTGTATGGGTGTGTAACATTACATTCACTAGTAGGAGTGAGAAAAACGTCACGGGGTGGTGTGAATCATAGGGTCTGAATTAGGATAGGCAGTGAGTGGCAATGTAAGATGGAGAAAAGCACCACGGGGTGGTCAGCATGGGGAGGTCAGGAAACATGCAGTGGCAATATAGGATAGGTTTCTGAAAAACATCGCAGGGTGGTGCGCATTGTGTGGGTTTGTAACATTACATTCACTAGTAGGAGTGAAAAAAATGTAACGGGGTCGTGTGAATCATAGGGTCTGAATTAGGGTAGGCAGTGAAAGGCAATGTAGGATGTAGAAAAGCACCATGGGGAGGTCAGCACTGGGAGGTCAGGAAACATGCAGTGGCAATGTAGGATAGGTTTCTGAAAAACATCGCGGGGTGGTGCGCATTGTATGGGTGTGTAACATTACATTCACTAGTAGGAGTGAGAAAAACGCCATGGGGTGGTGTGAAATATAGGGTCTGAATTAGGATAGGCAGTGAGTGGCCATGTAGGATGGAGAAAAGCACCACGGTGTGGTCAGCATGGGAAGTGAGGAAACATGGAGTGTCAATGTAGGATAGGTTTCTGAAAAACATCGCGGGGTGGTGTGCATTGTATGGGTGTGTAGCATTACATTCACTAGTCGCAGTGAGAAAAACTTCACGGGGTGGTGTAAATCTTAGGGTCTGAATTAGGATAGGCAATGAGTGGCAATGTAGGATGGAGAAGAGCACCACGGGGTGGTCAGCATGGGGAGGTCAGGAAACATGCAGTGGCAATGTAGGATAGGTTTCTGAAAAACATCGCGGGGTGATGTGCATTGTATTGGAGTGTAACATTACATTCACTAGTAGGAGTCATTAAAACATCACGCGGTGGGGTGAATCATAGGGTCTGAATTAGGATAGGCAGTGAGTGGCAATGTAAGATGGAGAAAAGCACCACGGGTTGGTCAGCATAGGGAGGTCAGGAAACATGCAGTGGCAATGTAGGATAGGTTTCTGAAAAACATCGCGCGGTGGTGCGCATTGTATGGGTGTGTAACCTTATATTCACTAGTAGGAGTGAGAAAAACATCACGGGGAGGTGTGAATCATAGGGTCTGAATTAGAATAGGCAGTGAGTGGCAATGTAGGATGGAGAAAAGCACCACGGGGTGGTCAGCATGGGGAGGTCAGGAAACATGCAGTGGGAATGTAGGATATGTTTCTGAAAAACATCGCGGGGTGGTGCGCATTGTATGGGTGTGTAACATTACATTCACTAGTAGGAGTGAGAAAAACATCACGGGGTGGTGTGAATCATAGGGTCTGAATTAGGATAGGCAGTGAGTGGCAATGTAGAATGGAGAGAAGCACCACGGGATGGTCAGCATGGGGAGGTCAGGAAACATGCAGTGGCAATGTAGGATAGGTTTCTGAAAACATAGCGGGGTGGTGCGCATTGTATGGGTGTGTAACCTTACATTCACTAGTAGGAGTGAGAAAAACATCACGGGGTGGTGTGAATCATAGGGTCTGAATTAGGATAGGCAGTGAGTGGCAATGTAGGATGGAGAAAACACCATGGGGTGGTGAGCATGGGGAGGTCAGGAAACATGAAGTGGCAATGTAGGATAGGTTTCTGAAAAACCTCGCGGGGTGGTGCGCATTGTATTGGAGTGTAACATTACATTCACTAGTAGGAGTCATTAAAACGTCACGCGGTGGGGTGAATCATAGGGTCTGAATTAGGATAGGCAGTGAGTGGCAATGTAGGATGGAGAAAAGCACCACGGGGTGGTCAGCATGGGGAGGTCAGGAAACATGCAGTCGCAATGTAGGATAGGTATCTGAAAAACATTGCGGGGTAGTGCGCATTGTATGGGTGTATAACATTACATTCACTAGTAGGAGTGAGAAAAACATCACGGGGTGGTGTGAATCATAGGGTCTGAATTAGGATAGGCAGTGAGTGGCAATGTAGGATGGAGAAAAGCACCACGGGATTGTCAGCATGGCTAGGTCAGGAAACATGCAGTGGCAATGTAGGATAGGTTTCTGAAAAACATCGCGGGGTGGTGCGCATTGTATGGGTGTGTAACCTTACATTCACTAGTAGGAGTGAGAAAAACATCAAGGGGTGGTGTGAATCATAGGGTCTGAATTACTATAGGCAGTGAGTGGCAATGTAGGATGGAGAAAACACCACGGGGTGGTCAGCATGGGGAGGTCAGGAAACATGCAGTGGCAATGTAGGATAGGTTTCTGAAAAACATCGCGGGGTGGTGCGCATTGTATGGGTGTGTAACCTTACATTCACTAGTAGGAGTGAGAAAAACGTCACGGGGTGGTGTGAATCATAGGGACTGAATTAGGATAGGCAGTGAGTGGCAATGTAGGATGGACAAAAGAACCACGGGGTGGTCAGCTCTGGGAGGTCAGATACCATGCAGTGACAATGTAGGATAGGTTTCTGAAAAACATCGCGGGGTGGTGCGCATTGTATGGGTGTGTAACATTACATTCACTAGTAGGAGTGAAAAAAACGTCACGGGGTGGTGTGAATCATAGGGTCTGAATTAGCATAGGCAGTGAGTGGCAATGTTGGATGGGGAAAAGCACCAAGGGGAGGTCAGTACGGGGAGGTCAGGAAACATGCAGTGGCAATGTAGGATAGGTTTCTGAAAAACATCGCGGGGTGGTGCGCATTGTATGAGTGTGTAACATTACATTCACTAATAGGAGTGAGAAAAACGTCTCGGGGTGGTGTGAATTATAGGGTCTGAATTAGGATAGGGAATTAGTGGCAATGTAGGATGGAGAAAAGCACCGCGGGGTGGTCAGCATGGGGAAGTCAGGAAACATGCAATGTCAATGTAGGATAGGTTTCTGAAAAACATCGCGGGGTTGTGCGCATTGTATGGGTGTGTAACCTTACATTCACTAGTAGGAGTGAGAAAAACATCACGGGGTGGTGTGAATCTTAGGGTCTGAATTAGGCTAGGCAGTGAGTGGCAATGTAGGATGGAGAAAAGCACCACGGGGTGGTCAGCATTGGGAGGTCAGGAAACATGCAGTGGCAATGTAGGATAGGTTTCTGAAAAACATCGCGGTGTGGTGCGCATTGTATGGGTGTTTAGCATTACATTCACTAGTAGGAGTGAGAAAAACGTCACGGGGTAATGTGAATCATAGGGTCTGATTTAGGATAGGCAGTGAGTGGCAATGTAGGATGGAGAAAAGCACCACGGGGTGGTCAGCATGGGGAGGTCAGGAAACATGCAGTCGCAATGTAGGATAGGTATCTGAAAAACATTGCGGGGTAGTGCGAATTGTATGGGTGTATAACATTACATTCATTACTAGGAGTGAGAAAAACATCACGGGGAGGTGTGAATCATAGGGTCTGAATTAGAATAGGCAGTGAGTGGCAATGTACGATGGAGAAAAGCACCACGGGGTGGTCAGCATGGGGAGGTCAGGAAACATGCAGTGGGAATGTAGGATATGTTTCTGAAAAACATCGCGGGGTGGTGCGCATTGTATGGGTGTGTAACATTACATTCACTAGTAGGAGTGAGAAAAACATCACGGGGTGTTGTGAATCATAGGGTCTGAATTAGGATAGGCAGTGAGTGGCAATGTAGAATGGAGAGAAGCACCACGGGATGGTCAGCATGGGGAGGTCAGGAAACATGCAGTGGCAATGTAGGATAGGTTTCTGAAAAACATCGCGGGGTGGTGCGCATTGTATGGGTGTGTAACCTTACATTCACTAGTAGGAGTGAGAAAAACATCACGGGGTGGTGTGAATAATAGGGTCTGTATTAGGATAGAGAGTGAGTGGAAATGTAGCATGGAGAAAAGCACCACGGGGTGGTCAGCATGGGGAGGTCAGGAAACATGCAGTGGCAATGTAGGATAGGTTTCTGAAAAACATCGCGGGGTGGTGCGCATTGTATGGGTGTGTAACATTACATTCACTAGTAGGAGTGAGAAAAACGTCACGGGGTGGTGTGAATCATAGGGTCTGAATTAGGATAGGCAGTGAGTGGCAATGTAGGATGGAGAAAAGCACCACGGGGTGGTCAGCATGGGGAGGTGAGGAAACATGCAGTGGCAATGTAGGATAGGTTTCTGAAAAACATCGCAGGGTGGTCCGCATTGTGTGGGTGTGTAACATTACATTCACTAGTAGGAGTGAAAAAAATGTAACGGGGTCGTGTGAATCATAGGGTCTGAATTAGGGTAGGCAGTGAATGGCAATGTATGAGGGAGAAAAGCACCATGGGGAGGTCAGCACGGGGAGGTCAGGAAACATGCAGTGGCAATGTAGGATAGGTTTCTGAAAAACATCGCGGGGTGGTGCGCATTGTATGGGTGTGTAACATTACATTCACTAGTAGGAGTCAGAAAAACGCCATGGGGTGGTGTGAATTATAGGGTCTGAATTAGGATAGGCAGTGAGTGGCCATGTAGGATGGAGAAAAGCACCAC
Source organism: Cavia porcellus (assembly GCF_034190915.1). NCBI lineage: Eukaryota > Metazoa > Chordata > Mammalia > Rodentia > Caviidae > Cavia > Cavia porcellus. The sequence continues at coordinate 1,975,792 of NW_026947558.1, forward strand.
GGTGTGGTCAGCATGGGAAGTGAGGAAACATGGAGTGTCAATGTAGGATAGGTTTCTGAAAAACATCGCGGGGTGGTGCGCATTGTATGGGTGTGTAGTATTACATTCACTAGTCGCAGTGAGAAAAACTTCACGGGGTGGTGTAAATCTTAGGGTCTGAATTAGGATAGGCAATGAGTGGCAATGTAGGATGGAGAAGAGCACCACGGGGTGGTCAGCATGGGGAGGTCAGGAAACATGCAGTGGCAATGTAGGATAGGTTTCTGAAAAACATCGCGGGGTGATGCGCATTGTATTGGAGTGTAACATTACATTCACTAGTAGGAGTCATTAAAACATCACGCGGTGGGGTGAATCATAGGGTCTGAATTAGGATAGGCAGTGAGTGGCAATGTAAGATGGAGAAAAGCACCACGGGGTGGTCAGCATAGGGAGGTCAGGAAACATGCAGTGGCAATGTAGGATAGGTTTCTGAAAAACATCGCGCGGTGGTGCGCATTGTATGGGTGTGTAACCTTACATTCACTAGTAGGAGTGAGAAAAACATCACGGGGAGGTGTGAATCATAGGGTCTGAATTAGAATAGGCAGTGAGTGGCAATGTAGGATGGAGAAAAGCACCACGGGTTGGTCAGCATGGGGAGGTCAGGAAACATGCAGTGGGAATGTAGGATATGTTTCTGAAAAACATGGCGGGGTGGTGCGCATTGTATGGGTGTGTAACATTACATTCACTAGTAGGAGTGAGAAAAACATCACGGGGTGGTCTGAATCATAGGGTCTGAATTAGGATAGGCAGTGAGTGGCAATGTAGAATGGAGAGAAGCACCACGGGATGGTCAGCATGGGGAGGTCAGGAAACATGCAGTGGCAATGTAGGATAGGTTTCTGAAAAACATCGCGGGGTGGTGCGCATTGTATGGGTGTGTAACCTTACATTCACTAGTAGGAGTGAGAAAAACATCACGGGGTGGTGTGAATACTAGGGTCTGTATTAGGATAGAGAGTGAGTGGAAATGTAGGATGGAGAAAAGCACCACGGGGTGGTCAGCATGGGGAGGTCAGGAAACATGCAGTGGCAATGTAGGATAGGTTTCTGAAAAACATCGCGGGGTGATGCGCATTGTATTGGAGTGTAACATTACATTCACAAGTAGGAGTCAATAAAACGTCACGCGGTGGGGTGAATCATAGTGTCTGAATTAGGATAGGCAGTGAGTGGCAATGTAGGATGGAGAAAAGCACCACGGGGTGGTCAGCATAGGGAGGTCAGGAAACATGCAGGGGCAATGTAGGATAGGTTTCTGAAAAACATCGCGCGGTGGTGCGCATTGTATGGGTGTGTAACCTTACATTCACTAGTAGGAGTGAGAAAAACATCACGGGGAGGTGTGAATCATAGGGTCTGAATTAGAATAGGCAGTGAGTGGCAATGTAGGATGGAGAAAAGCACCACGGGGTGGTCAGCATGGGGAGGTCAGGAAACATGCAGTCGCAATGTAGGATAGGTATCTGAAAAACATTGCGGGGTAGTGCGCATTGTATGGGTGTATAACATTACATTCATTACTAGGAGTGAGAAAAACATCACGGGGTGGGTTGAATCATAGGGTCTGAATTAGGATAGGCAGTGAGTGGCAATGTAAGATGGAGAAAAGCACCAAGGGCTGGTCAACATGGGGAGGTCAGGAAACATGCAGTGGCAATGTAGGATAGGTTTCTGAAAAACATCGCGGGGTGGTGCGCATTGTATGGGTGTGTAACATTACATTCACTAGTAGGAGTGAGAAAAACGTCACGGGGTGGTGTGAATCATAGGGTCTGAATTAGGATAGGCAGTGAGTGGCAATGTAAGATGGAGAAAAGCACCACGGGGTGGTCAGCATGGGGAGGTCAGGAAACATGCAGTGGCAATATAGGATAGGTTTCTGAAAAACATCGCAGGGTGGTGCGCATTGTGTGGGTTTGTAACATTACATTCACTAGTAGGAGTGAAAAAAATGTAACGGGGTCGTGTGAATCATAGGGTCTGAATTAGGGTAGGCAGGGAAAGGCAATGTAGGATGTAGAAAAGCACCATGGGGAGGTCAGCACTGGGAGGTCAGGAAACATGCAGTGGCAATGTAGGATAGGTTTCTGAAAAACATCGCGGGGTGGTGCGCATTGTATGGGTGTGTAACATTACATTCACTAGTAGGAGTGAGAAAAACGCCATGGGGTGGTGTGAAATATAGGGTCTGAATTAGGATAGGCAGTGAGTGGCCATGTAGGATGGAGAAAAGCACCACGGTGTGGTCAGCATGGGAAGTGAGGAAACATGGAGTGTCAATGTAGGATAGGTTTCTGAAAAACATCGCGGGGTGGTGTGCATTGTATGGGTGTGTAGCATTACATTCACTAGTCGCAGTGAGAAAAACTTCACGGGGTGGTGTAAATCTTAGGGTCTGAATTAGGATAGGCAATGAGTGGCAATGTAGGATGGAGAAGAGCACCACGGGGTGGTCAGCATGGGGAGGTCAGGAAACATGCAGTGGCAATGTAGGATAGGTTTCTGAAAAACATCGCGGGGTGATGTGCATTGTATTGGAGTGTAACATTACATTCACTAGTAGGAGTCATTAAAACATCACGCGGTGGGGTGAATCATAGGGTCTGAATTAGGATAGGCAGTGAGTGGCAATGTAAGATGGAGAAAAGCACCACGGGTTGGTCAGCATAGGGAGGTCAGGAAACATGCAGTGGCAATGTAGGATAGGTTTCTGAAAAACATCGCGCGGTGGTGCGCATTGTATGGGTGTGTAACCTTACATTCACTAGTAGGAGTGAGAAAAACATCACGGGGAGGTGTGAATCATAGGGTCTGAATTAGAATAGGCAGTGAGTGGCAATGTAGGATGGAGAAAAGCACCACGGGGTGGTCAGCATGGGGAGGTCAGGAAACATGCAGTGGGAATGTAGGATATGTTTCTGAAAAACATCGCGGGGTGCTGCGCATTGTATGGGTGTGTAACATTACATTCACTAGTAGGAGTGAGAAAAACATCACGGGGTGGTGTGAATCATAGGGTCTGAATTAGGATAGGCAGTGAGTGGCAATGTAGAATGGAGAGAAGCACCACGGGATGGTCAGCATGGGGAGGTCAGGAAACATGCAGTGGCAATGTAGGATAGGTTTCTGAAAACATAGCGGGGTGGTGCGCATTGTATGGGTGTGTAACCTTACATTCACTAGTAGGAGTGAGAAAAACATCACGGGGTGGTGTGAATCATAGGGTCTGAATTAGGATAGGCAGTGAGTGGCAATGTAGGATGGAGAAAACACCATGGGGTGGTGAGCATGGGGAGGTCAGGAAACATGAAGTGGCAATGTAGGATAGGTTTCTGAAAAACATCGCGGGGTGGTGCGCATTGTATTGGAGTGTAACATTACATTCACTAGTAGGATTCATTAAAACGTCACGCGGTGGGGTGAATCATAGGGTCTGAATTAGGATAGGCAGTGAGTGGCAATGTAGGATGGAGAAAAGCACCACGGGGTGGTCAGCATGGGGAGGTCAGGAAACATGCAGTCGCAATGTAGGATAGGTATCTGAAAAACATTGCGGGGTAGTGCGAATTGTATGGGTGTATAACATTACATTCACTAGTAGGAGTGAGAAAAACATCACGGGGTGGTGTGAATCATAGGGTCTGAATTAGGATAGGCAGTGAGTGGCAATGTAGGATGGAGAAAAGCACCACGGGATGGTCAGCATGGCTAGGTCAGGAAACATGCAGTGGCAATGTAGGATAGGTTTCTGAAAAACATCGCGGGGTGGTGCGCATTGTATGGGTGTGTAACCTTACATTCACTAGTAGGAGTGAGAAAAACATCAAGGGGTGGTGTGAATCATAGGGTCTGAATTACTATAGGCAGTGAGTGGCAATGTAGGATGGAGAAAACACCACGGGGTGGTCAGCATGGGGAGGTCAGGAAACATGCAGTGGCAATGTAGGATAGGTTTCTGAAAAACATCGCGGGGTGGTGCGCATTGTATGGGTGTGTAACCTTACATTCACTAGTAGGAGTGAGAAAAACGTCACGGGGTGGTGTGAATCATAGGGACTGAATTAGGATAGGCAGTGAGTGGCAATGTAGGATGGACAAAAGAACCACGGGGTGGTCAGCTCTGGGAGGTCAGATACCATGCAGTGACAATGTAGGATAGGTTTCTGAAAAACATCGCGGGGTGGTGCGCATTGTATGGGTGTGTAACATTACATTCACTAGTAGGAGTGAAAAAAACGTAACGGGGTTGTGTGAATCATAGGGTCTGAATTAGCATAGGCAGTGAGTGGCAATGTTGGATGGGGAAAAGCACCATGGGGAGGTCAGTACGGGGAGGTCAGGAAACATGCAGTGGCAATGTAGGATAGGTTTCTGAAAAACATCGCGGGGTGGTGCGCATTGTATGAGTGTGTAACATTACATTCACTAATAGGAGTGAGAAAAACGTCACGGGGTGGTGTGAATTATAGGGTCTGAATTAGGATAGGGAATTAGTGGCAATGTAGGATGGAGAAAAGCACCGCGGGGTGGTCAGCATGGGGAAGTCAGGAAACATGCAATGTCAATGTAGGATAGGTTTCTGAAAAACATCGCGGGGTTGTGCGCATTGTATGGGTGTATAACCTTACATTCACTAGTAGGAGTGAGAAAAACATCACGGGGTGGTGTGAATCTTAGGGTCTGAATTAGGCTAGGCAGTGAGTGGCAATGTAGGATGGAGAAAAGCACCACGGGGTGGTCAGCATTGGGAGGTCAGGAAACATGCAGTGGCAATGTAGGATAGGTTTCTGAAAAACATCGCGGTGTGGTGCGCATTGTATGGGTGTTTAGCATTACATTCACTAATAGGAGTGAGAAAAACGTCACGGGGTGATGTGAATCATAGGGTCTGAATTAGGATAGGCAGTGAGTGGCAATGTAGGATGGAGAAAAGCACCACGTTGTGCTCAGCTCAGGGAGGTCAGAAAACATGCAGTGGCAATGTAGGATAGGTTTCTGAAAAACATCGCAGGGTGGTGCGCATTGTGGGGGTTTGTAACATTACATTCACTAGTAGGAGTGAAAAAAATGTAACGGGGTCGTGTGAATCATATGGTCTGAATTAGGGTAGGCAGTGAGGGCAATGTAGGATGGAGAAAAGCACCATGGGGAGGTCAGCACGGGGAGGTCAGGAAACATGCAGTGGCAATGTAGGATAGGTTTCTGAAAAACATCGCGGGGTGGTGCGCATTGTATGGGTGTGTAACATTACATTCACTAGTAGGAGTGAGAAAAACGCCATGGGGTGGTGTGAATTATAGGGTCTGAATTAGTATAGGCAGTGAGTGGCCATGTAGGATGGAGAAAAGCACCACGGTGTGGTCAGCATGGGAAGTGAGGAAACATGGAGTGTCAATGTAGGATAGGTTTCTGAAAAACATCGCGGGGTGGTGCTCATTGTATGGGTGTGTAGCATTACATTCACTAGTCGCAGTGAGAAAAACTTCACGGGGTGGTGTAAATCTTAGGGTCTGAATTAGGATAGGCAATGAGTGGCAATGTAGGATGGAGAAGAGCACCACGGGGTGGTCAGCATGGGGAGGTCAGGAAACATGCAGTGGCAATGTAGGATAGGTTTCTGAAAAACATCGCGGGGTGATGCGCATTGTATTGGAGTGTAACATTACATTCACTAGTAGGAGTCATTAAAACATCACGCGGTGGGGTGAATCATAGGGTCTGAATTAGGATAGGCAGTGAGTGGCAATGTAAGATGGAGAAAAGCACCACGGGGTGGTCAGCATAGGGAGGTCAGGAAACATGCAGTGGCAATGTAGGATAGGTTTCTGAAAAACATCGCGGGGTGGTGCGCATTGTATGGGTGTGTACATTACATTCACTAGTAGTAGTGAGAAAAACATCACGGGGAGGTGTGAATCATAGGGTCTGAATTAGAATAGGCAGTGAGTGGCAATGTAGGATGGAGAAAAGCACCACGGGGTGGTCAGCATGGGGAGGTCAGGAAACATGCAGTCGCAATGTAGGATAGGTATCTGAAAAACATCGCGCGGTGGTGCGCATTGTATGGGTGTGTAACCTTACATTCACTAGTAGGAGTGAGAAAAACATCACGGGGAGGTGTGAATCATAGGGTCTGAATTAGAATAGGCAGTGAGTGGCAATGTAGGATGGAGAAAAGCACCACGTTGTGCTCAGCTCAGGGAGGTCAGAAAACATGCAGTGGCAATGTAGGATAGGTTTCTGAAAAACATCGCAGGGTGGTGCGCATTGTGGGGGTTTGTAACATTACATTCACTAGTAGGAGTGAAAAAAATGTAACGGGGTCGTGTGAATCATATGGTCTGAATTAGGGTAGGCAGTGAGGGCAATGTAGGATGGAGAAAAGCACCATGGGGAGGTCAGCACGGGGAGGTCAGGAAACATGCAGTGGCAATGTAGGATAGGTTTCTGAAAAACATCGCGGGGTGGTGCGCATTGTATGGGTGTGTAACATTACATTCACTAGTAGGAGTGAGAAAAACGCCATGGGGTGGTGTGAATTATAGGGTCTGAATTAGTATAGGCAGTGAGTGGCCATGTAGGATGGAGAAAAGCACCACGGTGTGGTCAGCATGGGAAGTGAGGAAACATGGAGTGTCAATGTAGGATAGGTTTCTGAAAAACATCGCGGGGTGGTGCGCATTGTATGGGTGTGTAGCATTACATTCACTAGTCGCAGTGAGAAAAACTTCACGGGGTGGTGTAAATCTTAGGGTCTGAATTAGGATAGGCAATGAGTGGCAATGTAGGATGGAGAAGAGCACCACGGGGTGGTCAGCATGGGGAGGTCAGGAAACATGCAGTGGCAATGTAGGATAGGTTTCTGAAAAACATCGCGGGGTGATGCGCATTGTATTGGAGTGTAACATTACATTCACTAGTAGGAGTCATTAAAACATCACGCGGTGGGGTGAATCATAGGGTCTGAATTAGGATAGGCAGTGAGTGGCAATGTAAGATGGAGAAAAGCACCACGGGGTGGTCAGCATAGGGAGGTCAGGAAACATGCAGTGGCAATGTAGGATAGGTTTCTGAAAAACATCGCGGGGTGGTGCGCATTGTATGGGTGTGTACATTACATTCACTAGTAGTAGTGAGAAAAACATCACGGGGAGGTGTGAATCATAGGGTCTGAATTAGAATAGGCAGTGAGTGGCAATGTAGGATGGAGAAAAGCACCACGGGGTGGTCAGCATGGGGAGGTCAGGAAACATGCAGTCGCAATGTAGGATAGGTATCTGAAAAACATCGCGCGGTGGTGCGCATTGTATGGGTGTGTAACCTTACATTCACTAGTAGGAGTGAGAAAAACATCACGGGGAGGTGTGAATCATAGGGTCTGAATTAGAATAGGCAGTGAGTGGCAATGTAGGATGGAGAAAAGCACCACGGGATGGTCAGCATGGGGAGGTCAGGAAACATGCAGTGGCAATGTAGGATAGGTTTCTGAAAAACATCGTGGGGTGGTGCGCATTGTATGGGTGTGTAACATTACATTCACTAGTAGGAGTGAGAAAAACGTCACGCGGTGGGGTGAATCATAGGGTCTGAATTAGGATAGGCAGTGAGTGGCAATGTAGGATGGAGAAAAGCACCACCCGGTGGTCAGCATAGGGAGGTCAGGAAACATGCAGGGGCAATGTAGGTTAGGTTTCTGAAAAACATCGCGCGGTGGTGCGCATTGTATGGGTGTGTAACCTTACATTCACTAGTAGGAGTGAGAAAAACATCACGGGGAGGTGTGAATCATAGGGTCTGAATTAGAATAGGCAGTGAGTGGCAATGTAGGATGGAGAAAAGCACCACGGGGTGGTCAGCATGGGGAGGTCAGGAAACATGCAGTCGCAATGTAGGATAGGTATCTGAAAAACATTGCGGGGTAGTGCGCATTGTATGGGTGTATAACATTACATTCATTACTAGGAGTGAGAAAAACATCACGGGGTGGGTTGAATCATAGGGTCTGAATTAGGATAGGCAGTGAGTGGCAATGTAAGATGGAGAAAAGCACCACGGGGTGGTCAACATGGGGAGGTCAGGAAACATGCAGTGGCAATGTAGGATAGGTTTCTGAAAAACATCGCGGGGTGGTGCGCATTGTATGAGTGTGTAACATTACATTCACTAATAGGAGTGAGAAAAACGTCACGGGGTGGTGTGAATTATAGGGTCTGAATTAGGATAGGAAATGAGTGGCAATGTAGGATGGAGAAAAGCACCGCGGGGTGGTCAGCATGGGGAAGTCAGGAAACATGCAATGTCAATGTAGGATAGGTTTCTGAAAAACATCGCGGGGTTGTGCGCATTGTATTGGTGTCTAACCTTACATTCACTAGTAGGAGTGAGAAAAACATCACGGGGTGGTGTGAATCTTAGGGTCTGAATTAGGCTAGGCAGTGAGTGGCAATGTAGGATGGAGAAAAGCACCATGGGGTAGTCTGCATGGGGAGGTGCAGAAACATGCAGTGGCAATGTAGCATAGGTTTCTGAAAAACATCGCCGGGTGGTGCGCGTTGTATGGGTGTGTAACATTACATTTACTAGTAGGAGTGAGAAAAACATCACGGGATGGTGTGAATCATACGGTCTGATTTAGGATAGGCAGTGAGTGTCAATGTAGGATGGAGAAAATCACCACGGGGTGGTCAGCATGGGGAGGTCAGGAAACATGCAGTGGGAATGTAGGATATGTTTCTGAAAAACATCGCGGGGTGGTGCGCATTGTATGGGTGTGTAACATTACATTCACTAGTAGGAGTCATTAAAACATCACGCGGTGGGGTGAATCATAGGGTCTGAATTAGGATAGGCAGTGAGTGGCAATGTAAGATGGAGAAAAGCACCACGGGGTGGTCAGCATGGGGAGGTCAGGAAACATGCAGTGGCAATGTAGGATAGGTTTCTGAAAAACATCCCGGGGTGGTGCGCATTGTATGGGTGTGTAACCTTACATTCACTAGTAGGAGTGAGAAAAACATCACGGGGTGGTGTGAATCATAGGGTCTGAATTAGGATAGGCAGTGAGTGGCAATGTAGGATGGAGAAAACACCATGGGGTGGTGAGCATGGGGAGGTCAGGAAACATGAAGTGGCAATGTAGGATAGGTTTCTGAAAAACATCGCGGGGTGGTGCGCATTGTATGGATGTGTAACCTTACATTCACTAGTAGGAGTGAGAAAAACATCACGGGGTGGTGTGAATAATAGGGTCTGTATTAGGATAGAGAGTGAGTGGAAATGTAGGATGGAGAAAAGCACCACGGGGTGGTCAGCATGGGGAGGTCAGGAAACATGCAGTGGCAATGTAGGATAGGTTTCTGAAAAACATCGCGGGGTGATGCGCATTGTATTGGAGTGTAACATTACATTCACTAGTAGGAGTCATTAAAACGTCACGCGGTGGGGTGAATCATAGGGTCTGAATTAGGATAGGCAGTGAGTGGCAATGTAGGATGGAGAAAAGCACCACGGGGTGGTCAGCATAGGGAGGTCAGGAAACATGCAGGGGCAATGTAGGATAGGTTTCTGAAAAACATCGCACGGTGGTGCGCATTGTATGGGTGTGTAACCTTACATTCACTAGTAGGAGTGAGAAAAACATCACGGGGAGGTGTGAATCATAGGGTCTGAATTAGAATAGGCAGTGAGTGGCAATGTAGGATGGAGAAAAGCACCGCGGGGTGGTCAGCATGGGGAGGTCTGGAAACATGCAGTCGCAATGTAGGATAGGTATCTGAAAAACATTGCGGGGTAGTGCGCATTGTATGGGTGTATAACATTACATTCATTACTAGGAGTGAGAAAAACATCACGGGGTGGGGTGAATCATAGGGTCTGAATTAGGATAGGCAGTGAGTGGCAATGTAAGATGGAGAAAAGCACCACGGGGTGGTCAACATGGGGAGGTCAGGAAACATGCAGTGGCAATGTAGGATAGGTTTCTGAAAAACATCGCGGGGTGGTGCGCATTGTATGGGTGTGTAACATTAGATTCACTAGTAGGAGTGAGAAAAACATCACGGGGTGGTGTCAATCATAGGGTATGAATTAGGATAGGCAGTGAGTGGCAATGTAGGATGGAGAAAATCACCATGGGGTGGTCAGCATGTGGAGGTCAGGAAACATACAGTGGCAATGTAGGATATGTATCTGAAAAATATCGCGGGGTGGTGCACATTGTATGGGTGTGTAACATTACATTCACTAGTAGGAGTGAGAAAAACATCACGGGGTGGTGTGAATCATAGGGTCTGAATTAGGATAGGCAGTGAGTGGCAATGTAGGATGGAGAAAACACCACGGGGTGGTCAGCGCTGGGAGGTCAGGAAACATGCAGTGGCAATGTAGGATAGGTTTCTGAAAAACTTCGCGGGGTGGTGCGCATTGTATGGGTGTGTAACCTTACATTCACTAGTAGGAGTGAGAAAAACGTCACGGAGTGGTGTGAATCATAGGGACTGAATTAGGATAGGCAGTGAGTGGCAATGTAGGTTGGAGAAGAGCACCACGGGGTGGTCAGCATGGGGAGGTCAGGAAACATGCAGTGGCAATGTAGGTTAGGTTTCTGAAAAACATCGCGGGGTGATGCGCATTGTATTGGAGTGTAACATTACATTCACTAGTAGGAGTCATTAAAACATCACGCGGTGGTGTGAATCATAGGGTCTGAATTAGGATAGGCAGGGAGTGGCAATGTAGGATGGAGAAAAGAAACACGGGATGGTCAGCATGGCTAGGTCAGGAAACATGCAGTGGCAATGTAGGATAGGTTTCTGAAAAACATCGCGGGGTGGTGCGCATTGTATGGGTGTGTAACCTTACATTCACTAGTAGGAGTGAGAAAAACATCACAGGGTGGTGTGAATCATAGGGTCTGAATTAGGATAGGCAGTGAGTGGCAATGTAGGATGGAGAAAAGCACCACGGGGTGCTCAGCTCAGGGTGGTCAGAAAACATGCAGTGGAAATGTAGGATAGGTTTCTGAAAAACATCGCAGGGTGCTGCGCATTGTGTGGGTGTGTAACATTACATTCACTAGTAGGAGTGAAAAAAATGTAACGGGGTCGTGTGAATCATAGGGTCTGAATTAGGGTAGGCAGTGCTTGGCAATGTAGGATGGAGAAAAGCACCATGGGGAGGTCAGCACGGGGAGGTCAGGAAACATGCAATGGCAATGTAGGATAGGTTTCTGAAAAACATCGCGGGATGGTGCACATTGTATGGGTGTGTAACATTACATTCACTAGTAGGAGTGAGAAAAACGCCATGCGGTGGTGTGAATTATAGGGTCTGAATTAGGATAGGCAGTGAGTGGCAATGTAGGATGGAGAAAAGCACCACGGGGTGGTCAGCATAGGGAGGTCAGGAAACATGCAGGGGCAATGTAGGATAGGTTTCTGAAAAACATCGCACGGTGGTGCGCATTGTATGGGTGTGTAACCTTACATTCACTAGTAGGAGTGAGAAAAACATCACGGGGAGGTGTGAATCATAGGGTCTGAATTAGAATAGGCAGTGAGTGGCAATGTAGGATGGAGAAAAGCACCGCGGGGTGGTCAGCATGGGGAGGTCTGGAAACATGCAGTCGCAATGTAGGATAGGTATCTGAAAAACATTGCGGGGTAGTGCGCATTGTATGGGTGTATAACATTACATTCATTACTAGGAGTGAGAAAAACATCACGGGGTGGGGTGAATCATAGGGTCTGAATTAGGATAGGCAGTGAGTGGCAATGTAAGATGGAGAAAAGCACCACGGGGTGGTCAACATGGGGAGGTCAGGAAACATGCAGTGGCAATGTAGGATAGGTTTCTGAAAAACATCGCGGGGTGGTGCGCATTGTATGGGTGTGTAACATTAGATTCACTAGTAGGAGTGAGAAAAACATCACGGGGTGGTGTCAATCATAGGGTATGAATTAGGATAGGCAGTGAGTGGCAATGTAGGATGGAGAAAATCACCACGGGGTGGTCAGCATGTGGAGGTCAGGAAACATACAGTGGCAATGTAGGATATGTATCTGAAAAATATCGCGGGGTGGTGCACATTGTATGGGTGTGTAACATTACATTCACTAGTAGGAGTGAGAAAAACATCACGGGGTGGTGTGAATCATAGGGTCTGAATTAGGATAGGCAGTGAGTGGCAATGTAGGATGGAGAAAACACCACGGGGTGGTCAGCGCTGGGAGGTCAGGAAACATGCAGTGGCAATGTAGGATAGGTTTCTGAAAAACTTCGCGGGGTGGTGCGCATTGTATGGGTGTGTAACCTTACATTCACTAGTAGGAGTGAGAAAAACGTCACGGAGTGGTGTGAATCATAGGGACTGAATTAGGATAGGCAGTGAGTGGCAATGTAGGTTGGAGAAGAGCACCACGGGGTGGTCAGCATGGGGAGGTCAGGAAACATGCAGTGGCAATGTAGGTTAGGTTTCTGAAAAACATCGCGGGGTGATGCGCATTGTATTGGAGTGTAACATTACATTCACTAGTAGGAGTCATTAAAACATCACGCGGTGGTGTGAATCATAGGGTCTGAATTAGGATAGGCAGGGAGTGGCAATGTAGGATGGAGAAAAGAAACACGGGATGGTCAGCATGGCTAGGTCAGGAAACATGCAGTGGCAATGTAGGATAGGTTTCTGAAAAACATCGCGGGGTGGTGCGCATTGTATGGGTGTGTAACCTTACATTCACTAGTAGGAGTGAGAAAAACATCACAGGGTGGTGTGAATCATAGGGTCTGAATTAGGATAGGCAGTGAGTGGCAATGTAGGATGGAGAAAAGCACCACGGGGTGCTCAGCTCAGGGTGGTCAGAAAACATGCAGTGGCAATGTAGGATAGGTTTCTGAAAAACATCGCAGGGTGCTGCGCATTGTGTGGGTGTGTAACATTACATTCACTAGTAGGAGTGAAAAAAATGTAACGGGGTCGTGTGAATCATAGGGTCTGAATTAGGGTAGGCAGTGCTTGGCAATGTAGGATGGAGAAAAGCACCATGGGGAGGTCAGCACGGGGAGGTCAGGAAACATGCAATGGCAATGTAGGATAGGTTTCTGAAAAACATCGCGGGGTGGTGCACATTGTATGGGTGTGTAACATTACATTCACTAGTAGGAGTGAGAAAAACGCCATGCGGTGGTGTGAATTATAGGGTCTGAATTAGGATAGGCAGTGAGTGGCCATGTAGGATGGAGAAAAGCACCACGGTGTGGTCAGCATGGGAAGTGAGGAAACATGCAGTGTCAATGTAGGATAGGTTTCTGAAAAACATCGCGGGGTGGTGCGCATTGTATGGGTGTGTAGCATTACATTCACTAGTAGCAGTGAGAAAAACATCACGGGGTGGTGTGAATCTTAGGGTCTGAATTAGGATAGGCAGTGAGTGGCAATGTAGGAAGGAGAAAAGCACCACGGGGTGGTCAGCATGGGGAGGACAGGAAACATGCAGTGGCAATGTAGGATAAGTTTCTGAAAAACATCGCCGAGTGGTGCGCATTGTATGGGTGTATAATATTACATTCACTAGTAGGAGTGAGAAAAACATCACGGGATAGTGTGAATCATGGGGTCTGATTTAGGATAGGCAGTGAGTGGCAATGTAGGATGGAGAAATGCACCACGGTGTGGTCAGCATGGGGAGGTCAGGAACCATGCAGTAGCAATGTAGGATAGGTTTCTGAAAACATCGCGGGGTGATGCGCATTGTATTGGTGTGTAACATTACATTCACTAGTAGGAGTCAGAAAAACATCACGCGGTGGGGTGAATCATAGGGTCTGAATTAGGATAGGCAGTGAGTGGCAATGTAGGATGGAGAAAAGCACCACGGGGTGGTCAGCATGGGGAGGTCAGGAAACATGCAGTGGCAATGTAGGATAGGTTTCTGAAAAACATCGCGGGGTGGTGCGCATTGTATGGGTGTGTACATTACATTCACTAGTAGGAGTGAGAAAAACATCACGGGGTGGTGTGAATAATAGGGTCTGTATTAGGATAGAGAGTGAGTGGAAATGTAGGATGGAGAAAAGCACCACGGGGTGGTCAGCATGGGGAGGTCAGGAAACATGCAGTGGCAATGTAGGATAGGTTTCTGAAAAACATCGCGGGTTGGTGCGCATTGTATGGGTGTGTACCCTTACATTCACTAGTAGGAGTGAGAAAAACATCAAGGGGTGGTGTGAATAATAGGGTCTGTATTAGGATAGAGAGTGAGTGGAAATGTAGGATGGAGAAAAGCACCACGGGGTGGTCAGCATGGGGAGGTCAGGAAACATGCAGTGGCAATGTAGGATAGGTTTCTGAAAAACATCGCGGGGTGATGCGCATTGTATTGGAGTGTAACATTACATTCACTAGTAGGAGTCATTAAAACTTCACGCGGTGGGGTGAATCATAGGGGCTGAATTAGGATAGGCAGTGAGTGGCAATGTAGGATGGAGAAAAGCACCACGGGGTGGTCAGCATAGGGAGGTCAGTAAACATGCAGGGGCAATGTAGGATAGGTTTCTGAAAAACATCGCGCGGTGGTGCGCATTGTATGGTGTGTAACCTTACATTCACTAGTAGGAGTGAGAAAAACATCACGGGGAGGTGTGAATCATAGGGTCTGAATTAGAATAGGCAGTGAGTGGCAATGTAGGATGGAGAAAAGCACCACGGGGTGGTCAGCATGGGGAGGTCAGGAAACATGCAGTCGCAATGTAGGATAGGTATCTGAAAAATATTGCGGTGTAGTTCGCATTGTATGGGTGTATAACATTACATTCATTACTAGGAGTGAGAAAAACATCACGGGGTGGGGTGAATCATAGGGTCTGAATTAGGATAGGCAGTGAGTGGCAATGTAGGATGGAGAAAATCACCACGGGGTGGTCAGCATGTGGAGGTCAGGAAACATACAGTGGCAATGTAGGATATGTATCTGAAAAATATCGCGGGGTGGTGCACATTGTATGGGTGTGTAACATTACATTCACTAGTAGGAGTGAGAAAAACATCACGGGGTGGTGTGAATCATAGGGTCTGAATTAGGATAGGCAGTGAGTGGCAATGTAGGATGGAGAAAACACCACGGGGTGGTCAGCGCTGGGAGGTCAGGAAACATGCAGTGGCAATGTAGGATAGGTTTCTGAAAAACTTCGCGGGGTGGTGCGCATTGTATGGGTGTGTAACCTTACATTCACTAGTAGGAGTGAGAAAAACGTCACGGGGTGGTGTGAATCATAGGGACTGAAATAGGATAGGCAGTGAGTGGCAATGTAGGATGGAGAAGAGCACCACGGGGTGGTCAGCATGGGGAGGTCAGGAAACATGCAGTGGCAATGTAGGATAGGTTTCTGAAAAACATCGCGGCGTGATGCGCATTGTATTGGAGTGTAACATTACATTCACTAGTAGGAGTCATTAAAACATCACGCGGTGGTGTGAATCATAGGGTCTGAATTAGGATAGGCAGTGAGTGGCAATGTAGGATGGAGAAAAGCAACACGGGGTGGTCAGCATGGCTAGGTCAGGAAACATGCAGTGGCAAAGTAGGATAGGTTTCTGAAAAACATCGCGGGGTGGTGCGCATTGTATGGGTGTGTAACCTTACATAAACTAGTAGGAGTGAGAAAAACATCACGGGGTGGTGTGAATCATAGGGTCTGAATTAGGATAGGCAGTGAGTGGCAATGTAGGATGGAGAAAACACCACGGGGTGGTCAGCATGGGGAGGTCAGGAAACATGAAGTGGCAATGTAGGATAGGTTTCTGAAAAACATCGCGGGGTGGTGCGCATTGTATGGGTGTGTAACCTTACATTCACTACTAGGAGTGAGAAAAAGATCACGGGGTGGTGTGAATAATAGGGTCTGTATTAGGATAGAGAGTGAGTGGAAATGTAGGATGGAGAAAAGCACCACGGGGTGGTCAGCATTGGGAGTCAGGAAACATGCAGTGGCAATGTAGGATAGGTTTCTGAAAAACATCGCGGTGTGGTGTGCATTGTATGTGTGTTTAGCATTACATTCACTAGTAGGAGTGACAAAAACGTCACGGGGTGGTGTGAATCTTAGGGTCTGAATTAGGATAGGCAGTGAGTGGCAATGTAGGAAGGAGAAAAGCACCACGGGGTGGTCAGCATGGGGAGGACAGGAAACATGCAGTGGCAATGTAGGATAGGTTTCTGAAAAACATCGCCGAGTGGTGCGCATTTTATTGGTGTGTAACATTACATTCACTAGTAGGAGTCAGAAAAACATCACGCGGTGGGGTGAATCATAGGGTCTGAATTAGGATAGGCAGTGAGTGGCAATGTAGGATGGAGAAAAGCACCACGGGGTGGTCAGCATCTTGAGGTCAGGAAACATGCAGTGGCAATGTAGGATAGGTTTCTGAAAAACTTCGCGGGGTGGTGCCCATTGTATGGGTGTGTAACCTTACATTCACTAGTAGGAGTGAGAAAAACATCACGGGGTGGTGTGAATAATAGGGTCTGTATTAGGATAGAGAGTGAGTGGAAATGTAGGATGGAGAAAAGCACCACGGGGTCGTCAGCATGGGGAGGTCAGGAAACATGCAGTGGCAATGTAGGATAGGTTTCTGAAAAACATCGCGGGGTGATGCGCATTGTATTGGAGTGTAACATTACATTCACTAGTAGGAGTCATTAAAACGTCACGCGGTGGGGTGAATCATAGGGTCTGAATTAGGATAGGCAGTGAGTGGCAATGTAGGATGGAGAAAAGCACCACGGGGTGGTTCAGCATAGGGAGGTCAGGAAACATGCAGGGGCAATGTAGGATAGGTTTCTGAAAAACATCGCGCGGTGGTGCGCATTGTATGGTGTGTAACCTTACATTCACTAGTAGGAGTGAGAAAAACATCACGGGGAGGTGTGAATCATAGGGTCTGAATTAGAATAGGCAGTGAGTGGCAATGTAGGATGGAGAAAAGCACCACGGGGTGGTCAGCATGGGGAGGTCAGGATACATGCAGTCGCAGTGTAGGATAGGTATCTGAAAAACATTGCGGGGTAGTGCGCATTGTATGGGTGTATAACATTACATTCATTACTAGGAGTGAGAAAAACATCACGGGGTGGGGTGAATCATAGGGTCTGAATTAGGATAGGCAGTGAGTGGCAATGTAAGATGGAGAAAAGCACCACGGGGTGGTCAACATGGGGAGGTCAGGAAACATGCAGTGGCAATGTAGGATAGGTTTCTGAAAAACATCGCGGGGTTGTGCGCATTGTATGGGTGTGTAACATTAGATTCACTAGTAGGAGTGAGAAAAACATCACGGGGTGGTGTCAATCATAGGGTATGAATTAGGATAGGCAGTGAGTGGGAATGTAGGATGGAGAAAATCACCACGGGGTGGTCAGCATGTGGAGGTCAGGAAACATACAGTGGCAATGTAGGATATGTATCTGAAAAATATCGCGGGGTGGTGCACATTGTATGGGTGTGTAACATTACATTCACTAGTAGGAGTGAGAAAAACATCACGGGGTGGTGTGAATCATAGGGTCTGAATTAGGATAGGCAGTGAGTGGCAATGTAGGATGGAGAAAACACCACGGGGTGGTCAGCGCTGGGAGGTCAGGAAACATGCAGTGGCAATGTAGGATAGGTTTCTGAAAAACTTCGCGGGGTGGTGCGCATTGTATGGGTGTGTAACCTTACATTCACTAGTAGGAGTGAGAAAAACGTCACGGGGTGGTGTGAATCATAGGGACTGAATTAGGATAGGCAGTGAGTGGCAATGTAGGATGGAGAAGAGCACCACGGGGTGGTCAGCATGGGGAGGTCAGGAAACATGGAGTGGCAATGTAGGATAGGTTTCTGAAAAACATCGCGGCGTGATGCGCATTGTATTGGAGTGTAACATTACATTCACTAGTAGGAGTCATTAAAACATCACGCGGTGGTGTGAATCATAGGGTCTGAATTAGGATAGGCAATGAGTGGCAATGTAGGATGGAGAAAAGCAACACGGGGTGGTCAGCATGGCTAGGTCAGGAAACATGCAGTGGCAATGTAGGATAGGTTTCTGAAAAACATCGCGGGGTGGTGCGCATTGTATTGGTGTGTAACCTTACATAAACTAGTAGGAGTGAGAAAAACATCACGGGGTGGTGTGAATCATAGGGTCTGAATTAGGATAGGCAGTGAGTGGCAATGTAGGATGGAGAAAACACCACGGGGTGGTTAGCATGGGGAGGTCAGGAAACATGAAGTGGCAATGTAGGATAGGTTTCTGAAAAACATCGCGGGGTGGTGCGCATTGTATGGGTGTGTAACCTTACATTCACTAGTAGGAGTGAGAAAAACATCACGGGGTGGTGTGAATAATAGGGTCTGTATTAGGATAGAGAGTGAGTGGAAATGTAGGATGGAGAAAAGCACCTCGGGGTGGTCAGCATTGGGAGGTCAGGAAACATGCAGGGGCAATGTAGGATAGGTTTCTGAAAAACATCGCGTTGTGGTGTGCATTGTATGGGTGTTTAGCATTACATTCACTAGTAGGAGTGAGAAAAACGTCACGAGGTGATGTGAATTATAGGGTCTGAATTAGGATAGGCAGTGAGTGGCAATGTAGGATGGAGAAAAGCACCACGGGGTGCTCAGCTCAGGGAGGTCAGAAAACATGCAGTGGCAATGTAGGTTAGGTTTCTGAAAAACATCGCAGGGTGCTGCGCATTGTGTGGGTGTGTAACATTACATTCACTAGTAGGAGTGAAAAAAATGTAACGGGGTCGTGTGAATCATAGTGTCTGAATTAGGGTAGGCAGTGCTTGGCAATGTAGGATGGAGAAAAGCACATGGGGAGGTCAGCACGGGGAGGTCAGAAAACATGCAATGGCAATGTAGGATAGGTTTCTGAAAAACATCGCGGGGTGGTGCACATTGTATGGGTGTGTAACATTACATTCACTAGTAGGAGTGAGAAAAACGCCACGGGGTGGTGTGAATTATAGGGTATGAATTAGGATAGGCAGTGAGTGGCCATGTAGGATGGAGAAAAGCACCACGGTGTGGTCAGCATGGGAAGTGAGGAAACATGCAGTGTCAATGTAGGATAGGTTTCTGAAAAACATCGCGGGGTGGTGCGCATTGTATGGGTGTGTAGCATTACATTCACTAGTAGCAGTGAGAAAAACGTCACGGGGTGGTGTGAATCTTAGGGTCTGAATTAGGATAGGCAGTGAGTGGCAATGTAGGAAGGAGAAAAGCACCACGGGGTGGTCAGCATGGGGAGGACAGGAAACATGCAGTGGCAATGTAGGATAGGTTTCTGAAAAACATCGCCGAGTGGTGCGCATTGTATGGGTGTGTAATATTACATTCACTAGTAGGAGTGAGAAAAACATCACGGGATAGTGTGAATCATAGGATCTGATTTAGGATAGGCAGTGAGTGGCAATGTAGGATGGAGAAATGCACCACGGGGTGGTCAGCATGGGGAGGTCAGGAACCATGCAGTAGCAATGTAGGATAGGTTTCTGAAAAACATCGCGGGGTGATGCGCATTGTATTGGTGTGTAACATTACATTCACTAGTAGGAGTCAGAAAAACATCACGCGGTGGGGTGAATCATAGGGTCTGAATTAGGATAGGCAGTGAGTGGCAATGTAGGATGGAGAAAAGCACCACGGGGTGGTCAGCATTGGGAGGTCAGGAAACATGCAGTGGCAATGTAGGATAGGTTTCTGAAAAACTTCGCGGGGTGGTGCCCATTGTATGGGTGTGTAACCTTACATTCACTAGTAGGAGTTAGAAAAACATCACGGGGTGGTGTGAATCATAGGGTCTGAATTAGGATAGGCAGTGAGTGGCAATGTAGGATGGAGAAAAGCACCACGGGGTGGTCAACATGGGGAGGTCAGGAAACATACAGTGGCAATGTAGGATAGGTTTCTGAAAAACATCGCGGGGTAGTGCGCATTGTATGGGTGTATAACATTACATTCATTAGTAGGAATGAGAAAAACATCACGGGGTGGGGTGAATCATAGGGTCTGAATTAGGATAGGCAGTGAGTGGCAATGTAAGATGGAGAAAAGCACCACGGGGTGGTCAGCATGGGGAGGTCAGGAAACATGCAGTGGCAACGCAGGATAGGTTTCTGAAAAACATCGCGGGGTGGTGCGCATTGTATGGGTGTGTAACATTACATTCACTAGTAGGAGTGAGAAAAACATCACGGAGTGGTGTGAATCATAGGGTATGAATTAGGATAGGCAGTGAGTGGCAATGTAGGATGGAGAAAATCACCACGGGGTGGTCAGCATGGGGAGGTGCAGAAACATGCAGTGGCAATGTAGGATAGGTTTCTGAAAAACATCGCCGGGTGGTGCGCATTGTATGGGTGTGTAACCTTTCATTTACTAGTAGGAGTGAGAAAAACATCACGGGATGGTGTGAATCATAGGTTCTGATTTAAGATGGGCAGTGAGTGTCAATGTAGGATGGAGAAAATCACCATGGGGTGGTGAGCATGGAGAGGTCAGGAAACATGAAGTGGCAATGTAGGATAGGTTTCTGAAAAAAATTGCGGGGTGGTGTGCATTGTATGGGTGTGTAACCTTGCATTGACTAGTAGGAGTGAGAAAAATATCACGGGGTGGTGTGAATAATGGGGTCTGAATTAGGATAGGCAGTGAGTGGCAATGTAGGATGCAGAAAAGCACCACGGGGTGGTCAGCATGGGGAGGTCAGGAAACATGCAGTGGCAATGCAGGATAGGTTTCTGAAAAACATCGCGTGGTGGTGCCCATTGTATGGGTGTGTAACCTTACATTCACTAGTAGGCGTGAGAAAAACCTCACGGGGTGGTGTGAATCATAGGGTATGAATTAGGATAGGCAGTGAGTGGCAATGTAGGATGGAGAAAAGCACCAAGGGGTGGTCAGCATGAGGAGGTCAGGAAACATGCAGTGGCAATGTAGGATAGGTTTCTGAAAAACATCGCGGGGTAGTGCGCATTGTATGGGTGTATAACATTACATTCATTAGTAGGAGTGAGAAAAACATCACGGGGTGGGGTGAATCATAGGGTCTGAATTAGGATAGGCAGTGAGTGGCAATGTAAGAAGGAGAAAAGCACCACGGGGTGGTCAGCATGGGGAGGTCAGGAAACATGCAGTGGCAATGTAGGATAGGTATCTGATAAACATCGCAGGGTGGTGCGCATTGTATGGGTGTGTAACATTACATTCACTAGTAGGAGTGAAAAAAATGTAACGGGGTCGTGTGAATCATAGGGTCTGAATTAGGATAGGCAGTGAGTGGCAATGTAGGATGGAGAAAAGCACCATGGGGAGGTCAGCACGGGGAGGTCAGGAAACATGCAGTGGCAATGTAGGATAGGTTTCTGAAAAACATCGCGGGGTGGTGCGCATTGTATGGGTGTATAACATTACATTCACTAGTAGGAGTGAGAAAAACGTCACGGAGTGGTGTGAATTATAGGGTCTGAATTAGGATAGGCTGTGAGTGGCCATGTAGGATGGAGAAAAGCACCACGCTGTGGTCAGCATGGGAAGTGAGGAAACATGCAGTGTCAATGTAGGATAGGTTTCTGAAAAACATCGCGGGGTGGTGCGCATTGTATGGGTGTGTAGCATTACATTCACTAGTAGCAGTGAGAAAAACGTCACGGGGTGGTGTGAATCTTGGGGTCTGAATTAGGATAGGCAGTGAGTGGCAATGTAGGAAGGAGAAAAGCACCACGGGGTGGTCAGCATGGGGAGGTCAGGAAACATGAAGTGGCAATGTAGGATAGGTTTCTGAAAAACATCGCCGAGTGGTGCGCATTGTATGGGTGTGTAATATTACATTCACTAGTAGGAGTGAGAAAAACATCACGGGATAGTGTGAATCATAGGGTCTGATTTAGCATAGGAAGTGAGTGGCAATGTAGGATGGAGAAATGCACCACGGTTTGGTCGGCATGGGGAGGTCAGGAACCATGCAGTAGCAATATAGGATAGGTTTCTGAAAAACATCGCAGGGTGCTGTGCATTGTGTGGGTGTGTAACATTACATTCACTAGTAGGAGTGAAAAAAATGTAACGGGGTCGTGTGAATCATAGGGTCTGAATTAGGGTAGGCAGTGAGTGGCAATGTAGGATGGAGAAAAGCACCATGGGGAGGTCAGCACTTGGAGGTCAGGAAACATGCTGTGGCAATGTAGGATAGGTTTCTGAAAAACATCGCGGGGTGGTGCACATTGTATGGGTGTGTAACATTACATTCACTAGTAGGAGTGAGAAAAACGCCACGGGGTGGTGTGAATTATAGGGTCTGAATTAGGATAGGCAGTGAGTGGCCATGTAGGATGGAGAAAAGCACCACGCTGTGGTCAGCATGGGAAGTGAGGAAACATGCAGTGTCAATGTAGGATAGGTTTCTGAAAAACATCGCGGGGTGGTGCGCATTGTATGGGTGTGTAGCATTACATTCACTAGTAGCAGTGAGAAAAACGTCACGGGGTGGTGTGAATCTTGGGGTCTGAATTAGGATAGGCAGTGAGTGGCAATGTAGGAAGGAGAAAAGCACCACGGGGTGGTCAGCATGGGGAGGTCAGGAAACATGAAGTGGCAATGTAGGATAGGTTTCTGAAAAACATCGCCGAGTGGTGCGCATTGTATGGGTGTGTAATATTACATTCACTAGTAGGAGTGAGAAAAACATCACGGGATAGTGTGAATCATAGGGTCTGATTTAGCATAGGAAGTGAGTGGCAATGTAGGATGGAGAAATGCACCACGGTTTGGTCGGCATGGGGAGGTCAGGAACCATGCAGTAGCAATATAGGATAGGTTTCTGAAAAACATCGCAGGGTGCTGTGCATTGTGTGGGTGTGTAACATTACATTCACTAGTAGGAGTGAAAAAAATGTAACGGGGTCGTGTGAATCATAGGGTCTGAATTAGGGTAGGCAGTGAGTGGCAATGTAGGATGGAGAAAAGCACCATGGGGAGGTCAGCACTTGGAGGTCAGGAAACATGCTGTGGCAATGTAGGATAGGTTTCTGAAAAACATCGCGGGGTGGTGCACATTGTATGGGTGTGTAACATTACATTCACTAGTAGGAGTGAGAAAAACGCCACGGGGTGGTGTGAATTATAGGGTCTGAATTAGGATAGGCAGTGAGTGGCCATGTAGGACGGAGAAAAGCACCACGGTGTGGTCAGCATGGGAAGTGAGGAAACATGCAGTGTCAATGTAGGATAGGTTTCTGAAAAACATCGCGGGGTGGTGCGCATTGTATGGGTGTGTAGCATTACATTCACTAGTAGCAGTGAGAAAAACGTCACGGGGTGGTGTGAATCTTAGGGTCTGAATTAGGATAGGCAGTGAGTGGCAATGTAGGAAGGAGAAAAGCACCACGGGGTGGTCAGCATGGGGAGGACAGGAAACATGCAGTGGCAATGTAGGATAGGTTTCTGAAAAACATCGCCGAGTGGTGCGCATTGTATGGGTGTGTAATATTACATTCACTAGTAGGAGTGAGAAAAACATCACGGGATAGTGTGAATCATAGGGTCTGATTTAGGATAGGCAGTGAGTGGCAATGTAGGATGGAGAAATGCACCACGGGGTGGTCAGCATGGGGAGGTCAGGAACCATGCAGTAGCAATGTAGGATAGGTTTCTGAAAAACATCGCGGGGTGATGCGCATTCTATTGGTGTGTAACATTACATTCACTAGAAGGAGTCAGAAAAACATCACGCGGTGGGGTGAATTATAGGGTCTGAATTAGGATAGGCAGTGAGTGGCAATGTAGGATGGAGAAAAGCACCACGGGGTGGTCAGCATGGTGAGGTCAGGAAACATGCAGTGGCAATGTAGGATAGGTTTCTGAAAAACATCGCGGGGTGGTGCCCATTGTATGGGTGTGTAACCTTACATTCACTAGTAGGAGTTAGAAAAACATCACGGGGTGGTGTGAATCATAGGGTATGAATTAGGATAGGAAGTGAGTGGCAATGTAGGATGGAGAAAAGCACCACGGGGTGGTCAACATGGGGAGGTCAGGAAACATGCAGTGGCAATGTAGGATAGGTTTCTGAAAAACATCTCGGGGTAGTGCGCATTGTATGGGTGTATAACATTACATTCATTAGTAGGAGTGAGAAAAACATCACGGGGTGGGGTGAATCATAGGGTCTGAATTAGGATAGGCAGTGAGTGGCAATGTAAGATGGAGAAAAGCACCACGGGGTGGTCAGTATGGGGAGGTCAGGAAACATGCAGTGGCAACGCAGGATAGGTTTCTGAAAAACATCGCGAGGTGGTGCGCATTGTATGGGTGTGTAACATTACATTCACTAGTAGGAGTGAGAAAAACATCACGGGGTGTTGTGAATCATAGGGTATGAATTAGGATAGGCAGTGAGTGGCAATGTAGGATGGAGAAAATCACCACGGGGTGGTCAGCATGGGGAGGTGCAGAAACATGCAGTGGCAATGTAGGATAGTTTCTGAAAAACATCGCCGGGTGGTGCGCATTGTATTGGTGTGTAACCTTTCATTTACTAGTAGGAGTGAGAAAAACATCACGGGATGGTGTGAATCATAGGGTCTGATTTAAGATAGGCAGTGAGTGTCAATGTAGGATGGAGAAAATCACCACTGGGTGGTCAGCATGGGGAGGTCAGGAAACATGCAGTGGGAATGTAGGATATGTTTCTGAAAAACATCACGGGGTGGTGCGCATTGTATGGGTGTGTAACATTACATTCACTAGTAGGAGTGAGAAAAACATCACGGGGTGGTGTGAATCATAGGGTCTGAATTAGGATAGGCAGTGAGTGGCAATGTAGAATAGAAGAAGCACCACGGGATGGTCAGCATGTGGAAGTCAGGAAACATGCAGTGGCAATGTAGGATAGGTTTCTGAAAAACATCGCGGGGTGGTGCGCATTGTATGGGTGTGTAACCTTACATTCACTAGTATGAGTGAGAAAAACATCACGGGGTGGTGTGAATCATAGGGTCTGAATTAGGATAGGCAGTGAGTGGCAATGTAGGATGCAGAAAACACCATGGGGTGGTGAGCATGGAGAGGTCAGGAAACATGAAGTGGCAATGTAGGATAGGTTGCTGAAAAAAATTGCGGGGTGCTGCGAATTGTATGGGTGTGTAACCTTGCATTCACTAGTAGGAGTGAGAAAAACATCACGGGGTGGTGTGAATAATAGGGTCTGAATTAGGATAGGCAGTGAGTGGAAATGTAGGATCGAGAAAAGCACCACGGGGTGGTCAGCATTGGGAGGTCAGGAAACATGCAGTGGCAATGTAGGATAGGTTTCTGAAAAACATCGCAGGGTGTTGCGCATTGTGTGGGTGTGTAACATTACATTCACTAGTAGGAGTGAAAAAAATGTAACGGGGTCGTGTGAATCATAGGGTCTGAATTAGGATAGGCAGTGAGTGGCAATGTAGGATGGAGAAAAGCACCATGGGGAAGTCAGCAAGGGGTGGTCAGGAAACATGCAGTGGCAATGTAGGATAGGTTTCGGAAAAACATCGCGGGCTGGTGCGCATTGTATGGGTGTGTAACTTTACATTCACTAGTAGGAGTGAGAAAAACGTCACATGGTGGTGTGAATTATAGGGTCTGAATTAGGATAGGCAGTGAGTGGCCATGTAGGATGGAGAAAGGCACCACGGTGTGGTCAGCATGGGAAGTGAGGAAACATGCAGTGTCAATGTAGGGTAGGTTTCTGAAAAACATCTCGGGGTGGTGCCCATTGTATGGGTGTGTAACCTTACATTCACTAGTATCAGTGAGAAAAACGTCACGGGGTGGTGTGAATCTTAGGGTCTGTATTAGGATAGGCAGTGAGTGGCAATGTAGGAAGCAGAAAAGCACCACGGGGTGGTCAGCATGGGGAGGTCAGGAAACATGCAGTGACAATATAGGATAGGTTTCTGAAAAACATCGCCGAGTGGTGCGCATTGTATGGGTGTTTAATATTACATTCACTAGTAGGAGTGAGACAAATATCACGGGATAGTTTGAATCATAGGGTCTGATTTAGGATAGGCAGTGAGTGGCAATGTAGGATGGAGAAATGCACCACGGGGTGGTCAGCATGGGGAGGTCAGGAACCATGCAGTAGCAATGTAGGATAGGTTTCTGAAAAACATCGCGGGGTGATGCGCATTGTATTGGTGTGTAACATTACATTCACTAGTAGGAGTCAAAAAAACATCACGCGGTGGGGTGAATAATAGGGTCTGAATTAGGATAGGCAGTGAGTGGCAATGTAGGATGGAGAAAAGCACCACGGGGTGGTCAGCATGGGGAGGTCAGGAAACATGCAGTGGCAATGTAGGATAGGTTTCTGAAAAACATCGCGTGGTGGTGCCCATTGTATGGGTGTGTTACCTTACATTCACTAGTAGGAGTGAGAAAAACCTTACGGGGTGGTGTGAATCTTGGGGTCTGAATTAGGATAGGCAGTGAGTGGCAATGTAGGAAGGAGAAAAGCACCACGGGGTGGTCAGCATGGGGAGGTCAGGAAACATGAAGTGGCAATGTAGGATAGGTTTCTGAAAAACATCGCCGAGTGGTGCGCATTGTATGGGTGTGTAATATTACATTCACTAGTAGGAGTGAGAAAAACATCACGGGATAGTGTGAATCATAGGGTCTGATTTAGGATAGGCAGTGAGTGGCAATGTAGGATGGAGAAATGCACCACGGGGTGGTCGGCATGGGGAGGTCAGGAAACATGCAGTAGCAATGTAGGATAGGTTTCTGAAAAACATCGCAGGGTGCTGCGCATTGTGTGGGTGTGTAACATTACATTCACTAGTAGGAGTGAATAAAATGTAACGGGGTCGTGTGAATCATAGGGTCTGAATTAGGGTAGGCAGTGAGTGGCAATGTAGGATGGAGAAAAGCACCATGGGGAGGTCAGCACTTGGAGGTCAGGAAACATGCTGTGGCAATGTAGGATAGGTTTCTGAAAAACATCGCGGGGTGGTGCACATTGTATGGGTGTGTAACATTACATTCACTAGTAGGAGTGAGAAAAACGCCACGGCGTGTTGTGAATTATAGGGTCTGAATTAGGATAGGCAGTGAGTGGCCATGTAGGATGGAGAAAAGCACCACGGTGTGGTCAGCATGGGAAGTGAGGAAACATGCAGTGTCAATGTAGGATAGGTTTCTGAAAAACATCGCGGGGTGGTGCGCATTGTATGGGTGTGTAGCATTACATTCACTAGTAGCAGTGAGAAAAACGTCACGGGGTGGTGTGAATCTTAGGGTCTGAATTAGGATAGGCAGTGAGTGGCAATGTAGGAAGGAGAAAAGCACCACGGGGTGGTCAGCATGGGGAGGACAGGAAACATGCAGTGGCAATATAGGATAGGTTTCTGAAAAACATCGCCGAGTGGTGCGCATTGTATGGGTGTGTAATATTACATTCACTAGTAGGAGTGAGAAAAACATCACGGGATAGTGTGAATCATAGGGTCTGATTTAGGATAGGCAGTGAGTGGCAATGTAGGATGGAGAAATGCACCACGGGGTGGTCAGCATGGGGAGGTCAGGAACCATGCAGTAGCAATGTAGGATAGGTTTCTGAAAAACATCGCGGGGTGATGCGCATTGTATTGGTGTGTAACATTACATTCACTAGTAGGAGTCAGAAAAACATCACGCGGTGGGGTGAATCATAGGGTCTGAATTAGGATAGGCAGTGAGTGGCAATGTAGGATGGAGAAAAGCACCACGGGGTGGTCAGCATGGTGAGGTCAGGAAACATGCAGTGGCAATGTAGGATAGGTTTCTGAAAAACATCTCGGGGTAGTGCGCATTGTATGGGTGTATAACATTACATTCATTAGTAGGAGTGAGAAAAACATCACGGGGTGGGGTGAATCATAGGGTCTGAATTAGGATAGGCAGTGAGTGGCAATGTAAGATGGAGAAAAGCACCACGGGGTGGTCAGCATGGGGAGGTCAGGAAACATGCAGTGGCAACGCAGGATAGGTTTCTGAAAAACATCGCGAGGTGGTGCGCATTGTATGGGTGTATAACATTACATTCACTAGTAGGAGTGAGAAAAACATCACGGGGTGGTGTGAATCATAGGGTATGAATTAGGATAGGCAGTGAGTGGCAATGTAGGATGGAGAAAATCACCACGGGGTGGTCAGCATGGGGAGGTGCAGAAACATGCAGTGGCAATGTAGGATATGTTTCTGAAAAACATCGCCGGGTGGTGCGCATTGTATTGGTGTGTAACCTTTCATTTACTAGTAGGAGTGAGAAAAACATCACGGGATGGTGTGAATCATAGGGTCTGATTTAAGATAGGCAGTGAGTGTCAATGTAGGATGGAGAAAATCACCACTGGGTGGTCAGCATGGGGAGGTCAGGAAACATGCAGTGGCAATGGAGGATAGGTTTCTGAAAAACATCGCGGGGTGG
The DNA here is from genome assembly GCF_034190915.1 of Cavia porcellus. Taxonomy (NCBI): domain Eukaryota; kingdom Metazoa; phylum Chordata; class Mammalia; order Rodentia; family Caviidae; genus Cavia; species Cavia porcellus. The sequence goes on from NW_026947558.1 coordinate 2,004,332, forward strand.
TGCGCATTGTATGGGTGTGAAACCTTACATTCACTAGTAGGAGTGAGAAAAACATCAAGGGGTGGTGTGAATCATAGGGTCTGAATTAGGATAGGCAGTGAGTGGCAATGTAGGATGGAGAAAACACCATGGGGTGGTGAGCATGGAGAGGTCAGGAAACATGAAGTGGCAATGTAGGATAGGTTGCTGAAAAAAATTGCGGGGTGTTGCGCATTGTATGGGTGTGTAACCTTGCATTCACTAGTAGGAGTGAGAAAAACATCACGGGGTGGTGTGAATAATAGGGTCTGAATTAGGTTAGGCAGAGAGTGGAAATGTAGGATCGAGAAAAGCACCACGGGGTGGTCAGCATTGGGAGGTCAGGAAACATGCAGTGGCAAAGTAGGATAGGTTTCTGAAAAACATCGCAGGGTGTTGCGCATTGTGTGGGTGTGTAACATTACATTCACTAGTAGGAGTGAAAAAAATGTAACGGGGTCGTGTGAATCATAGGGTCTGAATTAGGATAGGCAGTGAGTGGCAATGTAGGATGGAGAAAAGCACCATGGGGAAGTCAGCAAGGGGTGCTCAGGAAACATGCAGTGGCAATGTAGGATAGGTTTCGGAAAAACATCGCGGGGTGGTGCGCATTGTATGGGTGTGTAACTTTACATTCACTAGTAGGAGTGAGAAAAACGTCACAGGGTGGTGTGAATTATAGGGTCTGAATTAGGATAGGCAGTGAGTGGCCATGTAGGATGGAGAAAGGCACCACGGGGTGGTCAGCATGGGGAGGTCAGGAAACATGCAGTGACAATATAGGATAGGTTTCTGAAAAACATCGCCGAGTGGTGCGCATTGTATGGGTGTGTAATATTACATTCACTAGTAGGAGTGAGACAAACATCACGGGATAGTGTGAATCATAGGGTCTGATTTAGGATAGGCAGTGAGTGGCAATGTAGGATGGAGAAATGCACCACGGGGTGGTCAGCATGGGGAGGTCAGGAACCATGCAGTAGCAATGTAGGATAGGTTTCTGAAAAACATCGCGGGGTGATGCGCATTGTATTGGTGTGTAACATTACATTCACTAGTAGGACTCAGAAAAACATCACGCGGTGGGGTGAATAATAGGGTCTGAATTAGGATAGGTAGTGAGTGGCAATGTAGGATGGAGAAAAGCACCACGGGGTGGTCAGCATGGGGAGGTCAGGAAACATGCAGTAGCAATGTAGGATAGGTTTCTGAAAAACATCGCGTGGTGGTGCCCATTGTATGGGTGTGTAACCTTACATTCACTAGTAGGAGTGAGAAAAACCTCACGGGGTGGTGTGAATCATAGGGTATGAATTAGGATAGGCAGTGAGTGGCAATGTAGGATGGAGAAATGCACCACGGGGTGGTCAGCATGGGGAGGTCAGGAAACATGCAGTGGCAATGTAGGATAGGTTTCTGAAAAACATCGCAGGGTGGTGCGCATTGTATTGGTGTGTAACATTACATTCACTAGTAGGAGTCAGAAAAACATCACGCGGTGGGGTGAATCATAGGGTCTGAATTAGGATAGGCAGTGAGTGGCAAGGTAGGATGGAGAAAAGCACCACGGGGTGGTCAGCATGCGGAGGTCAGGAAACATGCAGTGGCAATGTAGGATAGGTTTCTGAAAAACATCGCGGGGTGTTGCGCATTGTATGGGTGTGTAACATTACATTCATTAGTAGGAGTGAGAAAAACATCACGCGGTGGGGTGAATCATAGGGTCTGAATTAGGATAGGCAGTGAGTGGCAAGGTAGGATGGAGAAAAGCACCACGGGGTGGTCAGCATGGGGAGGTCAGGAAACATGCAGTGGCAATGTAGGATAGGTTTCTGAAAAACATCGCAGGGTGGTGCGCATTGTGTGGGTGTGCAACATTACATTCACTAGTAGGAGTGAATAAAATGTAATGGGGTCGTGTGAATCATAGGGTCTGAATTAGGATAGGCAATGAGTGGCAATGTAGGATGGAGAAAAGCACCATGGGGAGGTCAGCACGGGGAGGTCAGGAAACATGCAGTGGCAATGTAGGATAGGTTTCTGAAAAACATCGCGGGGTGGTGCGCATTGTATGGGTGTGTAACATTACATTCACTAGTAGGAGTGAGAAAAACGTCACGGGGTGGGGTGAAACATAGGGTCTGAATTAGGATAGGCAGTGAGTGGCCATGTAGGATGGAGAAAAGCACCACGGTGTGGTCAGCATGGGAAGTGAGGAAACATGCAGTGTCAATGTAGGATAGGTTTCTGAAAAACATCGCGGGGTGGTGCGCATTGTATGGGTGTGTAGCATTACATTCACTAATAGCAGTGAGAGAAACGTCACTGGGTGGTGTGAATCTTAGGGTCTGAATTAGGATAGGCAGTGAGTGGCAATGTAGGATGGAGAAATGCACCACGGGGTGGTCAGTATGGGGGGGTCAGGAACCATGCAGTAGCAATGTAGGATAGGTTTCTGAAAAACATCGCGGGGTGGTGCCCATTGTATGGGTGTGTAACATTACATTCACTAGTAGGAGTCAGAAAAACCTCACGGGGTGTTGTGAATCATAGGGTATGAATTAGGATAGGCAGTGAGTGGCAATGTAGGATGGAGAAAAGCACCACGGGGTGGTCAGCATGGGGAGGTCAGGGAAACATGCAGTGGCAATGTAGGATAGGTTTCTGAAAAACATCGCGGGGTGTTGCGCATTGTATGGGTGTGTAACATTACATTCATTAGTAGGAGTGAGAAAAACATCACGGGGTGGGGTGAATCATAGGGTCTGAATTAGGATAGGCAGTGAGTGGCAATGTAAGATGGAGAAAAGCACCACGGGGTGGGCAGCATTGGGAGGTCAGGAAACATGCAGTGGCAATGTAGGATAGGTTTCTGAAAAACATCGCAGGGTGTGCGCATTGTGTGGGTGTGTAACATTACATTCACTAGTAGGAGTGAAAAAAATGTAATGGGGTCGTGTGAATCATAGGGTCTGAATTAGGATAGGCAATGAGTGGCAATGTAGGATGGAGAAAAGCACCATGGGGAGGTCAGCATGGGGAGGTCAGGAAACATGCAGTGGCAATGTAGGATAGGTTTCTGAAAAACATCGCCGAGTGGTGCGCATTGTATGGGTGTGTAATATTACATTCACTAGTAGGAGTGAGATAAACATCACGGGATAGTGTGAATCATAGGGTCTGATTTAGGATAGGCAGTGAGTGGCAATTTAGGATGGAGAAATGCACCACGGGGTGGTCAGCATGGGGAGGTCAGAAACCATGCAGTAGCAATGTAGGATATGTTTCTGAAAAACATCGCGGGGTGATGCGCATTGTATTGGTGTGTAACATTACATTCACTACTAGGAGTCAGAAAAACATCACGCGGTGGGGTGAATCGTAGGGACTGAATTAGGATAGGCAGTGAGTGGCAATGTAGGATGGAGAAAAGCACCACTGGGTGGTCAGCATTGGGAGGTCAGGAAACATGCAGTGGCAATGTAGGATAGGTTTCTGAAAAACATCGCAGGGTGTTGCGCATTGTGTGGGTGTGTAACATTACATTCACTAGTAGGAGTGAAAAAAATGTAACGGGGTCGTGTGAATCATAGGGTCTGAATTAGGATAGGCAGTGAGTGGCAATGTAGGATGGAGAAAAGCACCATGGGGAAGTCAGCAAGGGGTGGTCAGGAAACATGCAGTGGCAATGTAGTATAGGTTTCGGAAAAACATCGCGGGGTGGTGCGCATTGTATGGGTGTGTAACTTTACATTCACTAGTAGGAGTGAGAAAAACGTCACGGGGTGGTGTGAATTATATGGTCTGAATTAGGATAGGCTGTGAGTGGCCATGTAGGATGGAGAAAAGCACCACGGTGTGCTCAGCATGGGAAGTGAGGAAACATGCAGTGTCAATGTAGGATAGGTTTCTGAAAAACATCGCGTGGTGGTGCGCATTGTATGGGTGTGTAGCATTACATTCACTAGGAGCAGTGAGAAAAACGTCACGGGGTGGTGTGAATCTTGGGGTCTGAATTAGGATAGGCAGTGAGTGGCAATGTAGGAAGGAGAAAAGCACCACGGGGTGGTCAGCATGGGGAGGTCAGGAAACATGCAGTGGCAATGTAGGATAGGTTTCTGAAAAACATCGCCGAGTGGTGCGCATTGTATGGGTGTGTAATATTGCATTCACTAGTAGGAGTGAGATAAACATCACGGGATAGTGTGAATCATAGGGTCTGATTTAGGATAGGCAGTGAGTGGCAATTTAGGATGGAGAAATGCATCACGGGGTGGTCAGCATGGGGAGGTCAGAAACCATGCAGTAGCAATGTAGGATAGGTTTCTGAAAAACATCGCGGGGTGATGCGCATTGTATTGGTGTGTAACATTACATTCACTAGTAGGAGTCAGAAAAACATCACGCGGTGGGGTGAATCGTAGGGACTGAATTAGGATAGGCAGTGAGTGGCAATGTAGGATGGAGAAAAGCACCACTGGGTGGTCAGCATTGGGAGGTCAGGAAACATGCAGTGGCAATGTAGGATAGGTTTCTGAAAAACATCGCAGGGTGTTGCGCATTGTGTGGGTGTGTAACATTACATTCACTAGTAGGAGTGAAAAAAATGTAACGGGGTCGTGTGAATCATAGGGTCTGAATTAGGATAGGCAGTGAGTGGCAATGTAGGATGGAGAAAAGCACCATGGGGAAGTCAGCAAGGGGTGGTCAGGAAACATGCAGTGGCAATGTAGAATAGGTTTCGGAAAAACATCGCGGGGTGGTGCGCATTGTATGGGTGTGTAACTTTACATTCACTAGTAGGAGTGAGAAAAACGTCACGGGGTGGTGTGAATTATATGGTCTGAATTAGGATAGGCTGTGAGTGGCCATGTAGGATGGAGAAAAGCACCACAGTGTGCTCAGCATGGGAAGTGAGGAAACATGCAGTGTCAATGTAGGATAGGTTTCTGAAAAACATCGCGGGGTGGTGCGCATTGTATGGGTGTGTAGCATTACATTCACTAGGAGCAGTGAGAAAAACGTCACGGGGTGGTGTGAATCTTGGGGTCTGAATTAGGATAGGCAGTGAGTGGCAATGTAGGAAGGAGAAAAGCACCACGGGGTGGTCAGCATGGGGAGGTCAGGAAACATGAAGTGGCAATGTAGGATAGGTGTCTGAAAAACATCGCCGAGTGGTGCGCATTGTATGGGTGTGTAATATTACATTCACTAGTAGGAGTGAGAAAAACATCACGGGATAGTGTGAATCATAGGGTCTGATTTAGGATAGGCAGTGAGTGGCAATGTAGGATGGAGAAATGCACCACGGGGTGGTCGGCATGGGGAGGTCAGGAACCATGCAGTAGCAATGTAGGATAGGTTTCAGAAAAACATCGCGGGGTGATGCGCATTGTATTGGTGTGTAACATTACATTCACTAGTAGGAGTCAGAAAAACATCACGCGGTGGGGTGAATCATAGGGTCTGAATTAGGATAGGCAGTGAGTGGCAATGTAGGATGGAGAAAAGCACCACGGGGTGGTCAGCATGGGGAGGTCAGGAAACATGCAGTGGCAATGTAGGATAGGTTTCTGAAAAACATCGCGGTGTAGTGCGAATTGTATGGGTGTATAACATTACATTCATTAGTAGGAGTGAGAAAAACATCACGGGGTGGGGTGAATCATAGGGTCTGAATTAGGATAGGCAGTGAGTGGCAATGTAAGATGGAGAAAAGCACCACGGGGTGGTCAGCATGGGGAGATCAGGAAACATGCAGTGGCAATGTAGGATAGGTTTCTGAAAAACATCGCGGGGTGGTGCGCATTGTATGGGTGTGTAACATTACATTCACTAGTAGGAGTGAGAAAAACATCACGGGGTGGTGTGAATCATAGGGTATGAATTAGGATAGGCAGTGAGTGGCAATGTAGGATGGAGAAAATCACCACGGGGTGGTCAGCATGGGGAGGTGCAGAAACATGCAGTGGGAATGTAGGATATGTTTCTGAAAAACATCGTGGGGTGGTGCGCATTGTATGGGTGTGTAACATTACATTCACTAGTAGGAGTGAGAAAAACATCACGGGGTGGTGTGAATCATAGGGTCTGAATTAGGATAGGCAGTGAGTGGCAATGTAGGATGGAGAAATGCACCACGGGGTGGTCAGCAGGGGGAGGTCAGGAAACATGCAGTGGCAATGTAGGATAGGTTTCTGAAAAACATCGCAGGGTGTTGCCCATTGTATGGGTGTGTAACCTTACATTCACTAGTAGGAGTGAGAAAAACATCACGGGGTGGTGTGAATCATAGGGTATGAATTAGGATAGGCAGTGAGTGGCAATGTAGGATGGAGAAAAGCACCACGGGGTGGTCAGCATGGGGAGGTCAGGAAACATGCAGTGGCAATGTAGGATAGGTTTCTGAAAAACATCGCGGTGTAGTGCGAATTGTATGGGTGTATAACATTACATTCATTAGTAGGAGTGAGAAAAACATCACGGGGTGGGGTGAATCATAGGGTCTGAATTAGGATAGGCAGTGAGTGGCAATGTAAGATGGAGAAAAGCACCACGGGGTGGTCAGCATGGGGAGATCAGGAAACATGCAGTGGCAATGTAGGATAGGTTTCTGAAAAACATCGCAGGGTGGTGCGCATTGTATGGGTGTGTAACATTACATTCACTAGTAGCAGTGAGAAAAACATCACGGGGTGGTGTGAATCATAGGGTATGAATTAGGATAGTCAGTGAGTGGCAATGTAGGATGGAGAAAATCACCACGGGGTGGTCAGCATGGGGAGGTGCAGAAACATGCAGTGGGAATGTAGGATATGTTTCTGAAAAACATCGCGGGGTGGTGCGCATTGTATGGGTTTTTAACATTACATTCACTAGTAGGAGTGAGAAAAACATCACGGGGTGGTGTGAATCATAGGGTCTGAATTAGGATCGTCAGTGAGTGGCAATGTAGGATGGAGAAATGCACCACGGGGTGGTCAGCATGGGGAGGTCAGGAAACATGCAGTGGCAATGTAGGATAGGTTTCTGAAAAACATCGCAGGATGGTGCGCATTGTATTGGTGTGTAACATTACATTCACTAGTAGGAGTCAGAAAAAGATCACGCGGTGGGGTGAATCATAGGGTCTGAATTAGGATAGGCAGTGAGTGGCAATGTAGGATGGAGAAAAGCAGCACGGGGTGGTCAGCATGGGGAGGTCAGGAAACATGCAGTGGCAATGTAGGATTCGTTTCTGAAAAACATCGCGGGGTGTTGCGCATTGTATGGGTGTGTAACATTACATTCATTAGTAGGAGTGAGAAAAACATCACGGGGTGGGGTGAATCATAGGGTCTGAATTAGGATAGGCAGTGAATGGCAATGTAAAATGGAGAAAAGCACCACGGGGTGGTCAGCATGGGGAGGTCAGGAAACATGCAGTGGCAATGTAGGATAGGTTTCTGAAAAACATCGCAGGGTGGTGCGCATTGTGTGGGTGTGCAACATTACATTCACTAGTAGGTGTGAATAAAATGTAATGGGGTCGTGTGAATCATAGGGTCTGAATTAGGATAGGCAATGAGTGGCAATGTAGGATAGAGAAAAGCACCATGGGGAGGTCAGCACGGGGAGGTCAGGAAACATGCAGTGGCAATGTAGGATAGGTTTCTGAAAAACATCGCGGGGTGGTGCGCATTGTATGGGTGTGTAACATTACATTCACTAGTAGGAGTGAGAAAAACGTCATGGGGTGGTGTGAATTATAGGGTCTGAATTAGGATAGGCAGTGAGTGGCCATGTAGGATGGAGAAAAGCACCACGGTGTGGTCAGCATGGGAAGTGAGGAAACATGCAGTGTCAATGTAGGATAGGTTTCTGAAAAACATCGCGGGGTGGTGCGCATTGTATGGGTGTGTAGCATTACATTCACTAGTAGCAGTGAGAGAAACGTCACTGGGTGGTGTGAATCTTAGGGTCTGAATTAGGATAGGCAGTGAGTGGCAATGTAGGATGGAGAAATGCACCACGGGGTGGTCAGTATGGGGGGGTCAGGAACCATGCAGTAGCAATGTAGGATAGGTTTCTGAAAAACATCGCGGGTTGGTGCCCATTGTATGGGTGTGTAACCTTACATTCAGTAGTAGGAGTGAGAAAAACCTCACGGGGTGGTGTGAATCATAGGGTATGAATTAGGATAGGCAGTGAGTGGCAATGTAGGATGGAGAAAAGCACCACGGGGTGGTCAGCATGGGGAGGTCAGGAAACATGCAGTGGCAATGTAGGATAGGTTTCTGAAAAACATCGCGGGGTGTTGCGCATTGTATGGGTGTGTAACATTACATTCATTAGTAGGAGTGAGAAAAACATCACGGGGTGGGGTGAATCATAGGGTCTGAATTAGGATAGGCAGTGAGTGGCAATGTAAGATGGAGAAAAGCACCACGGGGTGGTCAGCATGGGGAGGTCAGGAAACATGCAGTGGCAATGTAGGATAGGTTTCTGAAAAACATCGCAGGGTGTGCGCATTGTGTGGGTGTGTAACATTACATTCACTAGTAGGAGTGAAAAAAATGTAATGGGGTCGTGTGAATCATAGGGTCTGAATTAGGATAGGCAATGAGTGGCAATGTAGGATGGAGAAAAGCACCATGGGGAGGTCAGCACGGGGAGGTCAGGAAACATGCAGTGGCAATGTAGGATAGGTTTCTGAAAAACATCGCGGGGTATTGCGCATTGTATGGGTGTGTAACATTACATTCACTAGTAGGAGTGAGAAAAACGTCACGGGGTGGTGTGAATTATAGGGTCTGAATTAGGATAGGCAGTGAGTGGCCATGTAGGATGGAGAAAAGCACCACGGTGTGGTCAGCATGGGAAGTGAGGAATCTGCAGTGTCAATGTAGGATAGGTTTCTGAAAAACATCGCGGGGTGGTGCGCATTGTATGGGTGTGTAGCATTACATTCACTAGTAGCAGTGAGAAAAACGTCACTGGGTGGTGTGAAACTTAGGGTCTGAATTAGGATAGGCAGTGAGTGGCAATGTAGGAAGGAGAAAAGCACCACGGGGTGGTCAGCATGGGGAGGTCACGAAACATGCAGTGGCAATGTAGGATAGGTTTCTGAAAAACATCGCCGAGTGGTGCGCATTGTATGGGTGTGTAATATTACATTCACTAGTAGGAGTGAGATAAACATCACGGGATAGTGTGAATCATAGGGTCTGATTTAGGATAGGCAGTGAGTGGCAATTTAGGATGAAGAAATGCACCACGGGGTGGTCAGCATGGGGAGGTCAGAAACCATGCAGTAGCAATGTAGGATAGGTTTCTGAAAAACATCGCGGGGTGATGCGCATTGTATTGGTGTGTAACATTACATTCACTAGTAGGAGTCAGAAAAACATCACGCGGTGGGGTGAATCGTAGGGACTGAATTAGGATAGGCAGTGAGTGGCAATGTAGGATGGAGAAAAGCACCACGGGGGGTCAGCATTGGGAGGTCAGGAAACATGCAGTGGCAATGTAGGATAGGTTTCTGAAAAACATCGCAGGGTGTTGCGCATTGTGTGGGCGTGTAACATTACATTCACTAGTAGGAGTGAAAAAAATGTAACGGGGTCGTGTGAATCATAGGGTCTGAATTAGGATAGGCAGTGAGTGGCAATGTAGGATGGAGAAAAGCACCATGGGGAAGTCAGCAAGGGGTGGTCAGGAAACATGCAGTGGCAATGTAGGATAGGTTTCGGAAAAACATCGCGGGGTGGTGCGCATTGTATGGGTGTGTAACTTTACATTCACTAGTAGGAGTGAGAAAAACGTCACGGGGTGATGTGAATTATAGGGTCTGAATTAGGATCGGCAGTGAGTGGCCATGTAGGATGGAGAAAGGCACCACGGTGTGGTCAGCATGGGAAGTGAGGAAACATGCAGTGTCAATGTAGGGTAGGTTTCTGAAAAACATCGCGGGGTGGTGCCCATTGTATGGGTGTGTAACCTTACATTCACTAGTATCAGTGAGAAAAACGTCACGGGGTGGTATGAATCTTAGGGTCTGTATTAGGATAGGCAGTGAGTGGCAATATAGGAAGCAGAAAAGCACCACGGGGTGGTCAGCATGGGGAGGTCAGGAAACATGCAGTGACAATATAGGATAGGTTTCTGAAAAACATCGCCGAGTGGTGCGCATTGTATGGGTGTGTAATATTACATTCACTAGTAGGAATGAGACAAACATCACGGGATAGTGTGAATCATAGGGTCTGAATTAGGATAGGCAGTGAGTGGCAATGTAGGATGGAGAAAAGCACCACGGGGTGGTCAGCATGGGGAGGTCAGGAAACATGCAGTGGCAATGTAGGATAGGTATCTGAAAAACATCGCAGGGTGGTGCGCATTGTGTGGGTGTGTAACATTACATTCACTAGTAGGAGTGAAAAAAATGTAACGGGGTCGTGTGAATCATAGGGTCTGAATTAGGATAGGCAGTGAGTGGCAATGTAGGATGGAGAAAAGCACCATGGGGAGGTCAGCACGGGGATGTCAGGAAACATGCAGTGGCAATGTAGGATAGGTTTCTGAAAAACATCGCGGGGTGGTGCGCATTGTATGGGTGTGTAACATTACATTCACTAGTAGGAGTGAGAAAAACATCACGGGGTGGTGTGAATTATATGGTCTGAATTAGGATAGGCTGTGAGTGGCCATGTAGGATGGAGAAAAGCACCACGGTGTGCTCAGCATGGGAAGTGAGGAAACATGCAGTGTCAATGTAGGATAGGTTTCTGAAAAACATCGCGGGGTGGTGCGCATTGTATGGGTGTGTAGCATTACATTCACTAGTAGCAGTGAGAAAAACGTCACGGGGTGGTGTGAATCTTGGGGTCTGAATTAGGATAGGCAGTGAGTGGCAATGTAGGAAGGAGAAAAGCACCACGGGGTGGTCAGCATGGGGAGGGCAGGAAACATGAAGTGGCAATGTAGGATAGGTTTCTGAAAAACATCGCCGAGTGGTGCGCATTGTATGGGTGTGTAATATTACATTCACTAGTAGGAGTGAGAAAAACATCACGGGATAGTGTGAATCATAGGGTCTGATTTAGGATAGGCAGTGAGTGGCAATGTAGGATGGAGAAATACACCACGGGGTGGTCGGCATGGGGAGTTCAGGAACCATGCAGTAGCAATGTAGGATAGGTTTCTGAAAAACATCGCGGGGTGATGCGCATTGTATTGGTGTGTAACATTACATTCACTAGTAGGAGTCAGAAAAACATCACGCGGTGGGGTGAATCATAGGGTCTGAATTAGGATAGGCAGTGAGTGGCAATGTAGGATGGAGAAAAGCACCACGGGGTGGTCAGCATGGGGAGGTCAGGAAACATTCAGTGGCAATGTAGGATAGGTTTCTGAAAAACATCGCAGGGTGTTGCCCATTGTATGGGTGTGTAACCTTACATTCACTAGTAGGAGTGAGAAAAACATCACGGGGTGGTGTGAATCATAGGGTCTGAATTAGGATAGGCAGTGAGTGGCAATGTAGGATGGAGAAAAGCACCACGGGGTGGTCAACAGGGGGAGGTCAGGAAACATGCAGTGGCAATGTAGGATAGGTTTCTGAAAAACATCGCGGTGTAGTGCGAATTGTATGGGTGTATAACATTACATTCATTAGTAGGAGTGAGAAAAACATCACGGGGTGGGGTGAATCATAGGGTCTGAATTAGGATAGGCAGTGAGTGGCAATGTAAGATGGAGAAAAGCACCACGGGGTGGTCAGCATTGGGAGATCAGGAAACATGCAGTGGCAATGTAGGATAGGTTTCTGAAAAACATCGCGGGGTGGTGAGCATTGTATGGGTGTGTAACATTACATTCACTAGTAGGAGTGAGAAAAACATCACGGGTTGGTGTGAATCATAGGGTATGAATTAGGATAGGCAGTGAGTGGCAATGTAGGATGGAGAAAATCACCACGGGGTGGTCAGCATGGGGAGGTGCAGAAACATGCAGTGGGAATGTAGGATATGTTTCTGAAAAACATCGCGGGGTGGTGCGCATTGTATGGGTGTGTAACATTACATTCACTAGTAGGAGTGAGAAAAACATCACGGGGTGGTGTGAATCATAGGGTCTGAATTAGGATAGGCAGTGAGTGGCAATGTAGGATGGAGAAATGCACCACGGGGTGGTCAGCATGCGGAGGTCAGGAAACATGCAGTGGCAATGTAGGATAGGTTTCTGAAAAACATCGCGGGGTGATGCGCATTGTATTGGTGTGTAACATGACATTCACTAGTAGGAGTGAGAAAAACATCACGCGGTGGGGTGAATCATAGGGTCTGAATTAGGATAGGCAGTGAGTGGCAATGTAGGATGGAGAAAAGCACCACGGGGTGGTCAGCATGGGGAGGTCAGGAAACATGCAGTGGCAATGTAGGATAGGTTTCTGAAAAACATCGCAGAGTGTTGCCCATTGTATGGGGGTGTAACCTTACATTCACTAGCAGGAGTGAGAAAAACATCACGGGGTGGTGTGAATCATAGGGTATGAATTAGGATAGGCAGTGAGTGGCAATGTAGGATGGAGAAAAGCACCACGGGGTGGTCAGCATGGGGAGGTCAGGAAACATGCAGTGGCAATGTAGGATAGGTTTCTGAAAAACATCGCGGTGTAGTGCGAATTGTATGGGTGTATAACATTACATTCATTAGTAGGAGTGAGAAAAACATCACAGGGTGGGGTGAATCATAGGGTCTGAATTAGGATAGGCAGTGAGTGGCAATGTAAGATGGAGAAAAGCACCACGGGGTGGTCAGCATGGGGAGATCAGGAAACATGCAGGGGCAATGTAGGATAGGTTTCTGAAAAACATCACAGGGTGGTGCGCATTGTATGGGTGTGTAACATTACATTCACTAGTAGGAGTGAGAAAAACATCACGGGGTGGTGTGAATCATAGGGTATGAATTAGGATAGGCAGTGAGTGGCAATGTAGGATGGAGAAAATCACCACGGGGTGGTCAGCATGGGGAGGTGCAGAAACATGCAGTGGGAATGTAGGATATGTTTCTGAAAAACATCGCGGGGTGGTGCGCATTGTATGGGTGTGTAACATTACATTCACTAGTAGGAGTGAGAAAAACATCACGGGGTGCTGTGAATCATAGGGTCGGAATTAGGATCGTCAGTGAGTGGCAATGTAGGATGGAGAAATGCACCACGGGGTGGTCAGCATGGGGAGGTCAGGAAACATGCAGTGGCAATGTAGGATAGGTTTCTGAAAAACATCGCACGGTGGTGCGCATTGTATTGGTGTGTAACATTACATTCACTAGTAGGAGTCAGAAAAACGTCACGCGGTGGGGTGAATCATAGGGTCTGAATTAGGATAGGCAGTGAGTGGCAATGTAGGATGGAGAAAAGCACCACGTGGTGGTCAGCATGGGGAGGTCAGAAAACATGCATTGGCAATGTAGGATAGGTTTCTGAAAAACATCGCGGGGTGGTGCGCATTGTATGGGTGTGTAACCTTACATTCACTAGTAGGAGTGAGAAAAACATCACGGGGTGGTGTGAATCATAGGGTCTGAATTAAGATAGGCAGTGAGTGTCAATGTAGGATGGAGAAAATCACCACGGGGTGGTCAGCATGGGGAGGTCAGGAAACATGCAGTGGGAATGTAGGATATGTTTCTGAAAAACATCGCGGGGTGGTGCGCATTGTATGGGTGTGTAACATTACATTCACTAGTAGGAGTGAGAAAAACATCACGGGGTGGTGTGAATCATAGGGTCTGAATTAGGATAGGCAGTGAGTGGCAATTTAGGATGGAGAAATGCACCACGGGGTGGTCAGTATGGGGAGGTCAGGAACCATGCAGTAGCAATGTAGGATAGGTTTCTGAAAAACATCGCGAGGTGATGTGCATTGTATTGGTGTGTAATATTTCATTCACTAGTAGGAGTCAGAAAAACATCACGCGGTTGGGTGAATCATAGGGTCTGAATTAGGATAGGCAGTGAGTGGCAATGTAGGATGGAGAAAAGCACCACGGGGTGGTCAGCATGGGGAGGTCAGGAAACATGCAGTGGCAATGTTGGATAGCTTTCTGAAAAACATCGCGGGGTGTTGCCCATTGTATGGGTGTGTAACCTTACATTCAGTAGTAGGAGTGAGAAAAACCTCACGGGGTGGTGTGAATCATAGGGTCTGAATTAGCATAGGCAGTGAGTGGCAATGTAGGATGGAGAAAAGCACCACGGGGTGGTCAGCATGGGGAGGTCAGGAAACATGCAATGGCAATGTAGGATAGGTTTCTGAAAAACATCGCGGGGCAGTGCGCATTGTATGGGTGTATAACATTACATTCATTAGTAGGAGTGAGAAAAACCTCATGGGGTGGGGTGAATCATAGGGTCTGAATTAGGATAGGAAGTGAGTGGCAATGTAAGATGGAGAAAAGCACCACGGGGTGGTCAGCATGGGGAGGTCAGGAAACATGCAGTGGCAATATAGGATAGATTTCTGAAAATCATCGCGGGGTGGTGCGCATTGTATGGGTGTGTAACATTACATTCACTAGTAGGAGTGAGAAAAACATCACGGGGTGGTGTGAATCATAGGGTATGAATTAGGATAGGCAGTGAGTGGCAATGTAGGATGGAGAAAATCACCACGGGGTGGTCAGCATGGGGAGGTGCAGAAACATGCAGTGGCAATGTAGGATAGGTTTCTGAAAAACATCGCGGGGTGGTGCGCATTGTATGGGTGTGTAACCTTACATTCACTAGTAGGAGTGAGAAAAACATCACGGGGTGGTGTGATTCATATGGTCTGAATTAAGATAGGCAGTGAGTGTCAATGTAGGATGGAGAAAATCACCACGGGGTGGTCAGCATGGGGAGGTCAGGAAACATGCAGTGGGAATGTAGGATATGTTTCTGAAAACCATCGCGGGGTGGTGCGCATTGTATGGGTGTGTAACATTACATTCACTAGTAGGAGTGAGAAAAACATCACGATGTGGTGTGAATCATAGGGTCTGAATTAGGATAGGCAGTGAGTGGCAATGTACAATGGAGAGAAGCACCATGGGATGGTCAGCATGGCGAGGTCAGGAAACATGCAGTGGCAATGTAGGATAGGTTTCTGAAAAACATCGCGGGGTGGTGCGCATTGTATGGGTGTGTAACCTTACATTCACTTGTAGGAGTGAGAAAAACATCACGGGGTGGTGTGAATCATAGGGTCTGAATTAGGATAGGCAGTGAGTGGCAATGTAGGATGGAGAAAACACCATGGGGTGGTGAGCATGGGGAGGTCAGGAAACATGAAGTGGCAATGTAGGATAGGTTTCTGAAAAACATCGCGGGGTGGTGCGCATTGTATGGGTGTGTAACCTTACATTCACTAGTAGGAGTGAGAAAAACATCACGGGGTGGTGTGAATAATAGGGTCTGTATTAGGATAGGCAGTGAGTGGAAATGTAGGATGGAGAAAAGCACCACGGGGTGGTCAGCATTGGGAGGTCAGGAAACATGCAGTGGCAATGTAGGATAGGTTTCTGAAAAACATCGCGGTGTGGTGCGCATTGTATGGGTGTTTAGCATTACATTCACTAGTAGGAGTGAGAAAAAGGTCACGGGGTGATGTGAATCATAGGGTCTGAATTAGGATAGGCAGTGAGTGGCAATGTAGGATGGAGAAAAGCACCACGGGGAGCTCAGCTCAGGGAGGTCAGAAAACATGCAGTGGCAATGTAGGATAGGTTTCTGAAAAACATCGCAGGGTGGTGCGCATTGTGTGGGTGTGTAACATTACATTCACTAGTAGGAGAGAAAAAAATGTAACGGGGTCGTGTGAATCATAGGGTCTGAATTAGGATAGGCAGTGAGTGGCAATGTAGGATGGAGAAAAGCACCATGGGGAGGTCAGCACGGGGAGGTCAGGAAACATGCAGTGGCAATGTAGGATAGGTTTCTGAAAAACATCGCGGGGTTGTGCGCATTGTATGGGTGTGTAACATTACATTCACTAGTACGAGTGGGAAAAACGTCACGGGGTGGTGTGAATTATAGGGTCTGAATTAGGATAGGCAGTGAGTGGCCATGTAGGATGGAGAAAGGCACCACGGTGTGGTCAGCATGGGAAGTGAGGAAACATGCAGTGGCAATGTAGGATAGGTTTCTGAAAAACATCGCGGGGTGGTGCCCATTGTATGGGTGTGTAACCTTACATTCACTAGTAGGAGTGAGAAAAACCTCACAAGGTTGTATGAATCATAGGGTATGAATTAGGATAGGCAGTGAGTGGCAATGTTGGATGGAGAAAAGCACCACGGGGTGGTCAGCATGTGGAGGTCAGGAAACATGCAGTGGCAATGTAGGATAGGTTTCTGAAAAACATCGCGGGGTAGTGCGCATTGTATGGGTGTATAACATTAAATCCATTAGTAGGAGTGAGAAAAACATCATGGGGTGGGGTGAATCATAGGGTCTGAATTAGGATAGGCAGTAAGTGGCAATGTAAGATGGAGAAAAGCACCACATGGTGGTCAGCAAGGGGAGGTCAGGAAACATGCAGTGGCAATGTAGGATAGTTTTCTGAAAAACATCGCCAGGTGGTGCGCATTGTATGGGTGTGTAACATTACATTCACTAGTAGGAGTGAGAAAATCATCACGGGGTGGTGTGAATCATAGGGTATGAATTAGGATAGGCAGTGAGTGGCAATGTAGAATGGAGAGAAGTACCACGGGATGGTCAGCATGGCGAGGTCAGGAAACATGCAGTGGCAATGTAGGATAGGTTTCTGAAAAACATCGCGGGGTGGTGCGCATTGTATGGGTGTGTAACCTTACATTCACTTGTAGGAGTGAGAAAAACATCACGGGGTGGTGTGAATCATAGGGTCTGAATTAGGATAGGCAGTGAGTGGCAATGTAGGATGGAGAAAACACCATGGGGTGGTGAGCATGGGGAGGTCAGGAAACATGCAGTGGCAATGTAGGATAGGTTTCTGAAAAACATCGCGGGGTGGTGCGCATTGTATGGGTGTGTAACCTTACATTCACTAGTAGGATTGAGAAAAACATCACGGGGTGGTGTGAATAATAGGGTCTGTATTAGGATAGGCAGTGAGTGGAAATGTAGGATGGAGAAAAGCACCACGGGGTGGTCAGCATTGGGATTTCAGGAAACATGCAGTGGCAATGTAGGATAGGTTTCTGAAAAACATCGCGGTGTGGTGCGCATTGTATGGGTGTTTAGCATTACATTCACTAGTAGGAGTGAGAAAAACGTCACGGGGTGATGTGAATCGTAGGGTCTGAATTAGGATAGGCAGTGAGTGGCAATGTAGGATGGAGAAAAGCACCACGGGGTGCTCAGCTCAGGGAGGTCAGAAAACATGCAGTGGCAATGTAGGATAGGTTTCTGAAAAACATCGCAGGGTGGTGCGCATTGTGTGGGTGTGTAACATAACATTCACTAGTAGGAGTGAGAAAAACATCACGGGTTGGTGTGAATCATAGGGTATGAATTAGGATAGGCAGTGAGTGGCAATGTAGGATGGAGAAAATCACCACGGGGTGGTCAGCATGGGGAGGTGCAGAAACATGCAGTGGGAATGTAGGATATGTTTCTGAAAAACATCGCGGGGTGGTGCGCATTGTATGGGTGTGTAACATTACATTCACTAGTAGGAGTGAGAAAAACATCACGGGGTGGTGTGAATCATAGGGTCTGAATTAGGATAGGCAGTGAGTGGCAATGTAGGATGGAGAAATGCACCACGGGGTGGTCAGCATGGGGAGGTCAGGAAACATGCAGTGGCAATGTAGGATAGGTTTCTGAAAAACATCGCGGGGTGATGCGCATTGTATTGGTGTGTAACATTACATTCACTAGTAGGAGTGAGAAAAACATCACGCGGTGGGGTGAATCATAGGGTCTGAATTAGGATAGGCAGTGAGTGGCAATGTAGGATGGAGAAAAGCACCACGGGGTGGTCAGCATGGGGAGGTCAGGAAACATGCAGTGGCAATGTAGGATAGGTTTCTGAAAAACATCGCAGGGTGTTGCCCATTGTATGGGGGTGTAACCTTACATTCACTAGTAGGAGTGAGAAAAACATCACGGGGTGGTGTGAATCATAGGGTATGAATTAGGATAGGCAGTGAGTGGCAATGTAGGATGGAGAAAAGCATGACGGGGTGGTCAGCATGGGGAGGTCAGGAAACATGCAGTGGCAATGTAGGATAGGTTTCTGAAAAACATCGCGGTGTAGTGCGAATTGTATGGGTGTATAACATTACATTCATTAGTAGGAGTGAGAAAAACATCACAGGGTGGGGTGAATCATAGGGTCTGAATTAGGATAGGCAGTGAGTGGCAATGTAAGATGGAGAAAAGCACCACGGGGTGGTTAGCATGGGGAGATCAGGAAACATGCAGTGGCAATGTAGGATAGGTTTCTGAAAAACATCACAGGGTGGTGCGCATTGTATGGGTGTGTAACATTACATTCACTAGTAGGAGTGAGAAAAACATCACGGGGTGGTGTGAATCATAGGGTATGAATTAGGATAGGCAGTGAGTGGCAATGTAGGATGGAGAAAATCACCACGGGGTGGTCAGCATGGGGAGGTGCAGAAACATGCAGTGGGAATGTAGGATATGTTTCTGAAAAACATCGCGGGGTGGTGCGCATTGTATGGGTGTGTAACATTACATTCACTAGTAGGAGTGAGAAAAACATCACGGGGTGGTGTGAATCATAGGGTCTGAATTAGGATCGTCAGTGAGTGGCAATGTAGGATGGAGAAATGCACCACGGGGTGGTCAGCATGGGGAGGTCAGGAAACATGCAGTGGCAATGTAGGATAGGTTTCTGAAAAACATCGCGGGGTGGTGCGCATTGTATGGGTGTGTAACATTACATTCACTAGTAGGAGTGAGAAAAACGTCACGGGGTGGTGTGAATTATAGGGTCTGAATTAGGATAGGCAGTGAGTGGCCATGTAGGATGGAGAAAAGCACCACGGTGTGGTCAGCATGGGAAGTGAGGAAACATGCAGTGTCAATGTAGGATAGGTTTCTGAAAAACATCGCGGGGTGGTGCGCATTGTATGGGTGTGTAGCATTACATTCACTAGTAGCAGTGAGAAAAACGTCACTGGGTGGTGTGAATCTTAGGGTCTGAATTAGGAAAGGCAGTGAGTGGCAATGTAGGATGGAGAAAAGCCCCACGGGGTGGTCAGCATGGGGAGGTCAGGAAACATGCAGTGGCAATGTAGGATAGGTTTCTGAAAAACATCGCCGAGTGGTGCCCATTGTATGGGTGTGTAATATTACATTCACTAGTAGGAGTGAGAAAAACATCACGGGATAGTGTGAATCATAGGGTCTGATTTAGGATAGGCAGTGAGTGGCAATGTAGGATGGAGAAATGCACCACGGTGTGGTCAGCATGGGGAGGTCAGGAACCATGCAGTAGCAATGTAGGATAGGTTTCTGAAAAACATCGCGGGGTGATGCGGATTGTATTGGTGTGTAAAATTACATTCACTAGTAGAAGTCAGAAAAACATCACGCGGTGGGGTGAATCATAGGTTCTGAATTAGGATAGGCAGTGAGTGGCAATGTAGGATGGAGAAAAGCACCACGGGGTGGTCAGCATGGGGAGGTCAGGAAACATGCAGTGGCAATGTAGGATAGGTTTCTGAAAAACATCGCAGGGTGGTGCCCATTGTATGGGTGTGTAACCTTACATTCACTAGTAGGAGTGAGAAAAAAATCACGGGGTGGTGTGAATCATAGGGTATGAATTAGGATAGGCAGTGAGGGGCAATGTAGGATGGAGAAAAGCACCACGGGGTTGTCAGCATGGGGAGGTCAGGAAACATGCAGTGGCAATGTAGGATAGGTATCTGAAAAACCTCGCGGGGTAGTGCGCATTGTATGGGTGTATAACATTACATTCATTAGTAGGAGTGAGAAAAACCTCATGGGGTGGGGTGAATCATAGGGTCTGAATTAGGATAGGCAGTGAGTGGCAATGTAAGATGGAGAAAAGCACCACGGGGTGGTCAGCATGGGGAGGTCAGGAAACATGCAGTGGCAATATAGGATAGATTTCTGAAAATCATCGCGGGGTGGTGCGCATTGTATGGGTGTGTAACATTACATTCACTAGTAGGAGTGAGAAAAACATCACGGGGTGGTGTGAATCATAGGGTATGAATTAGGATAGGCAGTGAGTGGCAATGTAGGATGGAGAAAATCACCACGGGGTGGTCAGCATGGGGAGGTGCAGAAACATGCAGTGGCAATGTAGGATAGGTTTCTGAAAAACATCGCGGGGTGGTGCGCATTGTATGGGTGTGTAACCTTACATTCACTAGTAGGAGTGAGAAAAACATCACGGGGTGGTGTGATTCATATGGTCTGAATTAAGATAGGCAGTGAGTGTCAATGTAGGATGGAGAAAATCACCACGGGGTGGTCAGCATGGGGAGGTCAGGAAACATGCAGTGGCAATGTAGGATAGGTTTCTGAAAAACATCGCGGGGTGGTGCGCATTGTATGGGTGTGTAACCTTACATTCACTTGTAGGAGTGAGAAAAACATCACGGGGTGGTGTGAATCATAGGGTCTGAATTAGGATAGGCAGTGAGTGGCAATGTAGGATGGAGAAAACACCATGGGGTGGTGAGCATGGGGAGGTCAGGAAACATGCAGTGGCAATGTAGGATAGGTTTCTGAAAAACATCGCGGGGTGGTGCGCATTGTGTGGGTGTGTAACCTTACATTCACTAGTAGGAGTGAGAAAAACATCACGGGGTGGTGTGAATAATAGGGTCTGTATTAGGATAGGCATTGAGTGGAAATGTAGGATGGAGAAAAGCACCACGGGGTGGTCAGCATTGGGATTTCAGTAAACATGCAGTGGCAATGTAGGATAGGTTTCTGAAAAACATCGCGGTGTGGTGCGCATTGTATGGGTGTTTAGCATTACATTCACTAGTAGGAGTGAGAAAAACGTCACGGGGCGATGTGAATCATAGGGTCTGAATTAGGATAGGCAGTGAGTGGCAATGTAGGATGGAGAAAAGCACCACGGGGTGCTCAGCTCAGGGAGGTCAGAAAACATGCAGTGGCAATGTAGGATAGTTTTCTGAAAAACATCGCAGGGTGGTGCGCATTGTGTGGGTGTGTAACATTACATTCACTAGTAGGAGAGAAAAAAATGTAACGGGGTCGTGTGAATCATAGGGTCTGAATTAGGATAGGCAGTGAGTGGCAATGTAGGATGGAGAAAAGCACCATGGGGAGGTCAGCACGGGGAGGTCAGGAAACATGCAGTGGCAATGTAGGATAGGTTTCTGAAAAACATCGCGGGGTTGTGCGCATTGTATGGGTGTGTAACATTACATTCACTAGTACGAGTGAGAAAAACGTCACGGGGTGGTGTGAATTATAGGGTCTGAATTAGGATAGGCAGTGAGTGGCTATGTAGGATGGAGAAAGGCACCACGGTGTGGTCAGCATGGGAAGTGAGGAAACATGCAGTGGCAATGTAGGATAGGTTTCTGAAAAACATCGCGGGGTGGTGCCCATTGTATGGGTGTGTAACCTTACATTCACTAGTAGGAGTGAGAAAAACATCACGGGGTGATGTGATTCATAGGGTCTGAAATAAGATAGGCAGTGAGAGTCAATATAGGATGGAGAAAATCACCACGGGGTGGTCAGCATGGGGAGGTCAGGAAACATGCAGTGGGAATGTAGGATATGTTTCTGAAAAACATCACGGGGTGGTGCGCATTGTATGGGTGTGTAACATTACATTCACTAGTAGGAGTGAGAAAAACATCACGGGGTGGTGTGAATCATAGGGTCTGAATTAGGATAGGCAGTGAGTGGCAATGTAGAATGGAGAGAAGCACCACGGGATGGTCAGCATGGCGAGGTCAGGAAACATGCAGTGGCAATGTAGGATAGGTTTCTGAAAAACATCGCGGGGTGGTGCGCATTGTATGGGTGTGTAGCATTACATTCACTAGTAGCAGTGAGAAAAACGTCACGGGGTGGTGTGAATCTTAGGGTCTGAATTAGGATAGATAGTGAGTGGCAATGTAGGAAGGAGAAAAGCACCACGGGGTGGTCAGCATGGGGAGGTCAGGAAACATGCAGTGGCAATGTAGGATAGGTTTCTGAAAAACATCGCGGAGTGGTGCGCTTTGTATGGGTGTGTAGCATTACATTCACTAGTAGGAGTGAGAAAAACGTCACGGATTGGTGTGAATCATAGGGTCTGAATTAGGATAGGCAGTGAGTGGCAATGTACGATGGAGAAATGCACCACGGGGTGGTCAGCATGGGGAGGTCAGGAACCATGCAGTAGCAATGTAGGATAGGTTTCTGAAAAACATCGCGGGGTGATGCGCATTGTATTTGTGTGTAACATTACATTCACTAGTAGGAGTCAGAAAAACATCACGCGGTGGGGTGAATCATAGGGTCTGATTTAGGATAGGCAGTGAGTGGCAATGTAGGATGGAGAAAAGCACCACGGGGTGGTCAGCATGGGGAGGTCAGGAAACATGCAGTGGCAATGTAGGATAGGTTTCGGATAAACATCGCGGGGTGGTGCCCATTGTATGGGTGTGTAACCTTACATTCACTAGTAGGAGTGAGAAAAACCTCACAAGGTGGTGTGAATCATAGGGTATGAATTAGGATAGGCAGTGAGTGGCAATGTAGGATGGAGAAAAGCACCACGGGGTGGTCAGCATGGGGAGGTCAGGAAACATGCAGTGGCAATGTAGGATAGGTTTCTGAAAAACATCGCGTGGTAGTGCGCATTGTATGGGTGTATAACATTACATTCATTAGTAGGAGTGAGAAAAACATCATGGGGTGGGGTGAATCATAGGGTCTGAATTAGGATAGGCAGTAAGTGGCAATGTAAGATGGAGAAAAGCACCACGGGGTGGTCAGCAAGGGGAGGTCAGGAAACATGCAGTGGCAATGTAGGATAGGTTTCTGAAAAACATCGCGGTGTGGTGCGCATTGTATGGGTGTTTAGCATTACATTCACTAGTAGGAGTGAGAAAAACGTCACGGGGTGATGTGAATCATAGGGTCTGAATTAGGATAGGCAGTGAGTGGCAATGTAGGATGGAGAAAAGCACCACGGGGTGCTCAGCTCAGGGAGGTCAGAAAACATGCAGTGGCAATGTAGGATAGTTTTCTGAAAAACATCGCAGGGTGGTGCGCATTCTGTGGGTGTGTAACATTACATTCACTAGTAGGAGAGAAAAAAATGTAACGGGGTCGTGTGAATCATAGGGTCTGAATTAGGATAGGCAGTGAGTGGCAATGTAGGATGGAGAAAAGCACCATGGGGAGGTCAGCACTGGGAGGTCAGGAAACATGCAGTGGCAATGTAGGATAGGTTTCTGAAAAACATCGCGGGGTTGTGCGCATTGTATGGGTGTGTAACATTACATTCACTAGTACGAGTGAGAAAAACGTCACGCGGTGGTGTGAATTATAGGGTCTGAATTAGGATAGGCAGTGAGTGGCCATGTAGGATGGAGAAAGGCACCACGGTGTGGTCAGCATGGGAAGTGAGGAAACATGCAGTGGCAATGTAGGATAGGTTTCTGAAAAACATCGCGGGGTGGTGCACATTGTATGGGTGTGTAACCTTACATTCACTTGTAGGAGTGAGAAAAACCTCACAAGGTGGTAAGAATCATAGGGTATGAATTAGGATAGGCAGTGAGTGTCAATGTAGGATGGAGAAAAGCACCACGGGGTGGTCAGCATGTGGAGGTCAGGAAACATGCAGTGGCAATGTAGGATAGGTTTCTGAAAAACATCGCGGGGTAGTGCGCATTGTATGGGTGTATAACATAACATTCATTAGTAGGAGTGAGAAAAACATCATGGGGTGGGGTGAATCATAGGGTCTGAATTAGGATAGGCAGTAAGTGGCAATGTAAGACGGAGAAAAGCACCACGGGGTGGTCAGCAAGGGGAGGTCAGGAAACATGCAGTGGCAATGTAGGATAGTTTTCTGAAAAACATCGCCAGGTGGTGCGCATTGTATGGGTGTGTAACATTACATTCACTAGTAGGAGTGAGAAAAACATCACGGGGTGGTGTGAATCATAGGGTATGAATTAGGATAGGCAGTGAGTGGCAATGTAGAATGGAGAGAAGCACCACGGGATGGTCAGCATGGCGAGGTCAGGAAACATGCAGTGGCAATGTAGGATAGGTTTCTGAAAAACATCGCGGGGTGGTGCGCATTGTATGGGTGTGTAACCTTACATTCACTTGTAGGAGGGAGAAAAACATCACGGGGTGGTGTGAATCATAGGGTCTGAATTAGGATAGGCAGTGAGTGGCAATGTAGGATGGAGAAAACACCATGGGGTGGTGAGCATGGGAAGGTCAGGAAACATGCAGTGGCAATGTAGGATAGGTTTCTGAAAAACATCGCGGGGTGGTGCGCATTGTATGGGTGTGTAACCTTACATTCACTAGTAGGAGTGAGAAAAACATCACGGGGTGGTGTGAATAATAGGGTCTGTATTAGGATAGGCAGTGAGTGGAAATGTAGGATGGAGAAAAGCACCACGGGGTGGTCAGCATTGGGATTTCAGGAAACATGCAGTGGCAATGTAGGATAGGTTTCTGAAAAACATCGCGGTGTGGTGCGCATTGTATGGGTGTTTAGCATTACATTCACTAGTAGGAGTGAGAAAAACGTCACGGGGTGATGTGAATCATAGGGTCTGAATTAGGATAGGCAGTGAGTGGCAATGTAGGATGGAGAAAAGCACCACGGGGTGCTCAGCTCAGGGAGGTCAGAAAACATGCAGTGGCAATGTAGGATAGGTTTCTGAAAAACATCGCAGGGTGGTGCGCATTGTGTGGGTGTGTAACATTACATTCACTAGTAGGAGAGAAAAAAATGTAACGGGGTCCTGTGAATCATAGGGTCTGAATTAGGATAGGCAATGAGTGGCAATGTAGGATGGAGAAAAGCACCATGGGGAGGTGAGCACGGGGAGGTCAGGAAACATGCAGTGGCAATGTAGGATAGGTTTCTGAAAAACATCGCGGGGTGGTGCGCAATGTATGGGTGTGTAACCTTACATTCACTAGTAGGAGTGAGAAAAACGTCACGGGGTTGTGTGAATTATAGGGTCTGAATTAGGATAGGCAGTGAGTGGCCATGTAGGATGGAGAAAGGCACCACGGTGTGGTCAGCATGGGAAGTGAGGAAACATGCAGTGTCAATGTAGGATAGGTTTCTGAAAAAAATCGCTGGGTGGTGCGCATTGTATGGGTGTGTAGCATTACATTCACTAGTAGCAGTGAGAAAAACGTCACGGGGTGGTGTGAATCTTAGGGTCTGAATTAGGATAGATAGTGAGTGGCAATGTAGGAAGGAGAAAAGCACCACGGGGTGGTCAGCATGGGGAGGTCAGGAAACATGCAGTGTCAATGCAGGAAAGGTTTCTGAAAAACATCGCGGGGTGGTGCGCATTGTATGGGTGTGTAACCTTACATTCACTTGTAGGAGTGAGAAAAACATCACGGGGTGGTGTGAATCATAGGGTCTGAATTAGGATAGGCAGTGAGTGGCAATGTAGGATGGAGAAAACACCATGGGGTTGTGAGCATGGGGAGGTCAGGAAACATGCAGTGTCAATGTAGGATAGGTTTCTGAAAAACATCGCGGGGTGGTGCGCATTGTATGGGTGTGTAACCTTACATTCATTAGTAGGAGTGAGAAAAACATCACGGGGTGGGGTGCATCATAGGGTCTTAATTAGGATAGGCAGTGAGTGTCAATGTAAGGTGGAGAAAAGCACCACGGGGTGGTCAGCATGGGGAGGTCAGGAAACATGCAGTGGCAATGTAGGATAGGTTTCTGAAAAACATCGCAGGGTGGTGCGCATTGTGTGGGTGTGTAACATTACATTCACTAGTAGAAGTGAAAAAAATGTAACGGGGTCGTGTGAATCATAGGGTCTGAATTAGGATAGGCAATGAGTGGCAATGTAGGATGGAGAAAAGCACCATGGGGAGGTCAGCACGTGGAGGTCAGGAAACATGCAGTGGCAATGTAGGATAGGTTTCTGAAAAACATCGCGGGGTGGTGCGCATTGTATGGGTGTGTAACATTACATTCACTAGTAGGAGTGAGAAAAACGTCACGGGGTGGTGTGAATTATAGGGTCTGAATTAGGATAGGCAGTGAGTGGCCATGTAGGATGGAGAAAAGCACCACGATGTGGTCAGCATGGGAAGTGAGGAAACATGCAGTGTCAATGTAGGATAGGTTTCTGAAAAACATCGCGGGGTGGTGCGCATTGTATGGGTGTGTAGCATTACATTCACTAGTAGCAGTGAGAAAAACGTCACTGGGTGGTGTGAATCTTAGGGTCTGAATTAGGAAAGGCAGTGAGTGGCAATGTAGGAAGGAGAAAAGCCCCACGGGGTGGTCAGCATGGGGAGGTCAGGAAACATGCAGTGGCAATGTAGGATAGGTTTCTGAAAAACATCGCCGAGTGGTGCGCATTGTATGGGTGTGTAATATTACATTCACTAGTAGGAGTGAGAAAAACATCACGGGATAGTGTGAATCATAGGGTCTGATTTAGGATAGGCAGTGAGTGGCAATGTAGGATGGAGAAATGCACCACGGGGTTGTCAGCATGGGGAGGTCAGGAACC
Organism: Cavia porcellus; assembly: GCF_034190915.1. Lineage (NCBI taxonomy): Eukaryota > Metazoa > Chordata > Mammalia > Rodentia > Caviidae > Cavia > Cavia porcellus. Next base: position 2,031,095 of record NW_026947558.1, read on the forward strand.
ATGCAGTAGCAATGTAGGATAGGTTTCTGAAAAACATCGCGGGGTGATGCGGATTGTATTGGTGTGTAACATTACATTCACTAGTAGAAGTCAGAAAAACATCACGCGGTGGGGTGAATCATAGGTTCTGAATTAGGATAGGCAGTGAGTGGCAATGTAGGATGGAGAAAAGCACCACGGGGTGGTCAGCATGGGGAGTTCAGGAAACATGCAGTGGCAATGTAGGATAGGTTTCTGAAAAACATCGCAGGGTGGTGCCCATTGTATGGGTGTGTAACCTTACATTCACTAGTAGGAGTGAGAAAAAAATCACGGGGTGGTGTGAATCATAGGGTATGAATTAGGATAGGCAGTGAGTGGCAATGTAGGATGGAGAAAAGCACCACGGGGTGGTCAGCATGGGGTGGTCAGGAAACATGCAGTGGCAATGTAGGATAGGTTTCTGAAAAACATCGCGGGGCAGTGCGCATTGTATGGGTGTATAACATTACATTCATTAGTAGGAGTGAGAAAAACCTCATGGGGTGGGGTGAATCATAGGGTCTGAATTAGGATAGGAAGTGAGTGGCAATGTAAGATGGAGAAAAGCACCACGGGGTGGTCAGCATGGGGAGGTCAGGAAACATGCAGTGGCAATATAGGATAGATTTCTGAAAATCATCGCGGGGTGGTGCGCATTGTATGGGTGTGTAACATTACATTCACTAGTAGGAGTGAGAAAAACATCACGGGGTGGTGTGAATCATAGGGTATGAATTAGGATAGGCAGTGAGTGGCAATGTAGGATGGAGAAAATCACCACGGGGTGGTCAGCATGGGGAGGTGCAGAAACATGCAGTGGCAATGTAGGATAGGTTTCTGAAAAACATCGCGGGGTGGTGCGCATTGTATGGGTGTGTAACCTTACATTCACTAGTAGGAGTGAGAAAAACATCACGGGGTGGTGTGATTCATATGGTCTGAATTAAGATAGGCAGTGAGTGTCAATGTAGGATGGAGAAAATCACCACGGGGTGGTCAGCATGGGGAGGTCAGGAAACATGCAGTGGGAATGTAGGATATGTTTCTGAAAACCATCGCGGGGTGGTGCGCCTTGTATGGGTGTGTAACATTACATTCACTAGTAGGAGTGAGAAAAACATCACGATGTGGTGTGAATCATAGGGTCTGAATTAGGATAGGCAGTGAGTGGCAATGTACAATGGAGAGAAGCACCATGGGATGGTCAGCATGGCGAGGTCAGGAAACATGCAGTGGCAATGTAGGATAGGTTTCTGAAAAACATCGCGGGGTGGTGCGCATTGTATGGGTGTGTAACCTTACATTCACTTGTAGGAGTGAGAAAAACATCACGGGGTGGTGTGAATCATAGGGTCTGAATTAGGATAGGCAGTGAGTGGCAATGTAGGATGGAGAAAACACCATGGGGTGGTGAGCATGGGGAGGTCAGGAAACATGAAGTGGCAATGTAGGATAGGTTTCTGAAAAACATCGCGGGGTGGTGCGCATTGTATGGGTGTGTAACCTTACATTCACTAGTAGGAGTGAGAAAAACATCACGGGGTGGTGTGAATAATAGGGTCTGTATTAGGATAGGCAGTGAGTGGAAATGTAGGATGGAGAAAAGCACCACGGGGTGGTCAGCATTGGGAGGTCAGGAAACATGCAGTGGCAATGTAGGATAGGTTTCTGAAAAACATCGCGGTGTGGTGCGCATTGTATGGGTGTTTAGCATTACATTCACTAGTAGGAGTGAGAAAAAGGTCACGGGGTGATGTGAATCATAGGGTCTGAATTAGGATAGGCAGTGAGTGGCAATGTAGGATGGAGAAAAGCACCACGGGGAGCTCAGCTCAGGGAGGTCAGAAAACATGCAGTGGCAATGTAGGATAGGTTTCTGAAAAACATCGCAGGGTGGTGCGCATTGTGTGGGTGTGTAACATTACATTCACTAGTAGGAGAGAAAAAAATGTAACGGGGTCGTGTGAATCATAGGGTCTGAATTAGGATAGGCAGTGAGTGGCAATGTAGGATGGAGAAAAGCACCATGGGGAGGTCAGCACGGGGAGGTCAGGAAACATGCAGTGGCAATGTAGGATAGGTTTCTGAAAAACATCGCGGGGTTGTGCGCATTGTATGGGTGTGTAACATTACATTCACTAGTACGAGTGGGAAAAACGTCACGGGGTGGTGTGAATTATAGGGTCTGAATTAGGATAGGCAGTGAGTGGCCATGTAGGATGGAGAAAGGCACCACGGTGTGGTCAGCATGGGAAGTGAGGAAACATGCAGTGGCAATGTAGGATAGGTTTCTGAAAAACATCGCGGGGTGGTGCCCATTGTATGGGTGTGTAACCTTACATTCACTAGTAGGAGTGAGAAAAACCTCACAAGGTTGTATGAATCATAGGGTATGAATTAGGATAGGCAGTGAGTGGCAATGTAGGATGGAGAAAAGCACCACGGGGTGGTCAGCATGTGGAGGTCAGGAAACATGCAGTGGCAATGTAGGATAGGTTTCTGAAAAACATCGCGGGGTAGTGCGCATTGTATGGGTGTATAACATTAAATCCATTAGTAGGAGTGAGAAAAACATCATGGGGTGGGGTGAATCATAGGGTCTGAATTAGGATAGGCAGTAAGTGGCAATGTAAGATGGAGAAAAGCACCACATGGTGGTCAGCAAGGGGAGGTCAGGAAACATGCAGTGGCAATGTAGGATAGTTTTCTGAAAAACATCGCCAGGTGGTGCGCATTGTATGGGTGTGTAACATTACATTCACTAGTAGGAGTGAGAAAATCATCACGGGGTGGTGTGAATCATAGGGTATGAATTAGGATAGGCAGTGAGTGGCAATGTAGAATGGAGAGAAGCACCACGGGATGGTCAGCATGGCGAGGTCAGGAAACATGCAGTGGCAATGTAGGATAGGTTTCTGAAAAACATCGCGGGGTGGTGCGCATTGTATGGGTGTGTAACCTTACATTCACTTGTAGGAGTGAGAAAAACATCACGGGGTGGTGTGAATCATAGGGTCTGAATTAGGATAGGCAGTGAGTGGCAATGTAGGATGGAGAAAACACCATGGGGTGGTGAGCATGGGGAGGTCAGGAAACATGCAGTGGCAATGTAGGATAGGTTTCTGAAAAACATCGCGGGGTGGTGCGCATTGTATGGGTGTGTAACCTTACATTCACTAGTAGGATTGAGAAAAACATCACGGGGTGGTGTGAATAATAGGGTCTGTATTAGGATAGGCAGTGAGTGGAAATGTAGGATGGAGAAAAGCACCACGGGGTGGTCAGCATTGGGATTTCAGGAAACATGCAGTGGCAATGTAGGATAGGTTTCTGAAAAACATCGCGGTGTGGTGCGCATTGTATGGGTGTTTAGCATTACATTCACTAGTAGGAGTGAGAAAAACGTCACGGGGTGATGTGAATCGTAGGGTCTGAATTAGGATAGGCAGTGAGTGGCAATGTAGGATGGAGAAAAGCACCACGGGGTGCTCAGCTCAGGGAGGTCAGAAAACATGCAGTGGCAATGTAGGATAGGTTTCTGAAAAACATCGCAGGGTGGTGCGCATTGTGTGGGTGTGTAACATAACATTCACTAGTAGGAGTGAGAAAAACATCACGGGTTGGTGTGAATCATAGGGTATGAATTAGGATAGGCAGTGAGTGGCAATGTAGGATGGAGAAAATCACCACGGGGTGGTCAGCATGGGGAGGTGCAGAAACATGCAGTGGGAATGTAGGATATGTTTCTGAAAAACATCGCGGGGTGGTGCGCATTGTATGGGTGTGTAACATTACATTCACTAGTAGGAGTGAGAAAAACATCACGGGGTGGTGTGAATCATAGGGTCTGAATTAGGATAGGCAGTGAGTGGCAATGTAGGATGGAGAAATGCACCACGGGGTGGTCAGCATGGGGAGGTCAGGAAACATGCAGTGGCAATGTAGGATAGGTTTCTGAAAAACATCGCGGGGTGATGCGCATTGTATTGGTGTGTAACATTACATTCACTAGTAGGAGTGAGAAAAACATCACGCGGTGGGGTGAATCATAGGGTCTGAATTAGGATAGGCAGTGAGTGGCAATGTAGGATGGAGAAAAGCACCACGGGGTGGTCAGCATGGGGAGGTCAGGAAACATGCAGTGGCAATGTAGGATAGGTTTCTGAAAAACATCGCAGGGTGTTGCCCATTGTATGGGGGTGTAACCTTACATTCACTAGTAGGAGTGAGAAAAACATCACGGGGTGGTGTGAATCATAGGGTATGAATTAGGATAGGCAGTGAGTGGCAATGTAGGATGGAGAAAAGCATGACGGGGTGGTCAGCATGGGGAGGTCAGGAAACATGCAGTGGCAATGTAGGATAGGTTTCTGAAAAACATCGCGGTGTAGTGCGAATTGTATGGGTGTATAACATTACATTCATTAGTAGGAGTGAGAAAAACATCACAGGGTGGGGTGAATCATAGGGTCTGAATTAGGATAGGCAGTGAGTGGCAATGTAAGATGGAGAAAAGCACCACGGGGTGGTTAGCATGGGGAGATCAGGAAACATGCAGTGGCAATGTAGGATAGGTTTCTGAAAAACATCACAGGGTGGTGCGCATTGTATGGGTGTGTAACATTACATTCACTAGTAGGAGTGAGAAAAACATCACGGGGTGGTGTGAATCATAGGGTATGAATTAGGATAGGCAGTGAGTGGCAATGTAGGATGGAGAAAATCACCACGGGGTGGTCAGCATGGGGAGGTGCAGAAACATGCAGTGGGAATGTAGGATATGTTTCTGAAAAACATCGCGGGGTGGTGCGCATTGTATGGGTGTGTAACATTACATTCACTAGTAGGAGTGAGAAAAACATCACGGGGTGGTGTGAATCATAGGGTCTGAATTAGGATCGTCAGTGAGTGGCAATGTAGGATGGAGAAATGCACCACGGGGTGGTCAGCATGGGGAGGTCAGGAAACATGCAGTGGCAATGTAGGATAGGTTTCTGAAAAACATCGCGGGGTGGTGCGCATTGTATGGGTGTGTAACATTACATTCACTAGTAGGAGTGAGAAAAACGTCACGGGGTGGTGTGAATTATAGGGTCTGAATTAGGATAGGCAGTGAGTGGCCATGTAGGATGGAGAAAAGCACCACGGTGTGGTCAGCATGGGAAGTGAGGAAACATGCAGTGTCAATGTAGGATAGGTTTCTGAAAAACATCGCGGGGTGGTGCGCATTGTATGGGTGTGTAGCATTACATTCACTAGTAGCAGTGAGAAAAACGTCACTGGGTGGTGTGAATCTTAGGGTCTGAATTAGGAAAGGCAGTGAGTGGCAATGTAGGAAGGAGAAAAGCCCCACGGGGTGGTCAGCATAGGGAGGTCAGGAAACATGCAGTGGCAATGTAGGATAGGTTTCTGAAAAACATCGCCGAGTGGTGCCCATTGTATGGGTGTGTAATATTACATTCACTAGTAGGAGTGAGAAAAACATCACGGGATAGTGTGAATCATAGGGTCTGATTTAGGATAGGCAGTGAGTGGCAATGTAGGATGGAGAAATGCACCACGGTGTGGTCAGCATGGGGAGGTCAGGAACCATGCAGTAGCAATGTAGGATAGGTTTCTGAAAAACATCGCGGGGTGATGCGGATTGTATTGGTGTGTAAAATTACATTCACTAGTAGAAGTCAGAAAAACATCACGCGGTGGGGTGAATCATATGTTCTGAATTAGGATAGGCAGTGAGTGGCAATGTAGGATGGAGAAAAGCACCACGGGGTGGTCAGCATGGGGAGGTCAGGAAACATGCAGTGGCAATGTAGGATAGGTTTCTGAAAAACATCGCAGGGTGGTGCCCATTGTATGGGTGTGTAACCTTACATTCACTAGTAGGAGTGAGAAAAAAATCACGGGGTGGTGTGAATCATAGGGTATGAATTAGGATAGGCAGTGAGGGGCAATGTAGGATGGAGAAAAGCACCACGGGGTTGTCAGCATGGGGAGGTCAGGAAACATGCAGTGGCAATGTAGGATAGGTATCTGAAAAACCTCGCGGGGTAGTGCGCATTGTATGGGTGTATAACATTACATTCATTAGTAGGAGTGAGAAAAACCTCATGGGGTGGGGTGAATCATAGGGTCTGAATTAGGATAGGCAGTGAGTGGCAATGTAAGATGGAGAAAAGCACCACGGGGTGGTCAGCATGGGGAGGTCAGGAAACATGCAGTGGCAATATAGGATAGATTTCTGAAAATCATCGCGGGGTGGTGCGCATTGTATGGGTGTGTAACATTACATTCACTAGTAGGAGTGAGAAAAACATCACGGGGTGCTGTGAATCATAGGGTATGAATTAGGATAGGCAGTGAGTGGCAATGTAGGATGGAGAAAATCACCACGGGGTGGTCAGCATGGGGAGGTGCAGAAACATGCAGTGGCAATGTAGGATAGGTTTCTGAAAAACATCGCGGGGTGGTGCGCATTGTATGGGTGTGTAACCTTACATTCACTAGTAGGAGTGAGAAAAACATCACGGGGTGGTGTGATTCATATGGTCTGAATTAAGATAGGCAGTGAGTGTCAATGTAGGATGGAGAAAATCACCACGGGGTGGTCAGCATGGGGAGGTCAGGAAACATGCAGTGGCAATGTAGGATAGGTTTCTGAAAAACATCGCGGGGTGGTGCGCATTGTATGGGTGTGTAACCTTACATTCACTTGTAGGAGTGAGAAAAACATCACGGGGTGGTGTGAATCATAGGGTCTGAATTAGGATAGGCAGTGAGTGGCAATGTAGGATGGAGAAAACACCATGGGGTGGTGAGCATGGGGAGGTCAGGAAACATGCAGTGGCAATGTAGGATAGGTTTCTGAAAAACATCGCGGGGTGGTGCGCATTGTGTGGGTGTGTAACCTTACATTCACTAGTAGGAGTGAGAAAAACATCACGGGGTGGTGTGAATAATAGGGTCTGTATTAGGATAGGCATTGAGTGGAAATGTAGGATGGAGAAAAGCACCACGGGGTGGTCAGCATTGGGATTTCAGTAAACATGCAGTGGCAATGTAGGATAGGTTTCTGAAAAACATCGCGGTGTGGTGCGCATTGTATGGGTGTTTAGCATTACATTCACTAGTAGGAGTGAGAAAAACGTCACGGGGTGATGTGAATCATAGGGTCTGAATTAGGATAGGCAGTGAGTGGCAATGTAGGATGGAGAAAAGCACCACGGGGTGCTCAGCTCAGGGAGGTCAGAAAACATGCAGTGGCAATGTAGGATAGTTTTCTGAAAAACATCGCAGGGTGGTGCGCATTGTGTGGGTGTGTAACATTACATTCACTAGTAGGAGAGAAAAAAATGTAACGGGGTCGTGTGAATCATAGGGTCTGAATTAGGATAGGCAGTGAGTGGCAATGTAGGATGGAGAAAAGCACCATGGGGAGGTCAGCACGGGGAGGTCAGGAAACATGCAGTGGCAATGTAGGATAGGTTTCTGAAAAACATCGCGGGGTTGTGCGCATTGTATGGGTGTGTAACATTACATTCACTAGTACAAGTGAGAAAAACGTCACGGGGTGGTGTGAATTATAGGGTCTGAATTAGGATAGGCAGTGAGTGGCTATGTAGGATGGAGAAAGGCACCACGGTGTGGTCAGCATGGGAAGTGAGGAAACATGCAGTGGCAATGTAGGATAGGTTTCTGAAAAACATCGCGGGGTGGTGCCCATTGTATGGGTGTGTAACCTTACATTCACTAGTAGGAGTGAGAAAAACATCACGGGGTGATGTGATTCATAGGGTCTGAAATAAGATAGGCAGTGAGTGTCAATATAGGATGGAGAAAATCACCACGGGGTGGTCAGCATGGGGAGGTCAGGAAACATGCAGTGGGAATGTAGGATATGTTTCTGAAAAACATCACGGGGTGGTGCGCATTGTATGGGTGTGTAACATTACATTCACTAGTAGGAGTGAGAAAAACATCACGGGGTGGTGTGAATCATAGGGTCTGAATTAGGATAGGCAGTGAGTGGCAATGTAGAATGGAGAGAAGCACCACGGGATGGTCAGCATGGCGAGGTCAGGAAACATGCAGTGGCAATGTAGGATAGGTTTCTGAAAAACATCGCGGGGTGGTGCGCATTGTATGGGTGTGTAGCATTACATTCACTAGTAGCAGTGAGAAAAACGTCACGGGGTGGTGTGAATCTTAGGGTCTGAATTAGGATAGATAGTGAGTGGCAATGTAGGAAGGAGAAAAGCACCACGGGGTGGTCAGCATGGGGAGGTCAGGAAACATGCAGTGGCAATGTAGGATAGGTTTCTGAAAAACATCGCGGAGTGGTGCGCTTTGTATGGGTGTGTAGCATTACATTCACTAGTAGGAGTGAGAAAAACGTCACGGATTGGTGTGAATCATAGGGTCTGAATTAGGATAGGCAGTGAGTGGCAATGTACGATGGAGAAATGCACCACGGGGTGGTCAGCATGGGGAGGTCAGGAACCATGCAGTAGCAATGTAGGATAGGTTTCTGAAAAACATCGCGGGGTGATGCGCATTGTATTTGTGTGTAACATTACATTCACTAGTAGGAGTCAGAAAAACATCACGCGGTGGGGTGAATCATAGGGTCTGATTTAGGATAGGCAGTGAGTGGCAATGTAGGATGGAGAAAAGCACCACGGGGTGGTCAGCATGGGGAGGTCAGGAAACATGCAGTGGCAATGTAGGATAGGTTTCGGATAAACATCGCGGGGTGGTTCCCATTGTATGGGTGTGTAACCTTACATTCACTAGTAGGAGTGAGAAAAACCTCACAAGGTGGTGTGAATCATAGGGTATGAATTAGGATAGGCAGTGAGTGGCAATGTAGGATGGAGAAAAGCACCACGGGGTGGTCAGCATGGGGAGGTCAGGAAACATGCAGTGGCAATGTAGGATAGGTTTCTGAAAAACATCGCGTGGTAGTGCGCATTGTATGGGTGTATAACATTACATTCATTAGTAGGAGTGAGAAAAACATCATGGGGTGGGGTGAATCATAGGGTCTGAATTAGGATAGGCAGTAAGTGGCAATGTAAGATGGAGAAAAGCACCACGGGGTGGTCAGCAAGGGGAGGTCAGGAAACATGCAGTGGCAATGTAGGATAGGTTTCTGAAAAACATCGCGGTGTGGTGCGCATTGTATGGGTGTTTAGCATTACATTCACTAGTAGGAGTGAGAAAAACGTCACGGGGTGATGTGAATCATAGGGTCTGAATTAGGATAGGCAGTGAGTGGCAATGTAGGATGGAGAAAAGCACCACGGGGTGCTCAGCTCAGGGAGGTCAGAAAACATGCAGTGGCAATGTAGGATAGTTTTCTGAAAAAAATCGCAGGGTGGTGCGCATTGTGTGGGTGTGTAACATTACATTCACTAGTAGGAGAGAAAAAAATGTAACGGGGTCGTGTGAATCATAGGGTCTGAATTAGGATAGGCAGTGAGTGGCAATGTAGGATGGAGAAAAGCACCATGGGGAGGTCAGCACTGGGAGGTCAGGAAACATGCAGTGGCAATGTAGGATAGGTTTCTGAAAAACATCGCGGGGTTGTGCGCATTGTATGGGTGTGTAACATTACATTCACTAGTACGAGTGAGAAAAACGTCACGCGGTGGTGTGAATTATAGGGTCTGAATTAGGATAGGCAGTGAGTGGCCATGTAGGATGGAGAAAGGCACCACGGTGTGGTCAGCATGGGAAGTGAGGAAACATGCAGTGGCAATGTAGGATAGGTTTCTGAAAAACATCGCGGGGTGGTGCACATTGTATGGGTGTGTAACCTTACATTCACTTGTAGGAGTGAGAAAAACCTCACAAGGTGGTAAGAATCATAGGGTATGAATTAGGATAGGCAGTGAGTGTCAATGTAGGATGGAGAAAAGCACCACGGGGTGGTCAGCATGTGGAGGTCAGGAAACATGCAGTGGCAATGTAGGATAGGTTTCTGAAAAACATCGCGGGGTAGTGCGCATTGTATGGGTGTATAACATAACATTCATTAGTAGGAGTGAGAAAAACATCATGGGGTGGGGTGAATCATAGGGTCTGAATTAGGATAGGCAGTAAGTGGCAATGTAAGACGGAGAAAAGCACCACGGGGTGGTCAGCAAGGGGAGGTCAGGAAACATGCAGTGGCAATGTAGGATAGTTTTCTGAAAAACATCGCCAGGTGGTGCGCATTGTATGGGTGTGTAACATTACATTCACTAGTAGGAGTGAGAAAAACATCACGGGGTGGTGTGAATCATAGGGTATGAATTAGGATAGGCAGTGAGTGGCAATGTAGAATGGAGAGAAGCACCACGGGATGGTCAGCATGGCGAGGTCAGGAAACATGCAGTGGCAATGTAGGATAGGTTTCTGAAAAACATCGCGGGGTGGTGCGCATTGTATGGGTGTGTAACCTTACATTCACTTGTAGGAGGGAGAAAAACATCACGGGGTGGTGTGAATCATAGGGTCTGAATTAGGATAGGCAGTGAGTGGCAATGTAGGATGGAGAAAACACCATGGGGTGGTGAGCATGGGGAGGTCAGGAAACATGCAGTGGCAATGTAGGATAGGTTTCTGAAAAACATCGCGGGGTGGTGCGCATTGTATGGGTGTGTAACCTTACATTCACTAGTAGGAGTGAGAAAAACATCACGGGGTGGTGTGAATAATAGGGTCTGTATTAGGATAGGCAGTGAGTGGAAATGTAGGATGGAGAAAAGCACCACGGGGTGGTCAGCATTGGGATTTCAGGAAACATGCAGTGGCAATGTAGGATAGGTTTCTGAAAAACATCGCGGTGTGGTGCGCATTGTATGGGTGTTTAGCATTACATTCACTAGTAGGAGTGAGAAAAACGTCACGGGGTGATGTGAATCATAGGGTCTGAATTAGGATAGGCAGTGAGTGGCAATGTAGGATGGAGAAAAGCACCACGGGGTGCTCAGCTCAGGGAGGTCAGAAAACATGCAGTGGCAATGTAGGATAGGTTTCTGAAAAACATCGCAGGGTGGTGCGCATTGTGTGGGTGTGTAACATTACATTCACTAGTAGGAGAGAAAAAAATGTAACGGGGTCCTGTGAATCATAGGGTCTGAATTAGGATAGGCAATGAGTGGCAATGTAGGATGGAGAAAAGCACCATGGGGAGGTGAGCACGGGGAGGTCAGGAAACATGCAGTGGCAATGTAGGATAGGTTTCTGAAAAACATCGCGGGGTGGTGCGCAATGTATGGGTGTGTAACCTTACATTCACTAGTAGGAGTGAGAAAAACGTCACGGGGTTGTGTGAATTATAGGGTCTGAATTAGGATAGGCAGTGAGTGGCCATGTAGGATGGAGAAAGGCACCACGGTGTGGTCAGCATGGGAAGTGAGGAAACATGCAGTGTCAATGTAGGATAGGTTTCTGAAAAAAATCGCTGGGTGGTGCGCATTGTATGGGTGTGTAGCATTACATTCACTAGTAGCAGTGAGAAAAACGTCACGGGGTGGTGTGAATCTTAGGGTCTGAATTAGGATAGATAGTGAGTGGCAATGTAGGAAGGAGAAAAGCACCACGGGGTGGTCAGCATGGGGAGGTCAGGAAACATGCAGTGTCAATGCAGGAAAGGTTTCTGAAAAACATCGCGGGGTGGTGCGCATTGTATGGGTGTGTAACCTTACATTCACTTGTAGGAGTGAGAAAAACATCACGGGGTGGTGTGAATCATAGGGTCTGAATTAGGATAGGCAGTGAGTGGCAATGTAGGATGGAGAAAACACCATGGGGTTGTGAGCATGGGGAGGTCAGGAAACATGCAGTGTCAATGTAGGATAGGTTTCTGAAAAACATCGCGGGGTGTTGCGCATTGTATGGGTGTGTAACCTTACATTCACTAGTAGGAGTGAGAAAAACATCACGGGGTGGTGTGAATAATAGGGTCTGTATTAGGATAGGCAGTGAGTGGAAATGTAGGATGGAGAAAAGCACCACGGGGTGGTCAGCATTGGGATTTCAGGAAACATGCAGTGGCAATGTAGGATAGGTTTCAGAAAAACATCGCGGTGTGGTGCGCATCGTATGGGTGTTTAGCATTACATTCACTAGTAGGAGTGAGAAAAACGTCACGGGGTGATGTGAATCATAGGGTCTGAATTAGGATAGGCAGTGAATGGCAATGTAGGATGGAGAAAAGCACCACGGGGTGGTCAGCATGGGGAGGTCAGGAAACATGCAGTGGCAATGTAGGATAGGTTTCTGAAAAACATCGCGGGGTGGTGCGCATTGTATGGGTGTGTAACATTACATTCACTAGTAGGAGTGAGAAAAACATCACAGGGTGGAGTGAATCATAGGGTATGAATTAGGATAGGCAGTGAGTGGCAATGTAGGATGGAGAAAATCACCACGGGGTGGTCAGCATGGGGAGGTGCAGAAACATGCAGTGGCAATGTAGGATAGGTTTCTGAAAAACATCGCGGGGTGGTGCGCATTGTATGGGTGTGTAACCTTACATTCACTAGTAGGAGTGAGAAAAACATCACGGGGTGGTGTGATTCATAGGGTCTGAATTAAGATAGGCAGTGAGTGTCAATATAGGATGGAGAAAATCACCACGGGGTGGTCAGCATGGGGAGGTCAGGAAACATGCAGTGGGAATGTAGGATATGTTTCTGAAAAACATCGCGGGGTGGTGCGCATTGTATGGGTGTGTAACATTACATTCACTAGTAGAAGTGAGAAAAACATCACGGGGTGGTGTGAATCGTAGGGTCTGAATTAGGATAGGCAGTGAGTGGCAATGTAGGATGGAGAAAAGCACCACGGGGTGGTCAGCATGGGGAGGTCAGGAAACATGCAGTGGCAATGTAGGATAGGTTTCTGAAAAACATCGCGTGGTAGTGCGCATTGTATGGGTGTATAACATTACATTCATTAGTAGGAGTGTGAAAAACATCATGGGGTGGGGTGAATCATAGGGTCTGAATTAGGATAGGCAGTAAGTGGCAATGTAAGATGGAGAAAAGCACCACGGGGTGGTCAGCAAGGGGAGGTCAGGAAACATGCAGTGGCAATGTAGGATAGGTTTCTGAAAAACATCGCGGTGTGGTGCGCATTGTATGGGTGTTTAGCATTACATTCACTAGTAGGAGTGAGAAAAACGTCACGGGGTGATGTGAATCATAGGGTCTGAATTAGGATAGGCAGTGAGTGGCAATGTAGGATGGAGAAAAGCACCACGGGGTGCTCAGCTCAGGGAGGTCAGAAAACATGCAGTGGCAATGTAGGATAGTTTTCTGAAAAACATCGCAGGGTGGTGCGCATTGTGTGGGTGTGTAACATTACATTCACTAGTAGGAGAGAAAAAAATGTAACGGGGTCGTGTGAATCATAGGGTCTGAATTAGGATAGGCAATGAGTGGCAATGTAGGATGGAGAAAAGCACCATGGGGAGGTCAGCACGGGGAGGTCAGGAAACATGCAGTGGCAATGTAGGATAGGTTTCTGAAAAACATCGCGGGGTGGTGCGCAATGTATGGGTGTTTAACATTACATTCACTAGTAGGAGTGAGAAAAACGTCACGGGGTGGTGTGAATTATAGGGTCTGAATTAGGATAGGCAGTGAGTGGCCATGTAGGATGGAGAAAGGCACCACGGTGTGGTCAGCATGGGAAGTGAGGAAACATGCAGTGTCAATGTAGGATAGGTTTCTGAAAAACATCGCGGGGTGGTGCGCATTGTATGCGTGTGTAGCATTACATTCACTAGTAGCAGTGAGAAAAACGTCACGGGGTGGTGTGAATCTTAGGGTCTGAATTAGGATAGATAGTGAGTGGCAATGTAGGAAGGAGAAAAGCACCACGGGGTGGTCAGCATGGGGAGGTCAGGAAACATGCAGTGGCAATGTAGGATAGGTTTCTGAAAAACATCGCGGAGTGGTGCGCTTTGTATGGGTGTGTAGCATTACATTCACTAGTAGGAGTGAGAAAAACGTCACGGATTGGTGTGAATCATAGGGTCTGAATTAGGATAGGCAGTGAGTGGCAATGTACGATGGAGAAATGCACCACGGGGTGGTCAGCATGGGGAGGTCAGGAACCATGCAGTAGCAATGTAGGATAGGTTTCTGAAAAACATCGCGGGGTGATGCGCATTGTATTGGTGTGTAACATTACATTCACTAGTAGGAGTCAGAAAAACATCACGCGGTGGGGTGAATCATAGGGTCTGATTTAGGATAGGCAGTGAGTGGCAATGTAGGATGGAGAAAAGCACCACGGGGTGGTCAGCATGGGGAGGTCAGGAAACATGCAGTGGCAATGTAGGATAGGTTTCTGAAAAACATCGCGGGGTGGTGCCCATTGTATGGGTGTGTAACCTTACATTCACTAGTAGGAGTGAGAAAAACCTCACAAGGTGGTGTGAATCATAGGGTATGAATTAGGATAGGCAGTGAGTGGCAATGTAGGATGGAGAAAAGCACCACGGGGTGGTCAGCATGGGGAGGTCAGGAAACATGCAGTGGCAATGTAGGATAGGTTTCTGAAAAACATCGCGGGGTGGTGCGCATTGTATGGGTGTGTAACCTTACATTCACTAGTAGGAGTGAGAATAACATCACGGGGTGGTGTGAATAATAGGGTCTGTATTAGGATAGGCAGTGAGTGGAAATGTAGGATGGAGAAAAGCACCACGGGGTGGTCAGCATTGGGAGGTCAGGAAACATGCAGTGGCAATGTAGGATAGGTTTCTGAATAACATCGCGGTGTGGTGCGCATTGTATGGGTGTTTAGCATTACATTCACTAGTAGGAGTGAGAAAAACGTCACGGGGTGATGTGAATCATAGGGTCTGAATTAGGATAGGCAGTGAGTGGCAATGTAGGATGGAGAAAAGCACCACGGGGTGCTCAGCTCAGGGAGGTCAGAAAACATGCAGTGGCAATGTAGGATAGGTTTCTGAAAAACATCGCAGGGTGGTGCGCATTGTGTGGGTGTGTAACATTACATTCACTAGTAGGAGAGAAAAAAATGTAACGGGGTCGTGTGAATCATAGGGTCTGAATTAGGATAGGCAGTGAGTGCCAATGTAGGATGGAGAAAAGCACCATGGGGAGGTCAGCACGGGGAGGTCAGGAAACATGCAGTGGCAATGTAGGATAGGTTTCTGAAAAACATCGCGGGGTTGTGCGCATTGTATGGGTGTGTAACATTACATTCACCAGTAGGAGTGAGAAAAACGTCACGGGGTGGTGTGAATTATAGGGTCTGAATTAGGTTAGGCAGTGAGTGGCCATGTAGGATGGAGAAAGGCACCACGGTGTGGTCAGCATGGGAAGTGAGGAAACATGCAGTGTCAATGTAGGATAGGTTTCTGAAAAACATCGCGGGGTGGTGCCCATTGTATGGGTGTGTAACCTTACATTCACTAGTAGGAGTGAGAAAAACCTCACAAGGTGGTATGAATCATAGGGTATGAATTAGGATAGGCAGTGAGTGGCAATGTAGGATGGAGAAAAGCACCACGGGGTGGTCAGCATGTGGAGGTCAGGAAACATGCAGTGGCAATGTAGGATAGGTTTCTGAAAAACATCGCGGGGTAGTGCGCATTGTATGGGTGTATAACATTACATTCATTAGTAGGAGTGAGAAAAACATCATGGGGTGGGGTGAATCATAGGGTCTGAATTAGGATAGGCAGTAAGTGGCAATGTAAGATGGAGAAAAGCACCACGGGGTGGTCAGCAAGGGGAGGTTAGGAAACATGCAGTGGCAATGTAGGATAGTTTTCTGAAAAACATCGCCAGGTGGTGCGCATTGTATGGGTGTGTAACATTACATTCACTAGTAGGAGTGAGAAAAACATCACGGGGTGGTGTGAATCATAGGGTATGAATTAGGATAGGCAGTGAGTGGCAATGTAGAATGGAGAGAAGCACCACGGGATGGTCAGCATGGCGAGGTCAGGAAACATGCAGTGGCAATGTAGGATAGGTTTCTGAAAAACATCGCGGGGTGGTGCGCATTGTATGGGTGTGTAACCTTACATTCACTTGTAGGAGTGAGAAAAACATCACGGGGTGGTGTGAATCATAGGGTCTGAATTAGGATAGGCAGTGAGTGGCAATGTAGGATGGAGAAAACACCATGGGGTGGTGAGCATGGGGAGGTCAGGAAACATGAAGTGGCAATGTAGGATAGGTTTCTGAAAAACATCGCGGGGTGGTGCGCATTGTATGGGTGTTTAGCATTACATTCACTAGTAGGAGTGAGAAAAACGTCACGGGGTGATGTGAATCATAGGGTCTGAATTAGGTTAGGCAGTGAGTGGCAATGTAGGATGGAGAAAAGCACCACGGGGTGCTCAGCTCAGGGAGGTCAGAAAATATGCAGTGGCAATGTAGGATAAGTTTCTGAAAAACATCGCAGGGTGGTGCGCATTGTGTGGGTGTGTAACATTACATTCACTAGTAGGAGAGAAAAAAATGTAACGGGGTCCTGTGAATCATAGGGTCTGAATTAGGATAGGCAATGAGTGGCAATGTAGGATGGAGAAAAGCACCATGGGGAGGTGAGCACGGGGAGGTCAGGAAACATGCAGTGGCAATGTAGGATAGGTTTCTGAAAAACATCGCGGGGTGGTGCGCAATGTATGGGTGTGTAACATTACATTCACTAGTAGGAGTGAGAAAAACGTCACGGGGTTGTGTGAATTATAGGGTCTGAATTAGGATAGGCAGTGAGTGGCCATGTAGGATGGAGAAAGGCACCACGGTGTGGTCAGCATGGGAAGTGAGGAAACATGCAGTGTCCATGTAGGATAGGTTTCTGAAAAACATCGCGGGGTGGTGCGCATTGTATGGGTGTGTAGCATTACATTCACTAGTAGCAGTGAGAAAAACGTCACGGGGTGGTGTGAATCTTAGGGTCTGAATTAGGATAGATAGTGAGTGGCAATGTAGGAAGGAGAAAAGCACCACGGGGTGGTCAGCATGGGGAGGTCAGGAAACATGCAGTGTCAATGCAGGATAGGTTTCTGAAAAACATCGCGGGGTGGTGCACATTGTATGGGTGTGTAACCTTACATTCACTTGTAGGAGTGAGAAAAACATCACGGGGTGGTGTGAATCATAGGGTCTGTATTAGGATAGGCAGTGAGTGGCAATGTAGGATGGAGAAAAGAACCACGGGGTGGTCAGCTCTGGGAAATCAGAAAACATGCAGTGGCTATGTAGGATAGGTTTCTGAAAAACATCGCGGTGTGTGGCGCATTGTATGGGTGTATAACATTACATTCATTAGTAGGAGTGAGAAAAACATCATGGGGTGGGGTGAATCATAGGGTCTGAATTAGGATAGGCAGTAAGTGGCAATGTAAGATGGAGAAAAGCACCACGGGGTGGTCAGCAAGGGGAGGTCAGGAAACATGCAGTGGCAATGTAGGATAGTTTTCTGAAAAACATCGCCAGGTGGTGCGCATTGTATGGGTGTGTAACATTACATTCACTAGTAGGAGTGAGAAAAACATCACGGGGTGGTGTGAATCATAGGGTATGAATTAGGATAGGCAGTGAGTGGCAATGTAGAATGGAGAGAAGCACCACGGGATGGTCAGCATGGCGAGGTCAGGAAACATGCAGTGGCAATGTAGGATAGGTTTCTGAAAAACATCGCGGGGTAGTGCGCATTGTATGGGTGTGTAACCTTACATTCACTTGTAGGAGTGAGAAAAACATCACGGGGTGGTGTGAATCATAGGGTCTGAATTAGGATAGGCAGTGAGTGGCAATGTAGGATGGAGAAAACACCATGGGGTGGTGAGCATGGGGAGGTCAGGAAACATGCAGTGGCAATGTAGGATAGGTTTCTGAAAAACATCGCGGGGTGGTGCGCATTGTATGGGTGTGTAACCTTACATTCACTAGTAGGAGTGAGAAAAACATCACGGGGTGGTGTGAATAATAGGGTCTGTATTAGGATAGGCAGTGAGTGGAAATGTAGGATGGAGAAAAGCACCACGGGGTGGTCAGCATTGGGATTTCAGGAAACATGCAGTGGCAATGTAGGATAGGTTTCTGAAAAACATCGCGGTGTGGTGCGCATTGTATGGGTGTTTAGCATTACATTCACTAGTAGGAGTGAGAAAAACGTCACGGGGTGATGTGAATCATAGGGTCTGAATTAGGATAGACAGTGAGTGGCAATGTAGGATGGAGAAAAGCACCACGGGGTGCTCAGCTCAGGGAGGTCAGAAAACATGCAGTGGCAATGTAGGATAGGTTTCTGAAAAACATCGCAGGGTGGTGCGCATTGTGTGGGTGTGTAACATTACATTCACTAGTAGGAGAGAAAAAAATGTAACGGGGTCGTGTGAATCATAGGGTCTGAATTAGGATAAGCAATGAGTGGCAA
The DNA here is from genome assembly GCF_034190915.1 of Cavia porcellus. Lineage (NCBI taxonomy): Eukaryota > Metazoa > Chordata > Mammalia > Rodentia > Caviidae > Cavia > Cavia porcellus. The sequence continues at coordinate 2,049,539 of NW_026947558.1, forward strand.
TGTAGGATGGAGAAAAGCACCATGGGGAGGTCAGCACGGGGAGGTCAGGAAACATGCAGTGGCAATGTAGGATAGGTTTCTGAAAAACATCGCGGGGTGGTGCGCAATGTATGGGTGTGTAACATTACATTCACTAGTAGGAATGAGAAAAACGTCACGGGGTGGTGTGAATTATAGGGTCTGAATTAGGATAGGCAGTGAGTGGCCATGTAGGATGGAGAAAGGCACCACGGTGTGGTCAGCATGGGAAGTGAGGAAACATGCAGTGTCAATGTAGGATAGGTTTCTGAAAAACATCGCGGGGTGGTGCGCATTGTATGGGTGTGTAGCATTACATTCACTAGTAGCAGTGAGAAAAACGTCACGGGGTGGTGAGAATCTTAGGGTCTGAATTAGGATAGATAGTGAGTGGCAATGTGGGAAGGAGAAAAGCACCACGGGGTGGTCAGCATGGGGAGGTCAGGAAACATGCAGTGGCAATGTAGGATAGGTTTCTGAAAAACATCGCGGAGTGGTGCGCTTTGTATTGGTGTGTAACATTACATTCACTAGTAGGAGTCAGAAAAACATCACGCGGTGGGGTGAATCATAGGGTCTGATTTAGGATAGGCAGTGTGTGGCAATGTAGGATGGAGCAAAGCACCACGGGGTGGTCAGCATGGGGAGGTCAGGAAACATGCAGTGGCAATGTAGGATAGGTTTCTGAAAAACATCGCAGGGTGGGGCCCATTGTATGGGTGTGTAACCTTACATTCACTAGTAGGAGTGAGAAAAACCTCACAAGGTGGTGTGAATCATAGGGTATGAATTAGGATAGGCAGTGAGTGGCAATGTAGGATGGAGAAAAGCACCACGGGGTGGTCAGCATGGGGAGGTCAGGAAACATGCAGTGGCAATGTAGGATAGGTTTCTGAAAAACATCGCGGGGTAGTGTGCATTGTATGGGTGTATAACATTACATTCATTAGTAGGAGTGAGAAAAACATCATGGGGTGGGGTGAATCATAGGGTCTGAATTAGGATAGGCAGTAAGTGGCAATGTAAGATGGAGAAAAGCACCACGGGGTGGTCAGCAAGGGGAGGTCAGGAAACATGCAGTGGCAATGTAGGATATGTTTCTGAAAAACATCGCGGGGTGGTGCGCATTGTATGGGTGTGTAACCTTACATTCACTTGTAGGAGTGACAAAAACATCACGGGGTGGTGTGAATCATAGGGTCTGAATTAGGATAGGCAGTGAGTGGCCATGTAGGATGGAGAAAGGCACCACGGTGTGGTCAGCATGGGAAGTGAGGAAACATGCAGTGTCAATGTAGGATAGGTTTCTGAAAAATATCGCGGTGTGGTGCGCATTGTATGGGTGTTTAGCATTACATTCACTAGTAGGAGTGAGAAAAACGTCACGGGGTGATGTGAATCATAGGGTCTGAATTAGGATAGGCAGTGAGTGGCAATGTAGGATGGAGAAAAGCACCACGGGGTGCTCAGCTCAGGGAGGTCAGAAAACATGCAGTGGCAATGTAGGATAGGTTTCTGAAAAACATCGCAGGGTGGTGCGCATTGTGTGGGTGTGTAACATTACATTCACTAGTAGGAGAGAAAAAAATGTAACGGGGTCGTGTGAATCATAGGGTCTGAATTAGGATAGGCAATGAGTGGCAATGTAGGATGGAGAAAAGCACCATGGGGAGGTCAGCACGGGGAGGTCAGGAAACATGCAGTGGCAATGTAGGATAGGTTTCTGAAAAACATCGCGGGGTGGTGCGCAATGTATGGGTGTGTAACATTACATTCACTAGTAGGAGTGAGAAAAACGTCACGGGGTGGTGTGAATTATAGGGTCTGAATTAGGATAGGCAGTGAGTGGCCATGTAGGATGGAGAAAGGCACCACGGTGTGGTCAGCATGGGAAGTGAGGAAACATGCAGTGTCAATGTAGGATAGGTTTCTGAAAAACATCGCGGGGTGGTGCGCATTGTATGGGTGTGTAGCATTACATTCACTAGTAGCAGTGAGAAAAACATCACGGGGTGGTGAGAATCTTAGGGTCTGAATTAGGGTAGATAGTGAGTGGCAATGTAGGAAGGAGAAAAGCACCACGGGGTGGTCAGCATGGGGAGGTCAGGAAACATGCAGTGGCAATGTAGGATAGGTTTCTGAAAAACATCGCGGAGTGGTGCGCTTTGTATTGGTGTGTAACATTACATTCACTAGTAGGAGTCAGAAAAACATCACGCGGTGGGGTGAATCATAGGGTCTGATTTAGGATAGGCAGTGAGTGGCAATGTAGGATGGAGAAAAGCACCACGGGGTGGTCAGCATGGGGAGGTCAGGAAACATGCAGGGGCAATGTAGGATAGGTTTCTGAAAAACATCGCGGGGTAGTGCGCATTGTATGGGTGTATAACATTACATTCATTAGTAGGAGTGAGAAAAACATCATGGGGTGGGGTGAATCATAGGGTCTGAATTAGGATAGGCAGTAAGTGGCAATGTAAGATGGAGAAAAGCACCACGGGGTGGTCAGCAAGGGGAGGTCAGGAAACATGCAGTGGCAATGTAGGATAAGTTTCTGAAAAACATCGCCAGGTGGTGCGCATTGTATGGGTGTGTAACATTACATTCACTAGTAGGAGTGAGAAAAACATCACGGGGTGGTGTGAATCATAGGGTATGAATTAGGATAGGCAGTGAGTGGCAATGTAGAATGGAGAGAAGCACCACGGGATGGTCAGCATGGCGAGGTCAGGAAACATGCAGTGGCAATGTAGGATAGGTTTCTGAAAAACATCGCGGGGTGGTGCGCATTGTATGGGTGTGTAACCTTACATTCACTTGTAGGAGTGAGAAAAACATCACGGGGTGGTGTGAATCATAGGGTCTGAATTAGGATAGGCAGTGAGTGGCAATGTAGGATGGAGAAAACACCATGGGGTGGTGAGCATGGGGAGGTCAGGAAACATGCAGTGGCAATGTAGGATAGGTTTCTGAAAAACATCGTGGGGTGGTGCGCATTGTATGGGTGTGTAACCTTACATTCACTAGTAGGAGTGAGAAAAACATCACGGGGTGGTGTGAATAATAGGGTCTGTATTAGGATAGGCAGTGAGTGGAAATGTAGGATGGAGAAAAGCACCACGGGGTGGTCAGCATTGGGATTTCAGGAAACATGCAGTGGCAATGTAGGATAGGTTTCTGAAAAACATCGCGGTGTGGTGTGCATTGTATGGGTGTTTAGCATTACATTCACTAGTAGTAGTGAGAAAAACGTCACGGGGTGGTGTGAATTATAGGGTCTGAATTAGGATAGGCAATGAGTGGCAATGTAGGATGGAGAATAGCACCCCGGGGTTGTCAGCATGGGGAAGTCAGGAAACATGCAGTGTCAATGTAGGATTGGTTTCTGAAAAACATCGCGTGGTTGTGCGCATTGTATGGGTGTGTAACCTTACATTCACTAGTAGGAGTGAGAACAACATCACAGGGTGGTGTGAATCATAGGGTCTGAATTAGGATAGGCAGTGAGTGGCAACGTAGGATGGAGAAAATCACCACGGGGTGGTCAGCACGGGGAGGACAGGAAACATGCAGTGGCAATGTAGGATATGTTTCTGAAAAACATCGCGGGGTGGTGCGCATTGTATGGGTGTGTAACATTACATTCACTAGTAGGAGTGAGAAAAACATCATGGGGTGGTGTGAATCATAGGGTCTGAATTAGGATAGGCAGTGAGTGGCAATGTAGGACGCAGAAAAGCACCACGGGATGGTCAGCATGGCTAGGTCAGGAAACATGCAGTGGCAATGTAGGATAGGTTTCTGAAAAACACCGCGGGGTGGTGCGCATTGTATGGGTGTGTAACCTTACATTCCCTAGTAGGAGTGAGAAAAACATCAAGGGGTGGTGTGAATCATAGGGTCTGAATTAGGATAGGCAGGGAGAGGCAATGTAGGATGGAGAAAACACCACGGGGTGGTCAGCATGGGGAGGTCAGGAAACATGCATTGGCAATGTAGGATAGGTATCTGAAAAACTTCGCAGGGTAGTGCACATTGTATGGGTGTATAACATTACATTCATTAGTAGGATTGAGAAAAACATCACGGGGTGGGGTGAATCTTAGGGTCTGAATTAGGATAGGCAGTGAGTGGCAATGTAGGATGGAGAAAAGCACCATGGGGAGGTCAGCACGGAGAGGTCAGGAAACATGCAGTGGCAATGTAGGATAGGTTTCTGAAAAACATCGCTGGGTGGTGCGCAATGTATGGGTGTGTAACATTACATTCACTAGTAGGAGTGAGAAAAACGTCACGGGGTGGTGTGAATTATAGGGTCTGAATTAGGATAGGCAGTGAGTGGCCATGTAGGATGGAGAAAGGCACCACGGTGTGGTCAGCATGGGAAGTGAGGAAACATGCAGTGTCAATGTAGGATAGGTTTCAGAAAAACATTGCGTGGTAGTGCGCATTGTATGGGTGTGTAGCATTACATTCACTAGTAGCAGTGAGAAAAACGTCACGGGGTGATGTGAATCATAGGGTCTGAATTAGGATAGGCAGTGAGTGGCAATGTAGGATGGAGAAAAGCACCACGGGGTGCTCAGCTCAGGGAGGTCAGAAAACATGCAGTGGCAATGTAGGATAGGTTTCTGAAAAACATCGCAGGGTGGTGCGCATTGTGTGGGTGTGTAACATTACATTGACTAGTAGGAGAGAAAAAAATGTAACGGGGTCGTGTGAATCATAGGGTCTGAATTAGGATAGGCAATGAGTGGCAATGTAGGATGGAGAAAAGCACCATGGGGAGGTCAGCACGGGGAGGTCAGGAAACATGCAGTGGCAATGTAGGATAGGTTTCTGAAAAACATCGCGGGGTGGTGCGCAATGTATGGGTGTGTAACATTACATTCACTAGTAGGAGTGAGAAAAACGTCACGGGGTGGTGTGAATTATAGGGTCTGAATTAGGATAGGCAGTGAGTGGCCATGTAGGATGGAGAAAGGCACCACGGTGTGGTCAGCATGGGAAGTGAGGAAACATGCAGTGTCAATGTAGGATAGGTTTCTGAAAAACATCGCGGGGTGGTGCGCATTGTATGGGTGTGTAGCATTACATTCACTAGTAGCAGTGAGAAAAACGTCACGGGGTGGTGAGAATTTTAGGGTCTGAATTAGGGTAGATAGTGAGTGGCAATGTAGGAAGGAGAAAAGCACCACGGGGTGGTCAGCATGGGGAGGTCAGGAAACATGCAGTGGCAATGTAGGATAGGTTTCTGAAAAACATCGCGGAGTGGTGCGCTTTGTATTGGTGTGTAACATTACATTCACTAGTAGGAGTCAGAAAAACATCACGCGGTGGGGTGAATCATAGGGTCTGATTTAGGATAGGCAGTGAGTGGCAATGTAGGATGGAGAAAAGCACCACGGGGTGGTCAGCATGGGGAGGTCAGGAAACATGCAGTGGCAATGTAGGATAGGTTTCTGAAAAACATCGCAGGGTGGGGCCCATTGTATGGGTGTGTAACCTTACATTCACTAGTAGGAGTGAGAAAAACCTCACAAGGTGGTGTGAATCATAGGGTATGAATTAGGATAGGCAGTGAGTGGCAATGTAGGATGGAGAAAAGCACCACGAGGTGGTCAGCATGGGGAGGTCAGGAAACATGCAGTGGCAATGTAGGATAGGTTTCTGAAAAACATCGCGGGGTAGTGCGCATTGTATGGGTGTATAACATTACATTCATTAGTAGGAGTGAGAAAAACATCATGGGGTGGGGTGAATCATAGGGTCTGAATTAGGATAGGCAGTAAGTGGCAATGTAAGATGGAGAAAAGCACCACGGGGTGGTCAGCAAGGGGAGGTCAGGAAACATGCAGTGGCAATGTAGGATAAGTTTCTGAAAAACATCGCCAGGTGGTGCGCATTGTATGGGTGTGTAACATTACATTCACTAGTAGGAGTGAGAAAAACATCACGGGGTGGTGTGAATCATAGGGTATGAATTAGGATAGGCAGTGAGTGGCAATGTAGAATGGAGAGAAGCACCACGGGATGGTCAGCATGGCGAGGTCAGGAAACATGCAGTGGCAATGTAGGATAGGTTTCTGAAAAACATCGCGGGGTGGTGCGCATTGTATGGGTGTGTAACCTTACATTCACTTGTAGGAGTGAGAAAAACATCACGGGGTGGTGTGAATCATAGGGTCTGAATTAGGATAGGCAGTGAGTGGCAATGTAGGATGGAGAAAACACCATGGGGTGGTGAGCATGGGGAGGTCAGGAAACATGCAGTGGCAATGTAGGATAGGTTTCTGAAAAACATCGTGGGGTGGTGCGCATTGTATGGGTGTGTAACCTTACATTCACTAGTAGGAGTGAGAAAAACATCACGGGGTGGTGTGAATAATAGGGTCTGTATTAGGATAGGCAGTGAGTGGAAATGTAGGATGGAGAAAAGCACCACGGGGTGGTCAGCATTGGGATTTCAGGAAACATGCAGTGGCAATGTAGGATAGGTTTCTGAAAAACATCGCGGTGTGGTGTGCATTGTATGGGTGTTTAGCATTACATTCACTAGTAGTAGTGAGAAAAACGTCACGGGGTGGTGTGAATTATAGGGTCTGAATTAGGATAGGCAATGAGTGGCAATGTAGGATGGAGAATAGCACCCCGGGGTTGTCAGCATGGGGAAGTCAGGAAACATGCAGTGTCAATGTAGGATTGGTTTCTGAAAAACATCGCGTAGTTGTGCGCATTGTATGGGTGTGTAACCTTACATTCACTAGTAGGAGTGAGAACAACATCACAGGGTGGTGTGAATCATAGGGTCTGAATTAGGATAGGCAGTGAGTGGCAACGTAGGATGGAGAAAATCACCACGGGGTGGTCAGCACGGGGAGGACAGGAAACATGCAGTGGCAATGTAGGATATGTTTCTGAAAATCATCGCGGGGTGGTGCGCATTGTATGGGTGTGTAACATTACATTCACTAGTAGGAGTGAGAAAAACATCATGGGGTGGTGTGAATCATAGGGTCTGAATTAGGATAGGCAGTGAGTGGCAATGTAGGACGCAGAAAAGCACCACGGGATGGTCAGCATGGCTAGGTCAGGAAACATGCAGTGGCAACGTAGGATAGGTTTCTGAAAAACACCGCGGGGTGGTGCGCATTGTATGGGTGTGTAACCTTACATTCCCTAGTAGGAGTGAGAAAAACATCAAGGGGTGGTGTGAATCATAGGGTCTGAATTAGAATAGGCAGGGAGAGGCAATGTAGGATGGAGAAAACACCACGGGGTGGTCAGCATGGGGAGGTCAGGAAACATGCATTGGCAATGTAGGATAGGTATCTGAAAAACTTCGCAGGGTAGTGCACATTGTATGGGTGTATAACATTACATTCATTAGTAGGATTGAGAAAAACATCACGGGGTGGGGTGAATCTTAGGGTCTGAATTAGGATAGGCAGTGAGTGGCAATGTAGGATGGAGAAAAGCACCATGGGGAGGTCAGCACGGAGAGGTCAGGAAACATGCAGTGGCAATGTAGGATAGGTTTCTGAAAAACATCGCTGGGTGGTGCGCAATGTATGGGTGTGTAACATTACATTCACTAGTAGGAGTGAGAAAAACGTCACGGGGTGGTGTGAATTATAGGGTCTGAATTAGGATAGGCAGTGAGTGGCCATGTAGGATGGAGAAAGGCACCACGGTGTGGTCAGCATGGGAAGTGAGGAAACATGCAGTGTCAATGTAGGATAGGTTTCTGAAAAACATTGCGTGGTAGTGCGCATTGTATGGGTGTGTAGCATTACATTCACTAGTAGCAGTGAGAAAAACGTCACGGGGTGGTGTGAATCTTAGGGTCTGAATTAGGATAGGTAGTGAGTGGCAATGTAGGAAGGAGAAAAGCACCACGGGGTGGTCAGCATGGGGAGGTCAGGAAACATGCAGTGGCAATGTAGGATAGGTTTCTGAAAAACATCGCGGAGTGGTGCGCATTGTATGGGTGTGTAGCATTACATTCACTAGTAGGAGTGAGAAAAACGTCACGGATTGGTGTGAATCATAGGGTCTGAATTAGGATAGGCAGTGAGTGGCAATGTAGGATGGAGAAATGCACCACGGGGTGGTCAGCATGGGGAGGTCAGGAACCATGCAGTAGCAATGTAGGAGAGGTTTCTGAAAAACATCGCGGGGTGATGCGCATTGTATTGGTGTGTAACATTACATTCACTAGTAGGAGTCACAAAAACATCACGCGGTGGGGTGAATCATAGGGTCTGATTTAGGATAGGCAGTGAGTGGCAATGTAGGTTGGAGGAAACACCACGGGGTGGTCAGCATGGGGAGGTCAGGAAACATGCAGTGGCAATGTAGAATAGGTTTCTGAAAAACATGGCGGGGTGGTGCGCATTGTGTGGATGTGTAACATTACATTCACTAGTAGGAGTGAAAAAAATGTAACGGGGTCGTGTGAATCATAGGGTCTGAATTAGGATAGGCAGTGAGTGGCAATGTAGGATGGAGAAAAGCACCACGGTGTGGTCAGCATGGGGAAGTGAGGAAACATGCAGTGTCAATGTAATATAGGTTTCTGAAAAACATCGAGGGGTTGTGTGCATTGTATGGGTGTGTAACTTTACATTCACTAGTAGGAGTGAGAGAAACATCACGGGGTGGTGTGAATCATCGGGTCTGAATTTGGGTAGGCAGTGAGGGGCAATGTAGGATGGAGAAAAGCACCACGGGGAGGTCAGCATGGGGAGGTCAGGAAACATGCAGTGGCAATCTAGGATAGGATTCTGAAAAACATCGCCGGGTGGTGCGCATTGTATGGGTGTGTAACATTACATTCACTAGTAGGAGTGAGAAAAACATCACGGGTGTGTGAATCATAGGGTCTGAATTAGGATAGGCAGTGAGTGGCAATGTAGGATGGAGAAAAGCACCACGGGGTGCTCCGCTCGTGGAGGTCAGAAAACATGCAGTGGCAATGTAGGATAGGTTTCTGAAAAACATCGCAGGGTGGTGCGCATTGTGTGGGTGTGTAACATTACATTCACTAGTAGGAGTGAAAAAAATGTAACGGGGTCGTGTGAATCATAGGGTCTGAATTAGGATAGGCAGTGAGTGGCAATGTAGGATGGAGAAAATCACCATGGGGAGGTCAGCACGTTGAGGTCAGGAAACATGCAGTGGCAATGTAGGATAGGTTTCTGAAAAACATCGCGGGGTGGTGCGCATTGTATGGGTGTGTAACATTACATTCACCAGTAGGAGTGAGAAAAACGTCACTGGGTGTTGTGAATTATAGGGTCTGAATTAGGATACGCAGTGAGTGGCAATGTAGGATGGAGAAAAGCACCACTGTGGTCAGCATGGGAAGTGAGGAAACACGCAGTGTCAATGTAGGATAGGTTTCTGAAAAACACTGCGGGGTTGTTCGCATTGTATGGGTGTGTAACCTTACATTCACTAGTAGGAGTGAGAAAAACATCACGGGGTGGTGTGAATCATAGGGTCTGAATTAGGTTATGCAGTGAGGGGCAATGTAGGATGGAGCAAAGCACCACGGGGTGGTCAGGACGGGGAGGTCAGGAAACATGCAGTGGCAATGTAGGATAGGTTTCTGAAAAACATCGCGGGGTGGTGCGCATTGTATGGGTGTGTAGCATTACATTCACTAGTAGCAGTGAGAAAAACGTCACGGGGTGGTGTGAATCATAGGGTCTTAATTAGGATAGGCAGTGAGTGGCAATGTAGGATGGTGAAAAGCACCACGGTGTGGTCACCTCTGGGAGGTCAGAAACCATGCAGTGGCAATGTAGGATAGGTTTCTGAAAAACATCGCGGGGTGGTGCGCATTGTATGGGTGTGTAACATTACATTCACTAGTAGGAGTAAAAAAAACGTAACGGGGTTGTGTGAATCCTAGGGTCTGAATTAGGATAGGCAGTGAGTGGCAATGTAAGATGGGGAAAAGCACCATGTAGAGGTCAGTACTGGAGGTCAGGAAACATGGAGTGGCAATGTAGGATAGGTTTCTGAAAAACATCGCGGGGTGGTGCGCATTGTATGGCTGTGTAACATTACATTCACTAGTAGGAGTGAGAAAAACATCACGGTGTGGTGTGAATCTTAGGGTCTGAATTAGTATAGGCAGTGAGTGGCAATGTAGGTTGGAGAAAAGCACCACGGGGTGGTCAGCATGGGGAGGTCAGGAAACATGCAGTGGCAATGTAGGATAGGTTTCTGAAAAACATCGCCGGGTGGTGTGCATTGTATGGGTGTGTAATATTACATTCACTAGTAGGAGTGAGAAAAACATCACGGGATGGTGTGAATCATAGGGTCTGATTTAGGATAGGCAGTGAGTGGCAATGTAGGATGGAGAAAAGCACCACGGGGTGGTCAGCATGGGGAGGTCAGGAAACATGCAGTGGCAATGTAGGATATGTTTCTGAAAAACATCGCGTGGTGATGCTCATTGTATTGGTGTGTAACATTACATTCACTAGTAGGAGTCAGAAAAACATCACGCGGTGGGCAGAATAATAGGGTCTGAATTAGGATAGGCAGTGAGTGGCAATGTAGGATGGAGAAAAGCACCACGGGGTGGTCAGCATGGGGAGGTCAGGAAACATGCAGTGGCAATGTAGGATAGGTTTCTGAAAAACATCGCGGGGTGGTGCGCATTGTATGATTGTGTAACCTTACATTCACTAGTAGGAGTGAGAAAAACATCACGGGGTGGTGTGAATCATAGGGTCTGAATTAGGATAGGCAGTGAGTGGCAATGTAGGATGGAGAAAAGCACCACGGGGTCGTCATCATGGTGAGGTCAGGAAAAATGCATTGGCAATATAGGATAGGTTTCTGAAAAATATCCCGGGGTGGTGCGCATTGTATGGGTGTGTAACCTTACATTCACTAGTAGGAGTGAGAAAAACATCACGGGGTGGTGTGAATCATAGGGTCTAAATTAGGATAGGCATTCAGTGGCAATGTAAGATGGAGAAAAGCACAACGGGGTGGTCAGCATGGGTAGGTCAGGAAACATGCAGTGGCAATGTAGGATAGGTTACTGAAAAACATCGCGGAGTGGTGCACATTGTATGGGTGTGTAACATTACATTCACTAGTAGGAGTGAGAAAAACATCACGGGGTGGTGTGAATCATAGGGTATGAATTAGGATAGGCAGTGAGTGGCAATGTAGGATGGATAAAATCACCACGGGGTGGTCAGCATGGGGAGGTTAGGAAACATGCAGTGGCAATGTAGGATATGTTTCTGAAAAACATCGCGGGGTGGTGCGCATTGTATGGGTGTGTAACATTACATTCACCAGTAGGAGTGAGAAAAACGTCACTGGGTGGTGTGAATTATAGGGTCTGAATTAGGATAGGCAGTGAGAGGCAATGTAGGATGGAGAAAAGCACCACGGGGTGCTCCGCTCGTGGAGGTCAGAAAACATGCAGTGGCAATGTAGGATAGGTTTCTGAAAAACATCGCAGGGTGGTGCGCATTGTGTGGGTGTGTAACATTACATTCACTAGTAGGAGTGAAAAAAATGTAACGGGGTCGTGTGAATCATAGGGTCTGAATTAGGATAGGCAGTGAGTGGCAATGTAGGATGGAGAAAATCACCATGGGGAGGTCAGCACGTTGAGGTCAGGAAACATGCAGTGGCAATGTAGGATAGGTTTCTGAAAAACATCGCGGGGTGGTGCGCATTGTATGGGTGTGTAACATTACATTCACCAGTAGGAGTGAGAAAAACGTCACTGGGTGGTGTGAATTATAGGGTCTGAATTAGGATAGGCAGTGAGTGGCAATGTAGGATGGAGAAAAGCACCACGGTGTGGTCAGCATGGGAAGTGAGGAAACACGCAGTGTCAATGTAGGGTAGGTTTCTGAAAAACATTGCGGGGTTGTTCGCATTGTATGGGTGTGTAACCTTACATTCAGTAGTAGGAGTGAGAAAAACATCACGGGGTGGTGTGAATCATAGGGTCTGAATTAGGTTAGGCAGTGAGGGGCAATGTAGGATGGAGAAAAGCACCACGGGGTGGTCAGGACGGGGAGGTCAGGAAACATGCAGTGGCAATGTAGGATAGGTTTCTGAAAAACATCGCGGCGTGATGCGCATTGTATGGGTGTGTAGCATTACATTCACTAGTAGCAGTGAGAAAAATTTCACGGGGTGGTGTGAATCATAGGGTATGAATTAGGATAGGCAGTGAGTGGCAATGTAGGATGGAGAAAAGCACCACGGGGTGTTCAGCTCTGGGAGGTCAGAAACCATGCAGTGGCAATGTAGGATAGGTTTCTGAAAAACATCGCGTTGTGGTGCGCATTGTATGGGTGTGTAACATTACATTCACTAGTAGGAGTAAAAAAAACGTAACGGGGTCGTGTGAATCCTAGGGTCTGAATTAGGATAGGCAGTGAGTGGCAATGTAGGATGGGGAAAAGCACCATGGTGAGGTCAGTACTGGAGGTCAGGAAACATGCAGTGGCAATGTAGGATAGGTTTCTGAAAAACATCGCGGGGTGGTGCGCATTATATGGGTGTGTAACATTACATTCACTAGTAGGAGTGAGAAAAACGTCACGGGGTGGTGTGAATTATAGGGTCTGAATTAGGATAGGCAATGAGTGGCAATGTAGGATGGAGAAAAGCACCGCGGGGTGGTCAGAATGTGGAAGTCAGGAATCATGCAGTGTCAATATAGTATAGCTTTCTGAAAAACATCGCTGGGTTGTGCGCATTGTATGGGTGTGTAAATTTACATTCACTAGTAGGAGTGAGAAAAACATCACGGGATGGTGTGAATCATAGGGTCTGATTTAGGATAGGCAGTGAGTGGCAATGTAGGATGGAGAAAAGCACCACAGGCTGGTCAGCATGGGGAGGTCAGGAAACATGCAGTGGCAATGTAGGTTAGGTTTCTGAAAAACATCGCGTGGTGATGCGCATTGTATTGGTGTGTCACATTACATTCACTAGTAGGAGTCAGAGAAACATCACGCGGTGGGCTGAATAATAGGGTCTGAATTAGGATAGGCAGTGAGTGGCAATGTAGGATGGAGAAAACCACCACGGGGTGGTCAGCATGGGGAGGTCAAGAAACATGCAGTGGCAATGTAGGATAGGTTTCTGAAAAACATCGCGGGGTGGTGCGCATTGTATGATTGTGTAACCTTACATTCACTAGTAGGAGTGAGAAAAACATCACGGGGTGGTGTGAATCATAGGGTCTGAATTAGGATAGGCAGTGAGTGGCAATGTCGGATGGAGAAAAGCACCACGGGGTCGTCATCATGGTGAGGTCAGGAAACATGCAGTGGCAATATAGGATAGGTTTCTGAAAAACATCCCGGGGTGGTGCGCATTGTATGGGTGTGTAACCTTACATTCACTAGTAGGAGTGAGAAAAACATCACGGGGTGGTGTGAATCATAGGGTCTAAATTAGAATAGGCAGTGAGTGGCAATGTAGGATGGAGAAAAGCACCACGGGGTGGTCAGCATAGGGAGGTCAGGAAACATGCAGTGGCAATGTAGGATAGGTTTCTGAAAAACATCGCGGGGTAGTGCGCATTGTATGGGTGTATAACATTACATTCATTAGTAGGAGTGAGAAAAACGTCACGGGGTGGTGTGAATCATAGGGTCTGAATTAGGATAGGCAGTGAGTGGCAATGTAGGATGGAGAAAAGCACCAAGGGGAGGTCAGCACGGTGAGGTCAGGAAACATGCAGTGGCAATGTAGGATAGGTTTCTGAAAAACATCGCGGGATGGTGCGCAATGTATGGGTGTGTAACATTACATTCACTAGTAGGAGTGAGAAAAACATCACGGGGTGGTGTGAATCATAGGGTCTGAATTAGGATAGGCAGTGAGTTCCAATGTAGGATGGAGAAAAGCACCACGGGATGGTCAGCATGCCTAGGTCAGGAAACATGCAGTGGCAATGTAGGATAGGTTTCTGAAAAACATCGCGGGGTGGTGCGCATTGTATGGGTGTGTAACCTTACATTCACTAGTAGGAGTGAGAAAAACATCACGGGGTGGTGTGAATCATGGGGTCTGAATTAGGATAGGCAGTGAGTGGCAATGTAGGTTGGAGAAAAGCACCACGGGGTGGTCAGCATGGGGAGGTCAGGAAACATGCAGTGGCAATGTAGGATAGGTTTCTGAAAAACATCGCCGGGTGGTGCGCATTGTATGGGTTTGTAATATTACATTCAGTAGTAGGAGTGAGAAAAACATCACGGGATGGTGTGAATCATAGGGTCTGATTTAGGATAGGCAGTGAGTGGCAATGTAGGATGGAGAAAAGCACCACAGGCTGGTCAGCATGGGGAGGTCAGGAAACATGCAGTGGCAATGTAGGTTAGGTTTCTGAAAAACATCGCGTGGTGATGCGCATTGTATTGGTGTGTCACATTACATTCACTAGTAGGAGTCAGAGAAACATCACGCGGTGGGCTGAATAATAGGGTCTGAATTAGGATAGGCAGTGAGTGGCAATGTAGGATGGAGAAAACCACCACGGGGTGGTCAGCATGGGGAGGTCAGGAAACATGCAGTGGCAATGTAGGATAGGTTTCTGAAAAACATCGCGGGGTGGTGCGCATTGTATGATTGTGTAACCTTACATTCACTAGTAGGAGTGAGAAAAACATCACGGGGTGGTGTGAATCATAGGGTCTGAATTAGGATAGGCAGTGAGTGGCAATGTAGGATGGAGAAAAGCACCACGGGGTCGTCATCATGGTGAGGTCAGGAAACATGCATTGGCAATATAGGATAGGTTTCTGAAAAACATCCCGGGGTGGTGCGCATTGTATGGGTGTGTAACCTTACATTCACTAGTAGGAGTGAGAAAAACATCACGGGGTGGTGTGAATCATAGGGTCTAAATTAGAATAGGCAGTGAGTGGCAATGTAGGATGGAGAAAAGCACCACGGGGTGGTCAGCATAGGGAGGTCAGGAAACATGCAGTGGCAATGTAGGATAGGTTTCTGAAAAACATCGCGGGGTAGTGCGCATTGTATGGGTGTATAACATTACATTCATTAGTAGGAGTGAGAAAAACGTCACGGGGTGGTGTGAATCATAGGGTCTGAATTAGGATAGGCAGTGAGTGGCAATGTAGGATGGAGAAAAGCACCAAGGGAAGGTCAGCACGGTGAGGTCAGGAAACATGCAGTGGCAATGTAGGATAGGTTTCTGAAAAACATCGCGGGATGGTGCGCATTGTATGGGTGTGTAACATTACATTCACTAGTAGGAGTGAGAAAAACATCACGGGGTGGTGTGAATCATAGGGTCTGAATTAGGATAGGCAGTGAGTGGCAATGTAGGATGGAGAAAAGCACCACGGGATGGTCAGCATGCCTAGGTCAGGAAACATGCAGTGGCAATGTAGGATAGGTTTCTGAAAAACATCGCGGGGTGGTGCGCATTGTATGGGTGTGTAACCTTACATTCACTAGTAGGAGTGAGAAAAACATCACGGGGTGGTGTGAATCATGGGGTCTGAATTAGGATAGGCAGTGAGTGGCAATGTAGGATGGAGAAAACACCACGGGGTGGTCAGCATGGGGAGGTCAGGAAACATGCAGTGGCAATGTAGGATAGGTTTCTGAAAAACATCGCGCGGTGGTGCGCATTGTATGCGTGTGTAAACTTACATTCACTAGTAGGAGTGAGAAAAACGTCACGGGGTGATGTGAATCATAGGGTCGGAATTAGAATTGGCAGTGATTGGCAATGTAGGATGGAGAAAAGCACCACGGCGTGGTCAGCATGGGGCGGTCAGGAAACATGCAGTTGCAATGTAGGATAGGTTTCTGAAAAACATCACGGGGTAGTGCGCATTATATGGGTGTGTAACCTTACATTCACTAGTAAGAGTGAGAAAAACATCACGGGATGGTGTGAATCATAGGGTCTGAATAAGGATAGGCAGTGAGTGGCAATGTAGGATGAAGAAAAGCACCACGGGGTCCACAGCATGGGGAGGTCAGGAAACATGCAGTGGCAATGTAGGATAGGTTTCTGAAAAACATCGCGGAGTGGTGCGCATTGTATGGGTGTGTAACATTACATTCACTAGTAGGAGTGAGAAAAACATCACGTGGTGGTGTGAATCATAGGGTCTGAATTAGGATAGGCAGTGAGTGGCAATGTAGGATGGAGAAAAGCACCACGGGGTGGTCGGCATGGGAAGGTCAGGAAACATGCAGTGGCAATGTAGGATAGCTTTCTGAAAAAAATCGCAGGGTGGTGTGCATTGTATGCGTGTGTAACATTACATTCACTAGTAGGAGTGAGAAACACATCACGGGGTGGTGTGAATCATAGGGTCTGAATTAGGATAGGCAGTGAGTGGCAATGTAGGATGGAGAAAAGCACCACGGGGGGTCAGCATGGACAGGTGAGGAAACTTGCAGTGGCAATGTAGGATAGGTTTCTGAAAAATATCGCGGTGTTGTGCGCATTGTATGGGTGTGTAGCATTACATTCACTAGTAGGAGTGAGAAAAACGTCACGGGGTGGTATGAATCATAGGGTCTGAATTAGGATAGGCAGTGAGTGGCAATTTAGGATGGAGAAAAGCACCACGTGGTGGTCAGCATGGGGAAGTCAGGAAACATGCAGTGGCAATGTAGGATAGATTTCTGAAAAACATCGCGGGGTGGTGTGCATTGTATGGGTGTGTAACATTACATTCAGTAGTAGGAGTCAGAAAAACATCACGAGGTGGTGTGAATCATAGGGTCAGAATTAGGATAGGCAGTGAGTGGCAATGTAGGATGTAGAAAAGCACCACGGGGTGGTCAGCATGGGGAGGTCAGGAAACATGCAGTGGCAATGTAGGATAGGTTTCTGAAAAACATCGCGGGGAGGTGTACATTGTATGGGTGTGTAGCATTACATTCATTAGTAGGAGTGAGAAAAACGTCAAGGGGTGGTGTGAATCATAGGGTCTGTATTAGGATAGGCAGTGAGTGGCAATGTTGGATGGAGAAAAGAACCACGGGGTGGTCAGCTCTGGGAAATCAGAAAACATGCAGTGGCTATGTAGGATAGGTTTCTGAAAAACATCGCGGTGTGTGGCGCATTGTATCGGTGTGTAACATTACATTCACTAGTAGGAGTGAGAAAAACATCACGGGGTGGTGTGAATCATAGGGTCTGAATTAGGATAGGCAGTGAGTGGCAATGTAGGATGGAGAAAAGCACCACGGGGTGGTCAGCATGGGGTGGTCAGCATGGGGAGGTCAGGAAACATGCAGTGGCAATGTAGGATACGTTTCTGAAAAACATCACGGTTTGGTGCGCATTGTATGGGTGTGTAACATTACATTCAATAGTAGGAGTGAGAAAAACATCACGGGGTGGTGTGAATCATAGGGTCTGAATTAGGATAGGCAGTGAGTGGCAATGTAGGATGGAGAAAAGCACCACGGGATGGTCAGCATGGGGAGGTCAGGAAACATGCAGTCGCCATGTAGGAGAGGTTTCTGAAAAATATCGCGGGGTGGTGCGCATTGTATGGGTGTGTAACCTTACATTCTCTGGTAGGAGTGAGAAAAACATCACGGGGTGGTGTGAATCATAGGGTCTGTATTAGGATAGGCAGTGAGTGGAAATGTAGGATGGAGAAAAGCACCACGGGGTGGTCAGCATGTGGAGGTCAGGAAACATGCAGTGGCAATGCAGGATAGGTTTCTGAAAAACATCGCGGAGTGGTGCGCATTGTATGGGTGTGTAGAATTACATTCACTAGTAGGAGTGAGAAAAACGTCACGGGTTGGTGTGAATCATAGGGTCTGAATTAGGATAGGCAGTGAGTGGCAAAGTAGGATGGAGAAAAGCACCACGGGGTGGTCAGCTCTGGGAGGTCAGAAACCATGCAGTGGCAATGTAGTATAGGTTTCTGAAAAACAACGCCGGGTGGTGCGCATTGTATGGGTGTGTAACATTACATTAACTAGTAGGAGTGAAAAAAACGTAACGGGATCCTGTGAATCATAGGGTCTGAATTAGGATAGGCAGTGAGTGGCAATGTAGGATGGGGAAAAGCACCATGGGGAGGTCAGTACGGGGAGGTCAGGAAACATGCTGTGGCAATGTAGGATAGGTTTCTGAAAAACATCGCGGGGTGGTGCGCATTGTATGGGTGTGTAACATTAGATTCACTAGTAGGGGTGAGAAAAACGTCACAGGGTGGTGTGAATTATAGTGTCTGAATTAGGATAGGCAATGAGTGGCAATGTAGGATGGAGAAAAGCACCGCGGGGTCGTCAGCATGGGGAAGTCAGGAAACATGCAGTGTCAATGTAGGATAGGTTTCTGAAAAACATCGCAGGTTCTTGAGCATTGTATGGGTGTGTAACCTTACATTCACTAGTAGGAGTGAGAAAAACATCACGGGGTGGTGTGAATCTTAGGGTCTGAATTAGGATAGGCAGTGAGTGGCAATGTAGAATGGAGAAAAGCACCATGGGGTGGTCAGCATGGGGAGGTCAGGAAACATGCAGTGGCAATGTAGGATAGGTTTCTGAAAAACATCGCCGGGTGGTGCGCATTGTATGGGTGTGTAACATTACATTCACTAGTAGGAGTGAGAAAAACATTACGGGATGGTGTGAATCATAGGGTCTGATTTAGGATAGGCAGTGAGTGGCAATGTAGGATGGAGAAAAGCACCACGGGGTGGTCAGCATGGGGAGGTCAGGAAACATGCAGTGGCAATGTAGGATAGGTTTCTGAAAAACATCGCCGGGTGGTGCGCAGTGTATGGGTGTGTAACATTACATTCACTAGTAGGAGTGAGAAAAACATTACGGGATGGTGTGAATCATAGGGTCTGATTTAGGATAGGCAGTGAGAGGCAATGTAGGATGGAGAAAAGCACCACGGGGTGGTCAGCATGGGGAGGTCAGGAAACATGCAGTGGCAATGTAGGATAGGTTTCTGAAAAACATCGCGCGGTGGTGCGCATTGTATGCGTGTGTAAACTTACATTCACTAGTAGGAGTGAGAAAAACGTCACGGGGTGATGTGAATCATAGGGTCGGAATTAGAATTGGCAGTGATTGGCAATGTAGGATGGAGAAAAGCACCACGGCGTGGTCAGCATGGGGCGGTCAGGAAACATGCAATTGCAATGTAGGATAGGTTTCTGAAAAACATCACGGGGTAGTGCGCATTATATGGGTGTGTAACCTTACATTCACTAGTAAGAGTGAGAAAAACATCACGGGATGGTGTGAATCATAGGGTCTGAATAAGGATAGGCAGTGAGTGGCAATGTAGGATGGAGAAAAGCACCACGGGGTCCACAGCATGGGGAGGTCAGGAAACATGCAGTGGCAATGTAGGATAGGTTTCTGAAAAACATCGCGGAGTGGTGCGCATTGTATGGGTGTGTAACATTACATTCACTAGTAGGAGTGAGAAAAACATCACGTGGTGGTGTGAATCATAGGGTCTGAATTAGGATAGGCAGTGAGTGGCAATGTAGGATGGAGAAAAGCACCACGGGGTGGTCGGCATGGGAAGGTCAGGAAACATGCAGTGGCAATGTAGGATAGCTTTCTGAAAAACATCGCAGGGTGGTGTGCATTGTATGCGTGTGTAACATTACATTCACTAGTAGGAGTGAGAAACACATCACGGGGTGGTGTGAATCATAGGGTCTGAATTAGGATAGGCAGTGAGTGGCAATGTAGGATGGAGAAAAGCACCACGGGGGGTCAGCATGGACAGGTCAGGAAACTTGCAGTGGCAATGTAGGATAGGTTTCTGAAAAATATCGCGGTGTTGTGCGCATTGTATGGGTGTGTAGCATTACATTCACTAGTAGGAGTGAGAAAAACGTCACGTTGTGGTATGAATCATAGGGTCTGAATTAGGATAGGCAGTGAGTGGCAATTTAGGATGGAGAAAAGCACCACGTGGTGGTCAGCATGGGGAAGTCAGGAAACATGCAGTGGCAATGTAGGATAGATTTCTGAAAAACATCGCGGGGTGGTGTGCATTGTATGGGTGTGTAACATTACATTCAGTAGTAGGAGTCAGAAAAACATCACGAGGTGGTGTGAATCATAGGGTCAGAATTAGGATAGGCAGTGAGTGGCAATGTAGGATGTAGAAAAGCACCACGGGGTGGTCAGCATGGGGAGGTCAGGAAACATGCAGTGGCAATGTAGGATAGGTTTCTGAAAAACATCGCGGGGAGGTGTACATTGTATGGGTGTGTAGCATTACATTCATTAGTAGGAGTGAGAAAAACGTCAAGGGGTGGTGTGAATCATAGGGTCTGTATTAGGATAGGCAGTGAGTGGCAATGTAGGATGGAGAAAAGAACCACGGGGTGGTCAGCTCTGGGAAATCAGAAAACATGCAGTGGCTATGTAGGATAGGTTTCAGAAAAACATCGCGGTGTGTGGCGCATTGTATCGGTGTGTAACATTACATTCACTAGTAGGAGTGAGAAAAACATCACGGGGTGGTGTGAATCATAGGGTCTGAATTAGGATAGGCAGTGAGTGGCAATGTAGGATGGAGAAAAGCACCACGGGGTGGTCAGCATGGGGTGGTCAGCATGGGGAGGTCAGGAAACATGCAGTGGCAATGTAGGATACGTTTCTGAAAAACATCACGGTGTGGTGCGCATTGTATGGGTGTGTAACATTACATTCAATAGTAGGAGTGAGAAAAACATCACGGGGTGGTGTGAATCATAGGGTCTGAATTAGGATAGGCAGTGAGTGGCAATGTAGGATGGAGAAAAGCACCACGGGATGGTCAGCATGGGGAGGTCAGGAAACATGCAGTCGCCATGTAGGAGAGGTTTCTGAAAAACATCGCGGGGTGGTGCGCATTGTATGGGTGTGTAATCTTACATTCTCTGGTAGGAGTGAGAAAAACATCACGGGGTGGTGTGAATCATAGGGTCTGTATTAGGATAGGCAGTGAGTGGAAATGTAGGATGGAGAAAAGCACCACGGGGTGGTCAGCATGTGGAGGTCAGGAAACATGCAGTGGCAATGCAGGATAGGTTTCTGAAAAACATCGCGGAGTGGTGCGCATTGTATGGGTGTGTAGAATTACATTCACTAGTAGGAGTGAGAAAAACGTCACGGGTTGGTGTGAATCATAGGGTCTGAATTAGGATAGGCAGTGAGTGGCAAAGTAGGATGGAGAAAAGCACCACGGGGTGGTCAGCTCTGGGAGGTCAGAAACCATGCAGTGGCAATGTAGTATAGGTTTCTGAAAAACAACGCCGGGTGGTGCGCATTGTATGGGTGTGTAACATTACATTAACTAGTAGGAGTGAAAAAAACGTAACGGGATCCTGTGAATCATAGGGTCTGAATTAGGATAGGCAGTGAGTGGCAATGTAGGATGGGGAAAAGCACCATGGGGAGGTCAGTACGGGGAGGTCAGGAAACATGCTGTGGCAATGTAGGATAGGTTTCTGAAAAACATCGCGGGGTGGTGCGCATTGTATGGGTGTGTAACATTAGATTCACTAGTAGGGGTGAGAAAAACGTCACAGGGTGGTGTGAATTATAGTGTCTGAATTAGGATAGGCAATGAGTGGCAATGTAGGATGGAGAAAAGCACCGCGGGGTCGTCAGCATGGGGAAGTCAGGAAACATGCAGTGTCAATGTAGGATAGGTTTCTGAAAAACATCGCAGGTTCTTGAGCATTGTATGGGTGTGTAACCTTACATTCACTAGTAGGAGTGAGAAAAACATCACGGGGTGGTGTGAATCTTAGGGTCTGAATTAGGATAGGCAGTGAGTGGCAATGTAGAATGGAGAAAAGCACCATGGGGTGGTCAGCATGGGGAGGTCAGGAAACATGCAGTGGCAATGTAGGATAGGTTTCTGAAAAACATCGCCGGGTGGTGCGCATTGTATGGGTGTGTAACATTACATTCACTAGTAGGAGTGAGAAAAACATTACGGGATGGTGTGAATCATAGGGTCTGATTTAGGATAGGCAGTGAGTGGCAATGTAGGATGGAGAAAAGCACCACGGGGTGGTCAGCATGGGGAGGTCAGGAAACATGCAGTGGCAATGTAGGATAGGTTTCTGAAAAACATCGCGCGGTGATGCGGATTGTATTGGTGTGTAACCTTACATTCACTAGTAGGAGTGAGAAAAACATCACGGGGTGGTGTGAATCATAGGGTCTGAATTAGGATAGGCAGTGAGTGGCAATGTAGGATGGAGAAAAGCACCACGGGGTGGTCAGGATTGGGAGGTCAGGAAACATGCAGTGGCAATGAAGGATAGGTTTCTGAAAAACATCGCGGGGTGGTGCGCATTGTATGGGTGTGTAGCATTACATTCACTAGTAGGAGTGAGAAAAACGTCACGGGTTGGTGTGAATCATAGGGTCTGAATTAGGATAGGGAGTGAGGTGCAATGTAGGATGGAGAAAAGCACCACGGGGTGGTCAGCTCTGGGAGGTCAGAAACCATGCAGTGGCAATGTAGGATAGGTTTCTGAAAAACATCGCGGGGTGGTGCGCGTTGTATGGGTGTGTAACATTATATTAACTAGTAGGAGTGAAAAAAACGTAACGGGGTCGTGTGAATCATAGGGTCTGAATTAGGATAGGCAGTGAGTGGCAATGTAGGATGGTGAAAAGCACCATGGGGAGGTCAGTACGGGGAGGTCAGGAAACATGCAGTGGCAATGTAGGTTAGGTTTCTGAAAAACATCGCGGGGTGGTGCACATTGTATGGGTGTGTAACATTACATTCACTAGTAGGAGTGAGAAAAACGTCACGGGGTTGTGTGAATTATAGGGTCTGAATTAGGATAGGCAATGAGTGGCAATGTAGGATGGAGAAAAGCACCGCGGGGTCGTCAGCATGGGGAAGTCAGGAAACATGCAGTGTCAATGTAGGATAGGTTTCTGAAAAACATCGCAGGTTCTTGAGCATTGTATGGGTGTGTAACATTACATTCACTAGTAGGAGTGAGAAAAATATCACGGGGTGGTGTGAATCTTAGGGTCTGAATTAGGATAGGCAGTGAGTGGCAATGTAGGATGGAGAAAAGCACCACGGGGTGGTCAGCATGGGGAGGTCAGGAAACATGCATTGGCAATGTAGGATAGGTTTCTGAAAAACATCGCGGGGTAGTGCGCATTGTATGGGTGTATAACATTACATTCATTAGTAGGAGTGAGAAAAACATCACGGGGTGGGGTGAATCATAGTGTCTGAATTAGGAGAGGCAGTGAGTGGCAATGTAAGATGGAGAAAAGCACCAGTGTGTGGTCATCATGGGGAGGTCAGGAAACATGCAGTGGCTATGTAGGATAGGTTTGTAAAAAACATCGCGGGGTGGTGCGCATTGTATGGGTGTGTAACATTACA
Source organism: Cavia porcellus (assembly GCF_034190915.1). Lineage (NCBI taxonomy): Eukaryota > Metazoa > Chordata > Mammalia > Rodentia > Caviidae > Cavia > Cavia porcellus. The sequence continues at coordinate 2,072,970 of NW_026947558.1, forward strand.
TTCACTAGTAGGAGTGAGAAAAACATCACGGGGTGGTGTGAATCATAGGGTATGAATTAGGATAGGCAGTGAGTGGCAATGTAGGATGGAGAAAATCACCACGGGGTGGTCAGCATGGGGAGGTCAGGAAACATGCAGTGGCAATGTAGGATAGGTATCTGAAAAACATCGCGGGGTGGTGCGCATTGTATGGGTGTGTAACATTACATTCACTAGAGGAGTGAGAAAAACATCACGGGGTTGTGTGAATCATAGGGTCTGAATTAGAATAGGCAGTGAGTGGCAATGTAGGATGGAGAAAAGCACAACGGGGTGGTAAGCATGGGGAGGTCAGGAAACATGCATTGGCAATGTAGGATAGGTTTCTGAAAAACATCGCGTGGTGGTGCTCATTGTATGGGTGTGTAACCTTACATTCACTAGTAGGAGTGAGAAAAACATCAAGTGGTGGTGTGAATCATAGGGTCTGAATTAGGATAGGCAGTGATTTGCAATGTAGGATGGAGAAAACACCATGGGGTGGTCAGCATGGGGAGGTCAGGAAACATGCAGTGGCAATGTAGCATAGGTTTCTGAAAAACATCGCGGGGTGGTGCGCATTGTATGGGTGTGTAACCTTACATTCACTAGTAGGAGTGAGAAAAACGTCACGGGGTGGTGTGAATCATAGGTTCTGAATTAGGATAGGCAGTGAGTGGCAATGTAGGATGGAGAAAAGCACCACGGGGTGGTCAGCATGGGGAAGTCAGGAAACATGCAGAGTCCATGTAGGATAGGTTTCTGAAAAACTTCGCAGGGTGGTGCGCATTGTATGGGTGTGTAACATTACATTCACTAGTAGGAGTGAAAAAAACGTAACGGGGTCGTGTGAATCATAGGGTCTGAATTAGTATAGGCAGGGAGTGGCAATGTAGGATGGGGAAAAGCACCATGGGGAGGAAAGTACGGGGAGGTCAGGAAACATGCAGTGGCAATGTAGGATAGGTTTCTGAAAAACATCGCGGGGTGGTGCGCATTGTATGGGTGTGTAACATTACATTCACTAGTAGGAGTGAGAAAAACGTCACGGGGTGGTGTGAATTATAGGGTCCGAATTAGGATAGGCAATGAGTGGCAATGTATGATGGAGAAAACCACCGCGGGGTTGTCAGCATGGGGAAGTCAGGAAACATGCAGTGGCAATGTAGGATAGGTTTCTGAAAAGCATTGCGGGGTGATGCGCATTGTATTGGTTTGTAACATTACATTCAAAAGTAGGAGTCAGAAAAACATCACGCGGTGGGGTGAATCATAGGGTCAGAATTAGGATAGGCAGTGAGTGGCAATGTAGGATGGAGAAAAGCACCACGGGGTGGTCAGCATGGGGAGGTCAGGAAACATGCAGTGGCAATGTAGGATAGGTTTCTGAAAAACATCGCGGGGAGGTGTACATTGTAGGGGTGTGTAGCATTACATTCACTAGTAGGAGTGAGAAAAACATCACGGGGTGGTGTGAATCATAGGGTCTGTATTAGGATAGGCAGTGAGTGGCAATGTAGGAGAAAAGCACCACGGGGTGGTCAGCTCTGGGAAATCAGAAAACATGCAGTGGCTATGTAGGATAGGTTTCTGAAAAACATCGCGGTGTGTGGCGCATTGTATGGGTGTGTAACATTACATTCACTAGTAGGAGTGAGAAAAACATCACGGGGTGGTGTGAATCATAGGGTCTGAATTAGGATAGGCAGTGAGTGGCAATGTAGGATGGAGAAAAGCACCACGGGGTGGTCAGCATGGGGTGGTCAGCATGGGGAGTTCAGGAAACATGCAGTGGAAATTTAGGATACGTTTCTGAAAAACATCACTAGGTGCTGCGCATTGTATGGGTGTGTAACCTTACAATCAATAGTAGGAGTGAGAAAAACATCACGGGGTGGTGTGAATCATAGGGTCTGAATTAGTATAGGCAGTGAGTGGCAATGTAGGATGGAGAAAAGCACCACGGGTTGGTCAGCATGGGGAGGTCAGGAAACATGCAGTGGCAATGTAGGATAGGTTTCTGAAAAACATCGCGGGGTGGTGCGCATTGTATGGGTGTGTAACCTTACATTCACTAGTAGGAGTGAGAAAAACATCACGGGGTGGTGCGAATCATAGGGTCTGTATTAGGATAGGCAATGAGTGGCAATGTAGGATGGAGAAAAGCACCGCGGAGTCGTCAGCATGAGGAAGTCAGGAAACATGCAGTGTCAATGTAGGATAGGTTTCTGAAAAACATTGCAGGTTCTTGAGCATTGTATGGGTATGTAACCTTACATTCACTAGTAGAATTGAGAAAAACATCACGGGTGGTGTGAATCTTAGGGTCTGAATTAGGATAGGCAGTGAGTGGCAATGTAGGATGGAGAAAAGCACCACGGGGTGGTCAGCATGGGGAGGTCAGGAAAAATGCAGTGGCAATGTAGGATAGGTTTCTGAAAAACATCGCGGGGTGATGCGCATTGTATTGGTGTATAACGTTACATTCACTAGTAGGAGTCAGAAAAACATCACGCGGTGGGATGAATCATAAGGTCTGAATTAGGATAGGCAGTGAGTGGCAATGTAGGATGGAGAAAAGCACCACGGGATGGTCAGCATGGGGAGGTCAGGAAACATGCTGTGGCAATGTAGGATAAGTTTCTGAAAAACATCGCGGGATGGTGCGCATTGTATGGGTGTGTAATCTTACATTCACTAGTAGGAGTGAGAATAACATCACGGGGTGGTGTGAATCATAGGGAATGAATTAGGATAGGCAGTGAGTGGCAATGTAGGATGGAGAGAACATCACGGGGTGGTCAGCATTGGGAGGTCAGGAAACATGCAGTGGCAATGTAGGAGAGGTTTCTGAAAAACATCGCGGGGTGGTGCGCATTGTATGGGTGTGTAACCTTACATTCTCTAGTAGGAGTGAGAAAAACATCATGGGGTGGTGTGAATCATAGGGTCTGTATTAGGATAGGGAGTGAGTGGAAATCTAGGATGGAGAAAAGCACCACGGGGTGGTCAGCATGGGGAGGTCAGGAAACATGCAGTGGCAATGCAGGATAGGTTTCTGAAAAACATCGCAGTGTGGTGCGCATTGTTTGGGTGTTTAGCATTACATTCACTAGTAGGAGTGAGAAAAACGTCACGGGGTGATGTGAATCATAGGGTCTGAATTAGGATAGGTAGTGAGTGGCAATGTAGGATGGAGAAAAGCACCACGGGGTGGTCAACATGGGGAGGGCAGGAAACATGCAGTGGCAATGTAGGATAGGTTTCTGAAAAACATCGCGTGGTGGTGCGCATTTTATGGGTGTGTAACATTACATTCACTAGTAGGAGTGAAAACAATGTAACGGGGTCGTGTGAAACATAGGGTCTGAATTAGGATAGGCAGTGAGTGGCAATGTAGGATGGAGAAAAACACCACGGGGTGGTCAACATGGGGAGGGCAGGAAACATGCAGTGGCAATGTAGGATAGGTTTCTGAAAAACATCGCGTGGTGGTGCGCATTTTATGGGTGTGTAACATTACATTCACTAGTAGGAGTGAAAACAATGTAACGGGGTCGTGTGAAACATAGGGTCTGAATTAGGATAGGCAGTGAGTGGCAATGTAGGATGGAGAAAAACACCATGGGGAGGTCAGCAAGGGGAAGTCAGGAAACATGCAGTGTCAATGTAGGATAGGTTTCTGAAAAACATAGCGGGGTTGTGCGCATTGTATGGGTGTGTAACCTTAAATTCACTAGTAGGAGTGAGAAAAACATCACGGAGTGGTGTGAATCATAGGGTCTGAATTAGGATAGGCTGTGAGTGGCAATGTAGGATGGAGAAAAGCACCACGGGGTGGTCAGGTTTGGGAGGTCAGGAAACATGCAGTGGCAATGTAGGATAGGTTTCTGAAAAACATCGCGGAGTGGTGCGCATTGTATGGGTGTGTAGCATTACATTCACTAGTAGGAGTGAGAAAAACGTCACGGGTTGGTGTGAATCATAGGGTCTGAATTAGGATAGGCAGTGAGTGGCAAAGTAGGATGGAGAAAAGCACCACGGGGTGGTCAGCTCTGGGAGGTCAGAAACCATGCAGTGGCAATGTAGTATAGGTTTCTGAAAAACAACGCGGGGTGCTGCGCATTGTATGGGTGTGTAACATTACATTCACTAGTAGGAGTGAAAAAAACGTAACGGGGTCGTGTGAATCATAGGGTCTGAATTAGGATAGGCAGTGAGTGGCAATGTAGGATGGGGAAAAGCACCATGGGGAGGTCAGTACGGGGAGGTCAGGAAACATGCTGTGGCAATGTAGGATAGGTTTCTGAAAAACATCGCGGGGTGGTGCGCATTGTATGGGTGTGTAACATTAGATTCACTAGTAGGGGTGAGAAAAACGTCACAGGGTGGTGTGAATTACAGTGTCTGAATTAGGATAGGCAATGAGTGGCAATGTAGGATGGAGAAAAGCACCGCGGGGTCGTCAGCATGGGGAAGTCAGGAAACATGCAGTGTCAATGTAGGATAGGTTTCTGAAAAACATCGCAGGTTCTTGAGCATTGTATGGGTGTGTAACCTTACATTCACTAGTAGGAGTGAGAAAAACATCACGGGGTGGTGTGAATCTTAGGGTCTGAATTAGGATAGGCAGTGAGTGGCAATGTAGGATGGAGAAAAGCACCATGGGGTGGTCAGCATGGGGAGGTCAGGAAACATGCAGTGGCAATGTAGGATAGGTTTCTGAAAAACATCGCCGGGTGGTGCGCATTGTATGGGTGTGTAACATTACATTCACTAGTAGGAGTGAGAAAAACATTACGGGATGGTGTGAATCATAGGGTCTGATTTAGGATAGGCAGTGAGTGGCAATGTAGGATGGAGAAAAGCACCACGGGGTGGTCATCATGGGGAGGTCAGGAAACATGCAGTGGCAATGTAGGATAGGTTTCTGAAAAACATCGCGAGGTGATGCGTATTGTATTGGTGTGTAACCTTACATTCACTAGTAGGAGTGAGAAAAACATCACGGGGTGGTGTGAATCATAGGGTCTGAATTTGGATAGGCAGTGAGTGGCAATGTAGGATGGAGAAAAGCACCACGGGGTGGTCAGGATTGGGAGGTCAAGAAACATGCAGTGGCAATGAAGGATAGGTTTCTGAAAAACATCGCGGGGTGGTGCGCATTGTATGGGTGTGTAGCATTACATTCACTAGTAGGAGTGAGAAAAACGTCACGGGTTGGTGTGAATCATAGGGTCTGAATTAGGATAGGGAGTGAGGTGCAATGTAGGATGGAGAAAAGCACCACGGGGTGGTAAGCTCTGGAAGGTCAGAAACCATGCAGTGGCAATATAGGATAGGTTTCTGAAAAACATCGCGGGGTGCTGCGCATTGTATGGGTGTGTAACATTACATTAACTAGTAGGAGTGAAAAAAACGTAACGGGGTGGTGTGAATCATAGGGTCTGAATTAGGATAGGCAGTGATTTGCAATGTAGGATGGAGAAAACACCATGGGGTGGTCAGCATGGGGAGGTCAGGAAACATGCAGTGGCAATGTAGGATAGGTTTCTGAAAAACATCGCAGGGTGGTGCGCATTGTATGGGTGTGTAACCTTACATTAACTAGTAGGAGTGAGAAAAACGTCACGGGGTGGTGTGAATCATAGGGTCTGAATTAGGATAGGCAGTGAGTGGCAATGTAGGATGGAGAAAAGCACCACGGGGTGGTCAGCATGGGGAAGTCAGGAAACATGCAGTGTCCATGTAGGATAGGTTTCTGAAAAACTTCGCAGGGTGGTGCGCATTGTATGGGTGTGTAACATTACATTCACTAGTAGGAGTGAAAAAAACGTAACGGGGTCGTGTGAATTATAGGGTCTGAATTAGTATAGGCAGGGAGTGGCAATGTAGCATGGGGAAAAGCACCATGGGGAGGTCAGTACGGGGAGGTCAGGAAACATGCAGTGGCAATGTAGGATACGTTTCTGAAAAACATCGCGGGGTGGTGCGCAATGTATGGGTGTGTAACATTACATTCACTAGTAGGAGTGAGAAAAACGTCACAGGGTGGTGTGAATTATAGTGTCCGAATTAGGATAGGCAATGAGTGGCAATGTATGATGGAGAAAACCACCGCGGGGTGGTCAGCATGGGGACGTCAGGAAACATGCAGTGGCAATGTAGGATAGGTTTCTGAAAAGCATCGCGGGGTGATGCGCATTGTATTGGTTTGTAACATTACATTCACAAGAAGGAGTCAGAAAAACATCACGCGGTGGGGTGAATCATAGGGTCTGAATTAGGAAAGGCAGTGAGTGGCAATGTAGGATGGAGAAAAGCACCACGGGGTGGTCTGCATAGGCAGGTCAGGAAACATGCAGTGGCAATGTAGGATAGGTTTCTGAAAAACATCGCGGGGTGTTGGGCATTGTATGGGTGTGTAACCTTACATTCACTAGTAGGAGTGAGAAAAACATCACGGGGTGGTGTGAATCATAGGGTCTGAATTAGGATAGGCAGTGAGTGGCAATGTAGGATGGAGAAAAGCACCACGGGGTGGTCAGCATGGGGAGGTCAGGAAACATGCAGTGGCAATGTAGGATATTTATCTGAAAAACATCGCGGGGTAGTGCGCATTGTATGGGTGTATAACATTACATTCATTAGTAGGAGTGAGAATAACATCACGGGGTGGGGTGAACCATAGGGTCTGAATTAGGATAGGCAGTGAGTGGCAATGTAAGATGGAGAAAAGCACCACGGGGTGGTCAGCATGGGGAGGTCAGGAAACATGCAGTGGCAATGTAGGATAGGTTTCTGAAAAACATCGCGGGGTGGTGCGCATTGTATGGGTGTGTAACATTACATTCACTAGTAGGAGTGAGAAAAATATCACGGGGTGGTGAGAATCATAGGGTCTGAATTAGGATAGGCAGTGAGTGGCAATGTAGGATGGAGAAAATCACCACGGGATGGTCAGCATGGCTAGGTCAGGAAACATGCAGTGGCAATGTAGGATAGGTTTCTGAAAAACATCGCGGGGTGGTGCGCATTGTATGGGTGTGTAAACTTACATTCCCTCGTAGGAGTGAGAAAAACATCAAGGGGTCGTGTGAATCATAGGGTCTGAATTAGGATAGGCAGTGAGTGGCAATGTAAGATGGAGAAAAGCACCACGGGGTGGTCAGCATGGGGAGGTCAGGAAACATGCAGTGGCAATGTAGGATAGGTTTCTGAAAAACATCGCGGGGTGGTGCGCATTGTATGGGTGTGTAACTTTACATTCACTAGTAGGAGTGAGAAAAACATCACTGGGTGGTGTGAATCATAGGGTCTGAATTAGGATAGGCAGTGAGTGGCAATGTAGGATGGTGAAAATCACCACGGGGTGGTCAGCATGGGGAGGTTAGGAAACATGCAGTGGCAATGTAGGATATGTTTCTGAAAAACATCGCGGGGTGGTGCGCATTGTATGGGTGTGTAACATTACATTCACTAGTAGGAGTGAGAAAAACATCACGGGGTGGTGTGAATCATAGGGTCTGAATTAGGATAGGCAGTGAGTGGCAATGTAGGATGGAGAAAAGCACCACGGGGTGGTCAGCATGGGGAGGTCAGGAAACATGCAGTGGCAATGTAGGATAGGTTTCTGAAAAACATCGCGGGGTGGTGCGCATTGTATGGGTGTGTAACATTACATTCACTAGTAGGAGTGAGAAAAATATCACGGGGTGGTGAGAATCATAGGGTCTGAATTAGGATAGGCAGTGAGTGGCAATGTAGGATGGAGAAAATCACCACGGGATGGTCAGCATGGCTAGGTCAGGAAACATGCAGTGGCAATGTAGGATAGGTTTCTGAAAAACATCGCGGGGTGGTGCGCATTGTATGGGTGTGTAAACTTACATTCCCTCGTAGGAGTGAGAAAAACATCAAGGGGTCGTGTGAATCATAGGGTCTGAATTAGGATAGGCAGTGAGTGGCAATGTAAGATGGAGAAAAGCACCACGGGGTGGTCAGCATGGGGAGGTCAGGAAACATGCAGTGGCAATGTAGGATAGGTTTCTGAAAAACATCGCGGGGTGGTGCGCATTGTATGGGTGTGTAACTTTACATTCACTAGTAGGAGTGAGAAAAACATCACTGGGTGGTGTGAATCATAGGGTCTGAATTAGGATAGGCAGTGAGTGGCAATGTAGGATGGTGAAAATCACCACGGGGTGGTCAGCATGGGGAGGTTAGGAAACATGCAGTGTCAATGTAGGATATGTTTCTGAAAAACATCGCGGGGTGGTGCGCATTGTATGGGTGTGTAACATTACATTCACTAGTAGGAGTGAGAAAAACATCACGGGGTGGTGTGAATCATAGGGTCTGAATTAGGATAGGCAGTGAGTGGCAATGTAGGATGGAGAAAAGCACCACGGGATGGTCAGCATGGCTAGGTCAGGAAACATGCAGTGGCAATGTAGGATAGGTTTCTGAAAAATATCGCGGGGTGGTGCGCATTGTATGGGTGTGTAACCTTACATTCCCTCGTAGGAGTGAGAAAAACATCAAGGGGTCGTGTGAATCATAGGGTCTGAATTAGGATAGGCAGTGAGTGGCAATGTAGGATGGAGAAAAGCACCACGGGGTGGTCAGCATGGGGAAGTCAGGAAACATGCAGTGGCAATGTAGGATAGGTTTCTGAAAAACATCGCGGGGTGGTGCGCATTGTACGGGTGTGTAACCTTACATTCACTAGTAGGAGTGAGAAAAACGTCACGGGGTGGTGTGAATCATAGGGTCTGAATTAGGATAGGCAGTGAGTGGCAATGTAGGATGGAGAAAAGCACCACGGGGTGGTCAGCATGGGGATGTCAGGAAACATGCAGTGGCAATGTAGGATAGGTTTCTGAAAAACATCGCGGGGTAGTGCGCATTGTATGGGTGTATAACATTACATTCATTCGTAGGAGTGAGAAAAACATCATGGGGTGGTGTGAATCATAGGGTCTGAATTGGGATAGGCAGTGAGTGGCAATGTAGGATGGAGAAAACAACACGGGGTGGTCAGCATGGGGAGGTCAGGAAACATGCAGTGGCAATGTAGGATAGGTTTCTGAAAAACATCGCGGTGTGGTGCGCATTGTAAGAGTGTTTAGCATTACATTCACTAGTAGGAGTGAGAAAAAGGTCACGGGGTGATGTGAAGCATAGGGTCTGAATTAGGATAAGCAGTGAGTGGCAATGTAGGATGGAGAAAAGCACCACGGGGTGCTCAGCTCAGGGAGGTCAGAAAACATGCAGTAGCAATGTAGGATAGGTTTCTGAAAAATATCGCGGGGTGGTGCGCATTGTTTGGGTGTGTAACAACACATTCACTAGTAGGAGTGAAAAAAATGTAACGGGGTCGTGTGAATCATAGGGTCTGAATTAGGATAGGCAGTGAGTGGCAATGTAGGATGGAGAAAAGCACCATGGGGAGGTCAGCACGGCGAGGTCAGAAAACATGCTGTGGCAATGTAGGATAGGTTTCTGAAAAGCATCGCGGGTGGTGCGCATTGTATGGGTGTGTAACATTACATTCACTAGTAGGAGTGAGAAAAACATCACGGGGTGGTGTGAATCATAGGGTCTGAATTAGGATAGGCAGTGAGTGGCAATGTAGGATGGAGAAAAGCACCATGGGGTTGTCAGCATGGGGAGGTCAGGAAACATGCAGTGGCAATGTAGGATAGGTTTCTGAAAAACATCGCGGGGTAGTGCGCATTGTATTGGTGCATAACATTACATTCATTAGTAGGAGTGAGAAAAACATCATGGGGTGGGGTGAAACATAGGGTCTGAATTAGGATAGGCAGTGAGTGGCAATGTAAGATGGAGAAAAGCACAACGGGGTGGTCAGCATGGGGAGGTCAGGAAACATGCAGTGGCAATGTAGGATAGGTTACTGAAAAACATCGCGGAGTGGTGCGCATTGTATGGGTGTGTAACATTACATTCACTAGTAGGAGTGAGAAAAACATCACGGGGTGGTGTGAATCATAGGGTCTGAATAAGGATAGGCAGTGAGTGGCAATGTAGGATGGAGAAAATCACCACGGGATGGTCAGCATGGCTAGGTCAGGAAACATGCAGTGGCAATGTAGGATAGGTTTCTGAAAAACATCGCGGGGTGGTACGCATTGTATGGGTGTGTAAACTTACATTCCCTCGTAGGAGTGAGAAAAACATCAAGGGGTCGTGTGAATCATAGGGTCTGAATTAGGATAGGCAGTGAGTGGCAATGTAGGATGGAGAAAAGCACCACGGGGTGGTCAGCATGGGGAGGTCAGGAAACATGCAGTGGCAATGTAGGATAGGTATCTGAAAAACATCGCGGGGTAGTGCGCATTGTATGGGTGTATAACATTACATTCATTAGTAGGAGTGAGAAAAACATCATGGGGTGGTGTGAATCATAGGGTCTGAATTAGGATAGGCAGTGAGTGGCAATGTAGGATGGAGAAAAGCACCACGGGATGGTCAGCATGGCTAGGTCAGGAAACATGCAGTGGCAATGTAGGATAGGTTTCTGAAAAACATCGCGGGGTGGTGCGCATGGTATGGGTGTGTAACCTTACATTCATTCGTAGGAGTGAGAAAAACATCACGGGGTGGTGTGAATCATAGGGTCTGAATTGGGGTAGGCAGTGAGTGGCAATGTAGGATGGAGAAAACACCACGTGGTGGTCAGCATGGGGAGGTCAGGAAACATGCAGTGGCAATGTAGGATAGGTTTCTGAAAAACATCGCGGTGTGGTGCGCATTGTAAGGGTGTTTAGCATTACATTCACTATTAGGAGTGAGAAAAAGGTCACGGGGTGATGTGAAGCATAGGGTCTGAATTAGGATAAGCAGTGAGTGGCAATGTAGGATGGAGAAAAGCACCACGGGGTGCTCAGCTCAGGGAGGTCAGAAAACATGCAGTAGCAATGTAGGATAGATTTCTGAAAAACATCGCGGGGTGGTGCGCATTGTTTGGGTGTGTAACAACACATTCACTAGTAGGAGTGAAAAAAATGTAACGGGGTCGTGTGAATCATAGGGTCTGAATTAGGATAGGCAGTGAGTGGCAATGTAGGATGGAGAAAAGCACCATGGGGAGGTCAGCACGGCGAGGTCACAAAACATGCTGTGGCAATGTAGGATAGGTTTCTGAAAAACATCGCGGGGTGGTGCGCATTGTATGGGTGTGTAACATTACATTCACTAGTAGGAGTGAGAAAAACGTCACGGGGTGGTGTGAATTATAGGGTCTGAATTAGGATAGGCAGTGAGTGGCAATGTAGGATGGAGAAAAGCACCACGGTGTGGTCAGCATGGGAAGTGAGGAAACATGCAGTGTCAATGTAGGATAGGTTTCTGAAAAACATCGCGGGGTTGTGCGCATTGTATGGGTGTGTAACCTTACATTCTATAGTAGGAGTGAGAAAAACATCACGGGGTGGTGTGAATCATATGGTCTGAATTAAGATAGGCAGTGAGTGGCAATGTAGGATGGAGAAAAGCACCACGGTGTGGTCAGCATGGGAAGTGAGGAAACATGCAGTGTCAATGTAGGATAGGTTTCTGAAAAACATCGCGGTGTGGTGCGCATTGTAAGGGTGTTTAGCATTACATTCACTAGGAAGAGTGAGAAAAAGGTCACGGGGTGATGTGAAGCATAGGGTCTGAATTAGGATAAGCAGTGAGTGGCAATGTAGGATGGAGAAAAGCACCACGGGGTGCTCAGCTCAGGGAGGTCAGAAAACATGCAGTAGCAATGTAGGATAGGTTTCTGAAAAACATCGCGGGGTGGCGCGCATTGTTTGGGTGTGTAACAACACATTCACTAGTAGGAGTGAAAAAAATGTAACGGGGTCGTGTGAATCATAGGGTCTGAATTAGGATAGGCAGTGAGTGGCAATGTAGGATGGAGAAAAGCACCATGGGGAGGTCAGCACGGCAAGGTCAGAAAACTTGCTGTGGCAATGTAGGATAGGTTTCTGAAAAACATCGCGGGGTGGTGCGCATTGTATGGGTGTGTAACATTACATTCACTAGTAGCAGTGAGAAAAACATCACGGGGTGGTGTGAATCATAGGGTCTGAATTAGGATAGGCAGTGAGTGGCAATGTAGGATTGAGAAAAGCACCATGGGGTGGTCAGCATGGGGAGGTCAGGAAACATGCAGTGGCAATGTAGGATAGGTTTCTGAAAAACATCGCGGGGTAGTGCGCATTGTATGGGTGTATAACATTACATTCATTAGTAGGAGTGAGAAAAACATCACGGGGTGGGGTGAAACATAGGGTCTGAATTAGGATAGGCAGTGAGTGGCAATGTAAGATGGAGAAAAGCACAACGGGGTGGTCAGCATGGGGAGGTCAGGAAACATGCAGTGGCAATGTAGGATAGGTTACTGAAAAACATCGCGGAGTGGTGCGCATTGTATGGTTGTGTAACATTACATTCACTAGTAGGAGTGAGAAAAACATCACGGGGTGGTGTGAATCATAGGGTCTGAATTAGGATAGGCAGTGAGTGGCAATGTAGGATGCAGAAAATCACCACGGGATGGTCAGCATGGCTAGGTTAGGAAACATGCAGTGGCAATGAAGGATAGGTTTCTGAAAAACATCGCGGGGTGGTGCGCATTGTATGGGTGTGTAAACTTACATTCCCTCGTAGGAGTGAGAAAAACATCAAGGGGTCGTGTGAATCATAGGGTCTGAATTAGGATAGGCAGTGAGTGGCAATGTAGGATGGAGAAAAGCACCACGGTGTGGTCAGCATGGGGAGGTCAGGAAACATGCAGTGGCAATGTAGGATAGGTATCTGAAAAACATCGCGCGGTAGTGCGCATTGTATGGGTGTATAACGTTACATTCATTAGTAGGAGTGAGAATAACATCACGGGGTGGCGTTAATCATAGGGTCTGAATTAGGATAGGCAGTCAGTGGCAATGTAAGATGGAGAAAAGCACAACGGGTTGGTCAGCATGTGTAGGTCAGGAAACATGCAGTGGCAATGTAGGACAGGTTACTGAAAAACATTGCGGAGTGGTGCGCATTGTATGGGTGTGTAACATTACATTCACTAGTAGGAGTGAGAAAAACATCACGGGGTGGTGTGAATCATAGGGTATGAATTAGGATAGGCAGTGAGTGGCAATGTAGGATGGAGAAAATCACCACGGAGTGGTCAGCATGGGGAGGTTAGGAAACATGCAGTGGCAATGTAGGATATGTTTCTGAAAAACATCGCGGGGTGGTGCGCATTGTATGGGTGTGTAACATTACATTCACTAGTAGGAGTGAGAAAAACATCACGGGGTGGTGTGAATCATAGGGTCTGAATTAGGATAGGCAGTGAGTGGCAATGTAGGATGGAGAAAAGCACCACGGGATGGTCAGCATGGCTAGGTGAGGAAACATGCTGTGGCAATGTAGGATAGGTTTCTGAAAAACATCGCGGTGTGGTGCGCATTGTACGGGTGTGTAACCTTACATTCACTAGTAGGAGTGAGAAAAACGTCACGGCGTGGTGTGAATCATAGGGTCTGAATTACGATAGGCAGTGAGTGGCAATGTAGGATGGAGAAAAGCCGCAAGGGGTGGTCAGCATGGGGAGGTCAGGAAACATGCAGTGGCAATGTAGGATAGGTTTCTGAAAAACATCGGGGGGTGATGCGCATTGTATTGGTGTGTAACATTACATTCACTAGTAGGAGTCAGAAAAACATCACGGGGTGTTGTGACTCATAGGGTCTGAATTAGGAAAGGCAGTGAGTGGCAATGTAGGATGGAGAAAAGCACCACGGGGTGGTCAGCATGGGGATGTCAGGAAACATGCAGTGGCAATGTAGGATAGGTTTCTGAAAAACATCGCGGGGTAGTGCGCATTGTATGGGTGTATAACATTGCATTCATTCGTAGGAGTGAGAAAAACATCACGGGGTGGTGTGAATCATAGGGTCTGAATTGGGATAGGCAGTGAGTGGCAATGTAGGATGGAGAAAACACCACGTGGTGGTCAGCATGGGGAGTTCAGGAAACATGCAGTGGCAATGTAGGATAGGTTTCTGAAAAACATCGCGGTGTGGTGCGCATTGTAAGGGTGTTTAGCATTACATTCACTAGTAGGAGTGAGAAAAAGGTCACGGGGTGATGTGAAGCATAGGGTCTGAATTAGGATAAGCAGTGAGTGGCAATGTAGGATGGAGAAAAGCACCACGGGGTGCTCAGCTCAGGGAGGTCAGAAAACTTGCAGTAGCAATGTAGGATAGGTTTCTGAAAAACATCGCGGGGTGGTGCGCATTGTTTGGGTGTGTAACAACACATTCACTAGTAGGAGTGAAAAAAATGTAACGGGGTCGTGTGAATCATAGGGTCTGAATTAGGATAGGCAGTGAGTGGCAATGTAGGATGGAGAAAAGCACCATGGGGAGGTCAGCACGGCGAGGTCAGAAAACATGCTGTGGCAATGTAGGATAGGTTTCTGAAAAACATCGCGGGGTGGTGCGCATTGTATGGTTGTGTAACATTACATTCACTAGTAGCAGTGAGAAAAATGTCACGGGGTGGTGTGAATTATAGGGTCTGAATTAGGATAGGCAGTGAGTGGCAATGTAGGATGGAGAAAAGCACCACGGTGTGGTCAGCATGGGAAGTGAGGAAACATGCAGTGTCAATGTAGGATAGGTTTCTGAAAAACATCGCGGGGTTGTGCGCATTGTACGGGTGTGTAACCTTACATTCTATAGTAGGAGTGAGAAAAACATCACGGGGTGGTGTGAATCATATGGTCTGAATAAGGATAGGCAGTGAGTGGCAATGTAGGATGGAGAAAAGCACCACGGGGTGGTCAGCATGGGGAGGTCAGGAAACATGCAGTGGCAATGTAGGATATTTTTCTGAAAAACATCGCGTGGTGGTGTGCATTGTACGGGTGTGTAACATTACATTCACTAGTAGGAGTGAGAAAAACATCACGGGATGGTGTGAATCATAGGGTCTGATTTAGGATAGGCAGTGAGTGGCAATGTAGGATGGAGAAAAGCACCACGGGGTGGTCAGCATGGGGAGGTCAGGAAACATGCAGTGGCAATGTAGGATAGGTTTCTGAAAAACATCGCGGGGTAATGCGCATTGTATGGGTGTATAACATTACATTCATTAGTAGGAGTGAGAAAAACATCACGGGGTGGGGTGAAACATAGGGTCTGAATTAGGATAGGCAGCGAGTGGCAATGTAAGATGGAGAAAAGCACAACGGGGTGGTCAGCATGGGGAGGTCAGGAAACATGCAGTGGCAATGTAGGATAGGTTTCTGAAAAACATCGCGGGGTGGTGCGCATTGTACGGGTGTGTAACATTACATTCACTAGTAGGAGTGAAAAAAACATCACGGGATGGTGTGAAACATAGGGTCTGATTTAGGATAGGCAGTGAGTGGCAAAGTAGGATGGAGAAAAGCACCACGGGGTGGTCAGCATGGGGAGGTCAGGAAACATGCAGTGGCAATGTAGGATAGGTTTGTGAAAAGCATCGCGGGGTGATGCGCATTGTATTGGTGTGTAACATTACATTCACAAGTAGGATTCAGAAAAACATCACGCGGTGGGGTGAATCATAGGGTCTGAATTAGGAAAGGCAGTGAATGGCAATGTAGGATGGAGAAAAGCACCACGGGGTGGTCAGCATAGGGAGGTCAGGAAACATGCAGTGGCAATGTAGGATAGGTTTCTGAAAAACATCGCGTGGTGGTGGGCATTGTATGGGTGTGTAACCTTACATTCACTAGTAGGAGTGAGAAAATCATCACGGGGTGGTGTGAATCATAGGGTCTGAATTAGGATAGGCAGTGAGTGGCAATGTAAGATGGAGAAAAGCACAACGGGGTGGTCAGCATGGGGAGGTCAGGAAAAATTCAGTGGCAATGTAGGATAGGTTACTGAAAAACATCGCGGAGTGGTGCGCATTGTATGGGTGTGTAACATTACATTCACTAGTAGGAGTGAGAAAAACATCACGGGGTGGTGTGAATCATAGGGTATGAATTAGGATAGGCAGTGAGTGGCAATGTAGGATGGAGAAAAGCACCACGGGGTGGTCAGCATGGGGAGGTCAGGAAACATGCAGTGGCAATGTAGGATATGTTTCTGAAAAACATCGCGGGGTGGTGCGCATTGTATGGGTGTGTAACATTACATTCACTAGTAGGAGTGAGAAAAACATCACGGGGTGGTGTGAATCATAGGGTCTGAATTAGGATAGGCAGTGAGTGGCAATGTAGGATGGAGAAAAGCACCACGGGATGGTCAGCATGGCTAGGTCAGGAAACATGCAGTGGCAATGTAGGATAGGGTTCTGAAAAATATCGCGGGGTGGTGCGCATTGTATGGGTGTGTAACCTTACATTCCTAGTAGGAGTGAGAAAAACATCAAGGGGTGGTGTGAATAATACGGTCTGAATTAGGATAGGCAGTGAGTGGCAATGTAGGATGAAGAAAACACCACGGGGTGGTCAGCATGGGTAGGTCAGGAAACATGCAGTGGCAATGTAGGATAGGTTTCTGAAAAACATCGCGGGGTGGTGCGCATTGTATGGGTGTGTAACCTTACATTCACTAGTAGGAGTGAGAAAAACGTCACGGTGTGGTGTGAATCATAGGGTCTGAATTAGGATAGGCAGTGAGTGGCAATGTAGGATGGAGAAAAGCACCACGGGGTGGTCAGCATGGGGAGGTCCGGAAACATGCAGTGGCAATGTAGGATAGGTATCTGAAAAACATCGCGGGGTAGTGCGCATTGTATGGGTGTATAACATTACATTCATTAGTAGGAGTGAGAAAAACATCACGGGGTGGGGTGAATCATAGGGTCTGAATTAGGATAGGCAGTGAGTGGCAATGTAAGATGGAGAAAAGCACCACGTGGTGGTCAGCATGGGGAGGTCAGGAAACATGCAGTGGCAATGTAGGATAGGTTTCTGAAAAACATCGCGGGGTGGTGCGCATTGTATGGGTGTGTAACATTACATTCACTAGGAGGAGTGAGAAAAACATCACGGGGTGGTGTGAATCATACTGTATGAATTAGGATAGGCAGTGAGTGGCAATGTAGGATGGAGAAAATCACCACGGAGTGGTCAGCATGGGGAGGTCAGGAAACATGCAGTGGCAATGTAGTATATGTTTCTGAAAAACATCGCGGGGTGGTGCGCATTGTATGGGTGTGTAACCTTACATTCCCTAGTAGGAGTGAGAAAAACATCAAGGGGTGGTGTGAATCATAGGGTCTGAATTAGGATAGGCAGTGAGTGGCAATGTAGGATGGAGAAAAGCACCACGGGGTGGTCAGCATGGGGAGGTCAGGAAACATGCAGTGGCAATGTAGGATAGGTTTCTGAAAAACATCACGGGGTGGTGCACATTGTATGGGTGTGTAACCTTACATTCACTAGTAGGAGTGAGAAAAACATCACGGGGTGGTGTGAATCATAGGGTCTGAATTAGGATAGGCAGTGAGTGGCAATGTAGGATGGAGAAAAGCACCACGGGGTGGTCAGCATGGGGAGGTCAGGAAACATGCAGTGGCAATGTAGGATAGGTTTCTGAAAAACATCACGGGGTGGTGCACATTGTATGGGTGTGTAACCTGACATTCACTAGTAGGAGTGAGAAAAACATCACGGGGTGGTGTGAATCATAGGGTCTGTATTAGGAGAGGCAGTGAGTGGAAATGTAGGATGGAGAAATGCACCACGGGGTGGTCAGCATGTGGAGGTCAGGAAACATGCAGCGGCAATGTAGGATAGGTTTCTGAAAAACATCGCGGTGTGGTGCGCATTGTATGGGTGTTTAGCATTACATTCACTAGTAGGAGTGAGAAAAATGTCACGGGGTGATGCGAATCATAGGGTCTGAATTAGGATAAGCAGTGAGTGGCAATGTAGGATGGAGAAAAACACCATGGGGAGGTCAGCACGGGGAGGTCAGAAAACATGCAGTGGTAATGTAGGATAGGTTTCTGAAAAACATCGCGGGGTGGTGCGCATTGTATGGGTGTGTAACATTACATTCACTAGTAGGAGTGAGAAAAATGTCACGGGGTGGTGTGAATTATAGGGTCTGAATTAGGATAGGCAGTGAGTGGCAATGTAGGATGGAGAAAAGCACCACGGTGTGGTCAGCATGGGAAGTGAGGAAACATGCAGTGTCAATGTAGGATAGGTTTCTGAAAAACATCGCGGTGTGGTGCGCATTATATGGGTGTGTAACATTACATTCACTAGTAGGAGTGAGAAAAACATCACGGGGTGGTGTGAATAATAGGGTCTGAATTAGGATAGGCAGTGAGTGGCAATGTAGGATGGAGAAAAGCACCACGGGGTGGTCAGCATGGGGAGTTCAGGAAACATGCAGTGGCAATATAGGATAGGTTTCTGAAAAACATCGCGGGGTAGTGCGCATTGTATGGGTGTATAACATTACATTCATTAGTAGGAGTGAGAAAAACATCACGGCGTGGGGTGAAACATAGGGTCTGAATTAGGATAGGCAGTGAGTGGCAATGTAAGATGGAGAAAAGCACAACGGGGTGGTCAGCATGGGGAGGTCAGGAAAAATTCAGTGGCAATGTAGGATAGGTTACTGAAAACCATCGCGGAGTGGTGCGCATTGTATGGGTGTGTAACATTACATTCACTAGTAGGAGTGAGAAAAACATCACGGGGTGGTGTGAATCATAGGGTATGAATT
Source organism: Cavia porcellus (assembly GCF_034190915.1). NCBI lineage: Eukaryota > Metazoa > Chordata > Mammalia > Rodentia > Caviidae > Cavia > Cavia porcellus. Next base: position 2,091,743 of record NW_026947558.1, read on the forward strand.
AGGATAGGCAGTGAGTGGCAATGTAGGATGGAGAAAATCACCACGGGGTGGTCAGCATGGGGAGGTCAGGAAACATGCAGTGGCAATGTAGGATATGTTTCTGAAAAACATCGCGGGGTGGTGCGCATTGTATGGGTGTGTAACATTACATTCACTAGTAGGAGTGAGAAAAACATCACGGGGTGGTGTGAATCATAGGGTCTGAATTAGGATAGGCAGTGAGTGGCAATGTAGGATGGAGAAAAGCACCACGGGATGGTCAGCATGGCTAGGTCAGGAAACATGCAGTGGCAATGTAGGATAGGGTTCTGAAAAATATCGCGGGGTGGTGCGCATTGTATGGGTGTGTAACCTTACATTCCTAGTAGGAGTGAGAAAAACATCAAGGGGTGGTGTGAATCATACGGTCTGAATTAGGATAGGCAGTGAGTGGCAATGTAGGATGAAGAAAACACCACGGGGTGGTCAGCATGGGTAGGTCAGGAAACATGCAGTGGCAATGTAGGATAGGTTTCTGAAAAACATCGCGGGGTGGTGCGCATTGTATGGGTGTGTAACCTTACATTCACTAGTAGGAGTGAGAAAAACGTCACGGTGTGGTGTGAATCATAGGGTCTGAATTAGGATAGGCAGTGAGTGGCAATGTAGGATGGAGAAAAGCACCACGGGGTGGTCAGCATGGGGAGGTCAGGAAACATGCAGTGGCAATGTAGGATAGGTATCTGAAAAACATCGCGGGGTTGTGCGCATTGTATGGGTGTATAACATTACATTCATTAGTAGGAGTGAGAAAAACATCACGGGGTGGGGTGAATCATAGGGTCTGAATTAGGATAGGCAGTGAGTGGCAATGTAAGATGGAGAAAAGCACCACGTGGTGGTCAGCATGGGGAGGTCAGGAAACATGCAGTGGCAATGTAGGATAGGTTTCTGAAAAACATCGCGGGGTGGTGCGCATTGTATGGGTGTGTAACATTACATTCACTAGGAGGAGTGAGAAAAACATCACGGGGTGGTGTGAATCATACTGTATGAATTAGGATAGGCAGTGAGTGGCAATGTAGGATGGAGAAAATCACCACGGAGTGGTCAGCATGGGGAGGTCAGGAAACATGCAGTGGCAATGTAGTATATGTTTCTGAAAAACATCGCGGGGTGGTGCGCATTGTATGTGTGTGTAACCTTACATTCCCTAGTAGGAGTGAGAAAAACATCAAGGGGTGGTGTGAATCATAGGGTCTGAATTAGGATAGGCAGTGAGTGGCAATGTAGGATGGAGAAAAGCACCACGGGGTGGTCAGCATGGGGAGGTCAGGAAACATGCAGTGGCAATGTAGGATAGGTTTCTGAAAAACATCACGGGGTGGTGCACATTGTATGGGTGTGTAACCTTACATTCACTAGTAGGAGTGAGAAAAACATCACGGGGTGGTGTGAATCATAGGGTCTGAATTAGGATAGGCAGTGAGTGGCAATGTAGGATGGAGAAAAGCACCACGGGGTGGTCAGCATGGGGAGGTCAGGAAACATGCAGTGGCAATGTAGGATAGGTTTCTGAAAAACATCACGGGGTGGTGCACATTGTATGGGTTTGTAACCTTACATTCACTAGTAGGAGTGAGAAAAACATCACGGGGTGGTGTGAATCATAGGGTCTGAATTAGGATAGGCAGTGAGAGGTAATGTAGGATGGAGAAAAGCACCACGGGGTGGTCAGCATGGGGATGTCAGGAAACATGCAGTGGCAATGTAGGATAGGTTTCTGAAAAACATCGCGGGTTAGTGCGCATTGTATGGGTGTGTAACCTGACATTCACTAGTAGGAGTGAGAAAAACATCACGGGGTGGTGTGAATCATAGGGTCTGTATTAGGAGAGGCAGTGAGTGGAAATGTAGGATGGAGAAATGCACCACGGGGTGGTCAGCATGTGGAGGTCAGGAAACATGCAGTGGCAATGTAGGATAGGTTTCTGAAAAACATCACGGGGTGGTGCACATTGTATGGGTGTGTAACCTTACATTCACTAGTAGGAGTGAGAAAAACATCAAGGGGTGGTGTGAATCATAGGGTCTGAATTAGGATAGGCAGTGAGTGGCAATGTAGGATGGAGAAAAGCACCACGGGGTGGTCAGCATGGGGAGGTCAGGAAACATGCAGTGGCAATGTAGGATAGGTTTCTGAAAAACATCACGGGGTGGTGCACATTGTATGGGTGTGTAACCTTACATTCACTAGTAGGAGTGAGAAAAACATCACGGGGTGGTGTGAATCATAGGGTCTGAATTAGGATAGGCAGTGAGAGGTAATGTAGGATGGAGAAAAGCACCACGGGGTGGTCAGCATGGGGATGTCAGGAAACATGCAGTGGCAATGTAGGATAGGTTTCTGAAAAACATCGCGGGGTAGTGCGCATTGTATGGGTGTGTAACCTGACATTCACTAGTAGGAGTGAGAAAAACATCACGGGGTGGTGTGAATCATAGGGTCTGTATTAGGAGAGGCAGTGAGTGGAAATGTAGGATGGAGAAATGCACCACGGGGTGGTCAGCATGTGGAGGTCAGGAAACATGCAGTGGCAATGTAGGATAGGTTTCTGAAAAACATCGCGGTGTGGTGCGCATTGTATGGGTGTTTAGCATTACATTCACTAGTAGGAGTGAGAAAAATGTCACGGGGTGATGCGAATCATAGGGTCTGAATTAGGATAAGCAGTGAGTGGCAATGTAGGATGGAGAAAAACACCATGGGGAGGTCAGCACGGGGAGGTCAGAAAACATGCAGTGGTAATGTAGGATAGGTTTCTGAAAAACATCGCGGGGTGGTGCGCATTGTATGGGTGTGTAACATTACATTCACTAGTAGGAGTGAGAAAAATGTCACGCGGTGGTGTGAATTATAGGGTCTGAATTAGGATAGGCAGTGAGTGGCAATGTAGGATGGAGAAAAGCACCACGGTGTGGTCAGCATGGGAAGTGAGGAAACATGCAGTGTCAATGTAGGATAGGTTTCTGAAAAACATCGCGGTGTGGTGCGCATTGTATGGGTGTGTAACATTACATTCACTAGTAGGAGTGAGAAAAACATCACGGGGTGGTGTGAATAATAGGGTCTGAATTAGGATAGGCAGTGAGTGGCAATGTAGGATGGAGAAAAGCACCACGGGGTGGTCAGCATGGGGAGTTCAGGAAACATGCAGTGGCAATATAGGATAGGTTTCTGAAAAACATCGCGGGGTAGTGCGCATTGTATGGGTGTATAACATTACATTCATTAGTAGGAGTGAGAAAAACATCACGGCGTGGGGTGAAACATAGGGTCTGAATTAGGATAGGCAGTGAGTGGCAATGTAAGATGGAGAAAAGCACAACGGGGTGGTCAGCATGGGGAGGTCAGGAAACATGCAGTGGCAATGTAGGATAGGTTACTGAAAAACATCGCGGAGTGGTGCGCATTGTATGGGTGTGTAACATTACATTCACTAGTAGGAGTGAGAAAAACTTCACGGGGTGGTGTGAATCATAGGTTATGAATTAGGATAGGCAGTGAGTGGCAATGTAGGATGGAGAAAACACCACGGGGTGGTCAGCATGGCTAGGTCAGGAAACATGCAGTGGCAATGTAGGATATGTTTCTGAAAAACATCGCGGGGTGGTGCGCATTGTATGGGTGTATAACATTACATTCACTAGTAGGAGTGAGAAAAACATCACGGGGTGGTGTGAATCATAGGGTCTGAATTAGGATAGGCAGTGAGTGGCAATGTAGGATGGAGAAAAGCACCACGGGGTGCTCAGCTCAGGGAGGTCAGAAAACATGCAGTAGCCATGTAGGATAGGTTTCTGAAAAACATCGCGGGGTGGTGCGCATTGTTTGGGTGTGTAACAACACATTCACTAGTAGGAGTGAAAAAATGTAACGGGGTCGTGTGAATCATAGGGTCTGAATTAGGATAGGCAGGGAGTGGCAATGTAGGATGGAGAAAAGCACCATGGGGAGGTCAGCACGGCGAGGTCAGAAAACATGCAGTGGCAATGTAGGATAGGTTTCTGAAAAACATCGCGGGGTGGTGCGCATTGTATGGGTGTGTAACATTACATTCACTAGTAGGAGTGAGAAAAATGTCACGGGGTGGTGTGAATTATAGGGTCTGAATTAGGATAGGCAGTGAGTGGCAATGTAGGATGGAGAAAAGCACCACGGTGTGGTCAGCATGGGAAGTGAGGAAACATGCAGTGTCTATGTAGGATAGGTTTCTGAAAAACATCGCGGGGTTGTGCGCATTGTATGGGTGTGTAACCTTACATTCAATAGTAGGAGTGAGAAAAACATCAGGGGTGGTGTGAATCTTAGGGTCTGAATTAGGATAGGCAGTGAGTGGCAATGTAGGATGGAGAAAAGCACCACGGGGTGGTCAGCATGGGGAGGTCAGGAAACATGCAGTGGCAATGTAGGATAGGTTTCTGAAAAACATCGCGGGGTGGTGCGCATTGTACGGGTGTGTCACATTACATTCACTAGCAGGAGTGAGAAAAACATCACGGGATGGTGTGAATCATAGGGTCTGATTTAGGATAGGCAGTGAGTGGCAATGTAGGATGGAGAAAAGCACCACGGGGTGGTCAGCATGGGGAGGTCAGGAAACATGCAGTGGCAATGTAGGATAGGTTTCTGAAGAGCATCGCGGGGTGATGCGCATTGTATTGGTGTGTAACATTACATTCACATGTAGGAGTCAGAAAAACATCACGTGGTGGGGTGAATCATAGTGTCTGAATTAGGAAAGGCAGTGAGTGGCAATGTAGGATGAATAAAAGCACCACGGGGTGGTCAGCATAGGGAGGTCAGGAAACATGCAGAGGCAATGTAGGATAGGTTTCTGAAAAACATCGCGGGGTGGTGGGCATTGTATGGGTGTGTAACCTTACATTCACTAGTAGGAGTGAGAAAAACATCACGGGGTGGTGTGAATCATAGCGTCTGAATTAGGATAGGCAGTGAGTGGCAATGTACGAGGGAGAAAAGCACCACGGGGTGGTCAGCATGGGGAGGTCAGGAAACATGCAGTGGCAATGTAGGATAGGTATCTGAAAAACATCACGGGGTAGTGCGCATTGTATGGGTGGATAACATTACATTCATTAGTAGGAGTGAGAAAAACATCACGTTGTGGGGTGAATCATAGGGTCTGAATTAGGATAGGCAGTGAGTGGCAATGTAAGATGGAGAAAAGCACCACGGGGTGGTCAGCATGGGGAGGACAGGAAACATGCATAGGCAATGTAGGATAGGTTTCTGAAAAACATCGCGGGGTGGTGCGCATTGTATGGGTGTGTAACATTACATTCACTGGTAGGAGTGAGAAAAACATCACGGGTGGTGTGAATCATAGGGTCTGAATTAGGATAGGCAGTGAGTGGCAATGTAGGATGGAGAAAAGCACCACGGGGTGGTCAGCATGGGGAGGTCAGGAAACATGCAGTGGCAATGTAGGATAGGTTTCTGAAAAACATCGCGGGGTGGTGCGCATTGTATGGGTGAGTAACCTTACATTCCTAGTAGGAGTGAGAAAAACATCAAGGGGTGGTGTGAATCATAGGGTCTGAATTAGGATAGGCAGTGAGTGGCAATGTAGGATGGAGAAAACACCACGGGGTGGTCAGCATGGCTAGGTCAGGAAACATGCAGTGGCAATGTAGGATAGGTTTCTGAAAAACATCGCGGGGTGGTGCGCATTGTATGGGTGTGTAACCTTACATTCACTAGTAGGAGTGAGAAAAACGTCACGGGGTGGTGTGAATCATAGGGTCTGAATTAGGATAGGCAGTGAGTGGCAATGTAGGATGGAGAAAAGCACCACGGGGTGGTCAGCATGGGGAGGTCAGGAAACATGCAGTGGCAATGTAGGATAGGTATCTGAAAAACCTCGCGGGGTAGTGCGCATTGTATGGGTGTATAACATTACATTCATTAGTAGGAGTGAGAAAAACATCACGGGGTGGGGTGAATCATAGGGTCTGAATTAGGATAGGCAGTGAGTGGCAATGTAAGATGGAGAAAAGCAGCACGGGGTGGTCAGCATGGGGAGGTCAGGAAACATGCAGTGGCAATGTAGGATAGGTTTCTGAAAAACATCGCGGGGTGGTGCGCATTGTATGGGTGTGTAACATTACATTCACTAGGAGGAGTGAGAAAAACATCACGGGGTGGTGTGAATCATAGCGTATGAATTAGGATAGGCAGTGAGTGGCAATGTAGGATGGAGAAAATCACTACGGAGTGGTCAGCATGGGGAGGTCAGGAAACATGCAGTGGCAATGTAGGATATGTTTCTGAAAAACATCGCGGTGTGGTGCGCATTGTATGGGTGTGTAACATTACATTCACTAGTAGGAGTGAGAAAAACATCACGGGGTGGTGTGAATCATAGGGTCTGAATTAGGATAGGCAGTGAGTGGCAATGTAGGATGGAGAAAAGCACCACGGGGTGGTCAGCATGGCTAGGTCAGGAAACATGCAGTGGCAATGTAGGATAGGTTTCTGAAAAACATCGCGGGGTGGTGCGCATTGTATGGGTGTGTAACCTTACATTCCCTAGTAGGAGTGAGAAAAACATCAAGGGGTGGTGTGAATCATAGGGTCTGAATTAGGATAGGCAGTGAGTCGCAATGTAGGATGGAGAAAAGCACCACGGGGTGGTCAGCATGGGGAGGTCAGGAAACATGCAGTGGCAATGTAGGATAGGTTTCTGAAAAACATCACGGGGTGGTGCACATTGTATGGGTGTGTAACCTTACATTCACTAGTAGGAGTGAGAAAAACATCACGGGGTGGTGTGAATCATAGGGTCTGAATTAGGATAGGCAGTGAGAGGTAATGTAGGATGGAGAAAAGCACCACGGGGTGGTCAGCATGGGGATGTCAGGAAACATGCAGTGGCAATGTAGGATAGGTTTCTGAAAAACATCGCGGGGTAGCGTGCATTGTATTGGTGTATAACATTACATTCATTCATAGGAGTGAGAAAAACATCACGGGGTGGTGTGAATCATAGGTTCTGAATTAGGATAGGCAGTGAGTGGCAATGTAGGATGGAGAAAACACCACGGGGTGGTCAGCATGGGGAGGTCAGGAAACATGCAGTGGCAATGTAGGATAGGTTTCTGAAAAACATCGCGGGGTGGTGCGCATTGTATGGGTGTGTAACCTTACATTCACTAGTAGGAGTGAGAAAAACATCACGGGGTGGTGTGAATCATAGGGTCTGTATTAGGAGAGGCAGTGAGTGGAAATGTAGGATGGAGAAATGCACCACGGTGTGGTCAGCATGGGGAGGTCAGGAAACATGCAGTGGCAATGTAGGATAGGTTTCTGAAAAGCATCGCGGTGTGGTGCGCATTGTATGGGTGTTTAGCATTACATTCACTAGTAGGAGTGAGAAAAACGTCACGGGGTGATGCGAATCATAGGGTCTGAATTAGGATAAGCAGTGAGTGGCAATGTAGGATGGAGAAAAACACAATGGGGAGGTCAGCACGGGGAGGTCAGAAAACATGCAGTGGCAATGTAGGATAGGTTTCTGAAAAACATCGCGGGGTGGTGCGCATTGTATGGGTGTGTAACATTACATACACTAGTAGGAGTGAGAAAAATGTCACGGGGTGGTGTGAATTATAGGGTCTGAATTAGGATAGGCAGTGAGTGGCAATGTAGGATGGAGAAAAGCACCACGGTGTGGTCAGCATGGGAAGTGAGGAAACATGCAGTGTCAATGTAGGATAGGTTTCTGAAAAACATCGCGGGGTGGTGCGCATTGTATGGGTGTGTAACATTACATTCGCTAGTAGGAGGGAGAAAAACATCACGGGGTGGTGTGAATCATAGGGTCTGAATTAGGATAGGCAGTGAGTGGCAATGTAGGATGGAGAAAAGCACCACGGGGTGGTCAGCATGGGGAGGTAAGGAAACATGCAGTGGCAATGTAGGATAGGTTTCTGAAAAACATCGCGGTGTAGTGCGCATTGTATGGGTGTATAACATTACATTCATTAGTAGGAGTGAGAAAAACATCACGGGGTGGGGTGAAACATAGGGTCTGAATTAGGATAGGCAGTGAGTGGCAATGTAAGATGGAGAAAAGCACAACGGGGTGGTCAGCATGGGGAAGTCAGGAAACATGCAGTGGCAATGTAGGATAGGTTACTGAAAAACATCGCGGAGTGGTGCGCATTGTATGGGTGTGTAACATTACATTCACTAGTAGGAGTGAGAAAAACATCACGGGTGGTGTGAATCATAGGGTCTGAATTAGGATAGGCAGTGAGTGGCAATGTAGGATGGAGAAAAGCACCACGGGGTGGTCAGCATGGGGAGGTCAGGAAACATGCAGTGGCAATGTAGGATACGTTTCTGAAAAACATCGCGGGGTGGTGCGCATTGTATGGGTGTGTAACATTACATTCACTAGGAGGAGTGAGAAAAACATCACGGGGTGGTGTGAATCATAGCGTATGAATTAGGATAGGCAGTGAGTGGCAATGTAGGATGGAGAAAATCACTACGGAGTGGTCAGCATGGGGAGGTCAGGAAACATGCAGTGGCAATGTAGGATATGTTTCTGAAAAACATCGCGGTGTGGTGCGCATTGTATGGGTGTGTAACATTACATTCACTAGTAGGAGTGAGAAAAACATCACGGGGTGGTGTGAATCATAGGGTCTGAATTAGGATAGGCAGTGAGTGGCAATGTAGGATGGAGAAAAGCACCACGGGATGGTCAGCATGGCTAGGTCAGGAAACATGCAGTGGCAATGTAGGATAGGTTTCTGAAAAACATCGCGGGGTGGTGCGCATTGTATGGGTGTGTAACCTTACATTCCCTAGTAGGAGTGAGAAAAACATCAAGGGGTGGTGTGAATCATAGGGTCTGAATTAGGATAGGCAGTGAGTGGCAATGTAGGATGGAGAAAAGCACCACGGGGTGGTCAGCATGGGGAGGTCAGGAAACATGCAGTGGCAATGTAGGATAGGTTTCTGAAAAACATCACGGGGTGGTGCACATTGTATGGGTGTGTAACCTTACATTCACTAGTAGGAGTGAGAAAAACATCACGGGGTGGTGTGAATCATAGGGTCTGAATTAGGATAGGCAGTGAGAGGTAATGTAGGATGGAGAAAAGCACCACGGGGTGGTCAGCATGGGGATGTCAGGAAACATGCAGTGGCAATGTAGGATAGGTTTCTGAAAAACATCGCGGGGTAGTGTGCATTGTATTGGTGTATAACATTACATTCATTCATAGGAGTGAGAAAAACATCACGGGGTGGTGTGAATCATAGGTTCTGAACTAGGATAGGCAGTGAGTGGCAATGTAGGATGGAGAAAACACCACGGGGTGGTCAGCATGGTGAGGTCAGGAAACATGCAGTGGCAATGTAGGATAGGTTTCTGAAAAACATCGCGGGTGGTGCACATTGTATGGGTGTGTAACCTTACATTCACTAGTAGGAGTGAGAAAAACATCACGGGGTGGTGTGAATCATAGGGTCTGTATTAGGAGAGGCAGTGAGTGGAAATGTAGGATGGAGAAATGCACCACGGTGTGGTCAGCATGGGGAGGTCAGGAAACATGCAGTGGCAATGTAGGATAGGTTTCTGAAAAACATCGCGGTGTGGTGCGCATTGTATGGGTGTTTAGCATTACATTCACTAGTAGGAGTGAGAAAAACGTCACGGGGTGATGCGAATCATAGGGTCTGAATTAGGATAAGCAGTGAGTGGCAATGTAGGATGGAGAAAAACACCATGGGGAGGTCAGCACGGGGAGGTCAGAAAACATGCAGTGGCAATGTAGGATAGGTTTCTGAAAAACATCGCGGGGTGGTGCGCATTGTATGGGTGTGTAACATTACATTCACTAGTAGGAGTGAGAAAAATGTCACGGGGTGGTGTGAATTATAGGGTCTGAATTAGGATAGGCAGTGAGTGGCAATGTAGGATGGAGAAAAGCACCACGGTGTGGTCAGCATGGGAAGTGAGGAAACATGCAGTGTCAATGTAGGATAGGTTTCTGAAAAACATCGCGGGGTGGTGCGCATTGTATGGGTGTGTAACATTACATTCACTAGTAGGAGTGAGAAAAACATCACGGGGTAGTGTGAATCATAGGGTCTGAATTAGGATAGGCAGTGAGTGGCAATGTAGGATGGAGAAAAGCACCACGGGGTGGTCAGCATGGGGAGGTCAGGAAACATGCAGTGGCAATGTAGGATAGGTTTCTGAAAAACATCGCGGTGTAGTGCGCATTGTATGGGTGTATAACATTACATTCATTAGTAGGAGTGAGAAAAACATCACGGGGTGGGGTGAAACATAGGGTCTGAATTAGGATAGGCAGTGAGTGGCAATTTAAGATGGAGAAAAGCACAACGGGGTGGTCAGCATGGGGAAGTCAGGAAACATGCAGTGGCAATGTAGGATAGGTTACTGAAAAACATCGCGGAGTGGTGCGCATTGTATGGGTGTGTAACATTACATTCACTAGTAGGAGTGAGAAAAACATCACGGGGTGGTGTGAATCATAGGGTCTGAATTAGGATAGGCAGTGAGTAGCAATGTAGGATGGAGAAAAGCACCACGGGGTGGTCAGCATGGGGATGTCAGGAAACATGCAGTGGCAATGTAGGATAGGTTTCTGAAAAACATCGCGCGGTAGTGCGCATTGTATGGGTGTATAACATTACATTCATTCGTAGGAGTGAGAAAAACATCACGGTGTGGTGTGAATCATACGGTCTGAATTGGGATAGGCAGTGAGTGGCAATGTAGAATGGAGAAAACACCACGGGGTGGTCAGCATGGGGAGGTCAGTAAACATGCAGTGGCAATGTAGGATAGGTTTCTGAAAAACATCGCGGGGTGGTGCGCATTGTATGGGTGTGTAACCTGACATTCACTAGTAGGAGTGAGAAAAACATCACGGCTTGGTGTGAATCATCGGGTCTGTATTAGGAGAGGCAGTGAGTGGAAATGTAGGATGGAGAAATGCACCACGGGGTGGTCAGCATGGGGATGTCAGGAAACATGCAGTGGCAATGTAGTATAGGTTTCTGAAAAACATCGCGGTGTGGTGCGCATTGTATGGGTGTTTAGCATTACATTCACTAGTAGGAGTGAGAAAAACGTCACGGGGTGATGTGAAGCATAGGGTCTGAATTAGGATAAGCAGTGAGTGGCAATGTAGGATGGAGAAAAGCAGCATGGGGAGGTCAGCACGGCGAGGTCAGAAAACATGCAGTGGCAATGTAGGATAGGTTTCTGAAAAACATCGCGGGGTGGTGCGCATTGTATGGGTGTGTAACATTACATTCACTAGTAGGAGTGAGAAAAATGTCACGGGGTGGTGTGAATTATAGGGTCTGAATTAGGATAGGCAGTGAGTGGCAATGTAGGATGGAGAAAAGCACCACGGTGTGGTCAGCATGGGAAGTGAGGAAACATGCAGTGTCAATGTAGGATACGTTTCTGAAAAACATCGCGGGGTTGTGTGCATTGTATGGGTGTGTAACCTTACATTCAATAGTAGGAGTGAGAAAAACATCAGGTTTGGTGTGAATCTTAGGGTCTGAATTAGGATAGGCCGTGAGTGGCAATGTAGGATGGAGAAAAGCACCACGGGGTGGTCAGCATGGGGAGGTCAGGAAACATGCAGTGGCAATGTAGGATAGGTTTCTGAAAAACATCGCGGGGTGGTGCGCATTGTACGGGTGTGTCACATTACATTCACTAGTAGGAGTGAGAAAAACATCACGGGATGGTGTGAATCATAGGGTCTGATTTAGGATAGGCAGTGAGTGGCAATGTAGGATGGAGAAAAGCACCACGGGGTGGTCAGCATGGGGAGGTCAGGAAACATGCAGTGGCAATGTAGGATAGGTTTCTGAAGAGCATCGCGGGGTGATGCGCATTGCATTGGTGTGTAACATTACATTCACATGTAGGAGTCAGAAAAACATCACGTGGTGGGGTGAATCATAGTGTCTGAATTAGGAAAGGCAGTGAGTGGCAATGTAGGATGGATAAAAGCACCACGGGGTGGTCAGCATAGGGAGGTCAGGAAACATGCAGTGGCAATGTAGGATAGGTTTCTGAAAAACATCGCGTGGTGGTGGGCATTGTATGGGTGTGTAACCTTACATTCACTAGTAGGAGTGAGAAAAACATCACGGGGTGGTGTGAATCATAGGGTCTGAATTAGGATAGGCAATGAGTGGCAATGTACGATGGAGAAAAGCACCACGGGGTGGTCAGCATGGGGAGGTCAGGAAACATGCAGTGGCAATGTAGGATAGGTATCTGAAAAACATCGCGGGGTAGTGCGCAATGTATGGGTGTATAACATTACATTCATTAGTAGGAGTGAGAAAAACATCACGGGGTGGGGTGAATCATAGGGTCTGAATTAGGATAGGCAGTGAGTGGCAATGTAAGATGGAGAAAAGCAGCACGGGGTGGTCAGCATGGGGAGGTCAGGAAACATGCAGTGGCAATGTAGGATAGGTTTCTGAAAAACATCGCGGGGTGGTGCGCATTGTATGGGTGTGTAACATTACATTCACTAGGAGGAGTGAGAAAAACATCACGGGGTGGTGTGAATCATAGCGTATGAATTAGGATAGGCAGTGAGTGGCAATGTAGGATGGAGAAAATCACTACGGAGTGGTCAGCATGGGGAGGTCAGGAAACATGCAGTGGCAATGTAGGATATGTTTCTGAAAAACATCGCGGTGTGGTGCGCATTGTATGGGTGTGTAACATTACATTCACTAGTAGGAGTGAGAAAAACATCACGGGGTGGTGTGAATCATAGGGTCTGAATTAGGATAGGCAGTGAGTGGCAATGTAGGATGGAGAAAAGCACCACGGGATGGTCAGCATGGCCAGGTCAGGAAACATGCAGTGGCAATGTAGGATAGGTTTCTGAAAAACATCGCGGGGTGGTGCGCATTGTATGGGTGTGTAACCTTACATTCCCTAGTAGGAGTGAGAAAAACATCAAGGGGTGGTGTGAATCATAGGGGCTGAATTAGGATAGGCAGTGAGTGGCAATGTAGGATGGAGAAAAGCACCACGGGGTGGTCAGCATGGGGAGGTCAGGAAACATGCAGTGGCAATGTAGGATAGGTTTCTGAAAAACATCACGGGGTGGTGCACATTGTATGGGTGTGTAACCTTACATTCACTAGTAGGAGTGAGAAAAACATCACGGGGTGGTGTGAATCATAGGGTCTGAATTAGGATAGGCAGTGAGACGTAATGTAGGAAGGAGAAAAGCACCACGGGGTGGTCAGCATGGGGATGTCAGGAAACATGCAGTGGCAATGTAGGATAGGTTTCTGAAAAACATCGCGGGGTAGCGTGCATTGTATTGGTGTATAACATTACATTCATTCATAGGAGTGAGAAAAACATCACGGGGTGGTGTGAATCATAGGTTCTGAATTAGGATAGGCAGTGAGTGGCAATGTAGGATGGAGAAAACACCACGGGGTGGTCAGCATGGGGAGGTCAGGAAACATGCAGTGGCAATGTAGGATAGGTTTCTGAAAAACATCGCGGGGTGGTGCGCATTGTATGGGTGTGTAACCTTACATTCACTAGTAGGAGTGAGAAAAACATCACGGGGTAGTGTGAATCATTGGGTCTGTATTAGGAGAGGCAGTGAGTGGAAATGTAGGATGGAGAAATGCACCACGGTGTGGTCAGCATGGGGAGGTCAGGAAACATGCAGTGGCAATGTAGGATAGGTTTCTGAAAAGCATCGCGGTGTGGTGCGCATTGTATGGGTGTTTAGCATTACATTCACTAGTAGGAGTGAGAAAAACGTCACGGGGTGATGCGAATCATAGGGTCTGAATTAGGATAAGCAGTGAGTGGCAATGTAGGATGGAGAAAAACACCATGGGGAGGTCAGCACGGGGAGGTCAGAAAACATGCAGTGGCAATGTAGGATAGGTTTCTGAAAAACATCGCGGGGTGGTGCGCATTGTATGGGTGTGTAACATTACATTCACTAGTAGGAGTGAGAAAAATGTCACGGGGTGGTGTGAATTATAGGGTCTGAATTAGGATAGGCAGTGAGTGGCAATGTAGGATGGAGAAAAGCACCACGGTGTGGTCAGCATGGGAAGTGAGGAAACATGCAGTGTCAATGTAGGATAGGTTTCTGAAAAACATCGCGGGGTGGTGCGCATTGTATGGGTGTGTAACATTACATTCACTAGTAGGAGTGAGAAAAACATCACGGGGTGGTGTGAATCATAGGGTCTGAATTAGGATAGGCAGTGAGTGGCAATGTAGGATGGAGAAAAGCACCACGGGGTGGTCAGCATGGGGAGGTCAGGAAACATGCAGTGGCAATATAGGATAGGTTTCTGAAAAACATCGCGGTGTAGTGCGCATTGTATGGGTGTATAACATTACATTCATTAGTAGGAGTGAGAAAAACATCACGGGGTGGGGTGAAACATAGGGTCTGAATTAGGATAGGCAGTGAGTGGCAATTTAAGATGGAGAAAAGCACAACGGGGTGGTCAGCATGGGGAAGTCAGGAAACATGCAGTGGCAATGTAGGATAGGTTACTGAAAAACATCGCGGAGTGGTGCGCATTGTATGGGTGTGTAACATTACATTCACTAGTAGGAGTGAGAAAAACATCACGGGGTGGTGTGAATCATAGGGTCTGAATTAGGATAGGCAGTGAGTAGCAATGTAGGATGGAGAAAAGCACCACGGGGTGGTCAGCATGGGGATGTCAGGAAACATGCAGTGGCAATGTAGGATAGGTTTCTGAAAAACATCGCGCGGTAGTGCGCATTGTATGGGTGTATAACATTACGTTCATTCGTAGGAGTGAGAAAAACATCACGGTGTGGTGTGAATCATACGGTCTGAATTGGGATAGGCAGTGAGTGGCAATGTAGAATGGAGAAAACACCACGGGGTGGTCAGCATGGGGAGGTCAGTAAACATGCAGTGGCAATGTAGGATAGGTTTCTGAAAAACATCGCGGGGTGGTGCGCATTGTATGGGTGTGTAACCTTACATTCACTAGTAGGAGTGAGAAAAACATCACGGCTTGGTGTGAATCATCGGGTCTGTATTAGGAGAGGCAGTGAGTGGAAATGTAGGATGGAAAAATGCACCACGGGGTGGTCAGCATGGGGATGTCAGGAAACATGCAGTGGCAATGTAGTATAGGTTTCTGAAAAACATCGCGGTGTGGTGCGCATTGTATGGGTGTTTAGCATTACATTCACTAGTAGGAGTGAGAAAAACGTCACGGGGTGATGTGAAGCATAGGGTCTGAATTAGGATAAGCAGTGAGTGGCAATGTAGGATGGAGAAAAGCAGCATGGGGAGGTCAGCACGGCGAGGTCAGAAAACATGCAGTGGCAATGTAGGATAGGTTTCTGAAAAACATCGCGGGGTGGTGCGCATTGTATGGGTGTGTAACATTACATTCACTAGTAGGAGTGAGAAAAATGTCACGGGGTGGTGTGAATTATAGGGTCTGAATTAGGATAGGCAGTGAGTGGCAATGTAGGATGGAGAAAAGCACCACGGTGTGGTCAGCATGGGAAGTGAGGAAACATGCAGTGTCAATGTAGGATAGGTTTCTGAAAAACATCGCGGGGTTGTGTGCATTGTATGGGTGTGTAACCTTACATTCAATAGTAGGAGTGAGAAAAACATCAGGGGTGGTGTGAATCTTAGGGTCTGAATTAGGATAGGCCGTGAGTGGCAATGTAGGATGGAGAAAAGCACCACGGGGTGGTCAGCATGGGGAGGTCAGGAAACATGCAGTGGCAATGTAGGATAGGTTTCTGAAAAACATCGCGGGGTGGTGCGCATTGTACGGGTGTGTCACATTACATTCACTAGTAGGAGTGAGAAAAACATCACGGGATGGTGTGAATCATAGGGTCTGATTTAGGATAGGCAGTGAGTGGCAATGTAAGATGGAGAAAAGCACCACGGGGTGGTCAGCATGGGGAGGTCAGGAAACATGCAGTGGCAATGTAGGATAGGTTTCTGAAGAGCATTGCGGGGTGATGCGCATTGCATTGGTGTGTAACATTACATTCACATGTAGGAGTCAGAAAAACATCACGTGGTGGGGTGAATCATAGTGTCTGAATTAGGAAAGGCAGTGAGTGGCAATGTAGGATGGATAAAAGCACCACGGGGTGGTCAGCATAGGGAGGTCAGGAAACATGCAGTGGCAATGTAGGATAGGTTTCTGAAAAACATCGCGTGGTGGTGGGCATTGTATGGGTGTGTAACCTTACATTCACTAGTAGGAGTGAGAAAAACATCACGGGGTGGTGTGAATCATAGGGTCTGAATTAGGATAGGCAGTGAGTGGCAATGTACGATGGAGAAAAGCACCACGGGGTGGTCAGCATGGGGAGGTCAGGAAACATGCAGTGGCAATGTAGGATAGGTATCTGAAAAACATCGCGGGGTAGTGCACAATGTATGGGTGTATAACATTACATTCATTAGTAGGAGTGAGAAAAACATCACGGGGTGGGGTGAATCATAGGGTCTGAATTAGGATAGGCAGTGAGTGGCAATGTAAGATGGAGAAAAGCACCACGGGGTGGTCAGCATGGGGAGGACAGGAAACATGCATAGGCAATGTAGGATAGGTTTCTGAAAAACATCGCGGGGTGGTGCGCATTGTATGGGTGTGTAACATTACATTCACTAGTAGGAGTGAGAAAAACATCACGGGTGGTGTGAATCATAGGGTCTGAATTAGGATAGGCAGTGAGTGGCAATGTAGAATGGAGAAAAGCACCACGGGGTGGTCAGCATGGGGAGGTCAGGAAACATGCAGTGGCAATGTAGGATATGTTTCTGAAAAACATCGCGGGGTGGTGCGCATTGTATGGGTGTGTAACATTACATTCACTAGTAGGAGTGAGAAAAACATCATGGGGTGGTGTGAATCATAGGGTCTGAATTAGGATAGGCAGTGAGTGGCAATGTAGGATGGAGAAAAGCACCAAGGGATGGTCAGCATAGCTAGGTCTGGAAACATGCAGTGGCAATGTAGGATAGGTTTCTGAAAAACATCGCGGGGTGGTGCGCATTGTATGGGTGTGTAACCTTACATTCACTGGTAGGAGTGAGAAAAACGTCACGGGGTGGTGTGAATCATAGGGTCTGAATTAGGATAGGCAGTGAGTGGCAATGTAGGATGGAGAAAATCACCACGGGGTGGTCAGCATGGGGAGGTCAGGAAACATTCAGTGGCAATGTAGGATAGGTTTCTGAAAAACATCGCGGGGTAGTGCGCATTGTATGGGTGTATAACATTACATTCATTAGTAGGAGTGAGAAAAACATCACGGGGTGGGGTGACACATAGGGTCTGAATTAGGATAGGCAGTGAGTGGCAATGTAAGATGGAGAAAATCACAACGGGCTGGTCAGCAAGGGGAGGTCAGGAAACATGCAGTGGCAATGTAGGATAGGTTACTGAAAAACATCGCGGAGTGGTGCGCATTGTATGGGTGTGTAATATTACATTCACTAGTAGGAGTGAGAAAAACATCAAGGGGTGGTGTGAATCATAGGGTATTAATTAGGATAGGCAGTGAGTGGCAATGTAGGATGGAGAAAATCACCACGGGGTGGTCAGCATGTGGAAGTCAGGAAACATGCAGTGGCAATGTAGGATATGTTTTTGAAAAACATCGCGGTGTGGTGCCCATTGTATGGGTGTGTAACATTACATTCACTAGTAGGAGTGAGAAAAACATCACGGGGTGGTGTTTATCATAGGGTCTGAATTAGGATAGACAGTGAGTGGCAATGTAGGATGGAGAAAAGCACCACGGGATGGTCAGCATGGCTAGGTCAGGAAACATGCAGTGGCAATGTAGGATAGGTTTCTGAAAAACATCGCGGTGTAGTGCGCATTGTATGGGTGTATAACATTACATTCATTAGTAGGAGTGAGAAAAACATCACGGGGTGGGGTGAAACATAGGGTCTGAATTAGGATAGGCAGTGAGTGGCAATGTAAGATGGAGAAAAGCACAACGGGGTGGTCAGCATGGGGAAGTCAGGAAACATGCAGTGGCAATGTAGGATAGGTTACTGAAAAACATCGCGGAGTGGTGCGCATTGTATGGGTGTGTAACATTACATTCACTAGTAGGAGTGAGAAAAACATCACGGGGTGGTGTGAATCATAGGGTCTGAATTAGGATAGGCAGTGAGTAGCAATGTAGGATGGAGAAAAGCACCACGGGGTGGTCAGCATGGGGATGTCAGGAAACATGCAGTGGCAATGTAGGATAGGTTTCTGAAAAACATCGCGCGGTAGTGCGCATTGTATGGGTGTATAACATTACATTCATTCGTAGGTTGAGAAAAACATCACGGTGTGGTGTGAATCATACGGTCTGAATTGGGATAGGCAGTGAGTGGCAATGTAGAATGGAGAAAACACCACGGGGTGGTCAGCATGGGGAGGTCAGTAAACATGCAGTGGCAATGTAGGATAGGTTTCTGAAAAACATCGCGGGGTGGTGCGCATTGTATGGGTGTGTAACCTTACATTCACTAGTAGGAGTGAGAAAAACATCACGGCTTGGTGTGAATCATCGGGTCTGTATTAGGAGAGGCAGTGAGTGGAAATGTAGGATGGAGAAATGCACCACGGGGTGGTCAGCATGGGGATGTCAGGAAAAATGCAGTGGCAATGTACTATAGGTTTCTGAAAAACATCGCGGTGTGGTGCGCATTGTATGGGTGTTTAGCATTACATTCACTAGTAGGAGTGAGAAAAACGTCACGGGGTGATGTGAAGCATAGGGTCTGAATTAGGATAAGCAGTGAGTGGCAATGTAGGATGGAGAAAAGCAGCATGGGGAGGTCAGCACGGCGAGGTCAGAAAACATGCAGTGGCAATGTAGGATAGGTTTCTGAAAAACATCGCGGGGTGGTGCGCATTTTATGGGTGTGTAACATTACATTCACTAGTAGGAGTGAGAAAAATGTCACGGGGTGGTGTGAATTATAGGGTCTGAATTAGGATAGGCAGTGAGTGGCAATGTAGGATGGAGAAAAGCACCACGGTGTGGTCAGCATGGGAAGTGAGGAAACATGCAGTGTCAATGTAGGATAGGTTTCTGAAAAACATCGCGGGGTTGTGTGCATTGTATGGGTGTGTAACCTTACATTCAATAGTAGGAGTGAGAAAAACATCAGGGGTGGTGTGAATCTTAGGGTCTGAATTAGGATAGGCCGTGAGTGGCAATGTAGGATGGAGAAAAGCACCACGGGGTGGTCAGCATGGGGAGGTCAGGAAACATGCAGTGGCAATGTAGGATAGGTTTCTGAAAAACATCGCGGGGTGGTGCGCATTGTACGGGTGTGTCACATTACATTCACTAGTAGGAGTGAGAAAAACATCACGGGATGGTGTGAATCATAGGGTCTGATTTAGGATAGGCAGTGAGTGGCAATGTAGGATGGAGAAAAGCACCACGGGGTGGTCAGCATGGGGAGGTCAGGAAACATGCAGTGGCAATGTAGGATAGGTTTCTGAAGAGCATCGCGGGGTGATGCGCATTGCATTGGTGTGTAACATTACATTCACATGTAGGAGTCAGAAAAACATCACGTGGTGGGGTGAATCATAGTGTCTGAATTAGGAAAGGCAGTGAGTGGCAATGTAGGATGGATGAAAGCACCACGGGGTGGTCAGCATAGGGAGGTCAGGAAACATGCAGTGGCAATGTAGGATAGGTTTCTGAAAAACATCGCGTGGTGGTGGGCATTGTATGGGTGTGTAACCTTACATTCACTAGTAGGAGTGAGAAAAACATCACGGGGTGGTGTGAATCATAGGGTCTGAATTAGGATAGGCAGTGAGTGGCAATGTACGATGGAGAAAAGCACCACGGGGTGGTCAGCATGGGGAGGTCAGGAAACATGCAGTGGCAATGTAGGATAGGTATCTGAAAAACATCGCGGGGTAGTGCGCAATGTATGGGTGTATAACATTACATTCATTAGTAGGAGTGAGAAAAACATCACGGGGTGGGGTGAATCATAGGGTCTGAATTAGGATAGGCAGTGAGTGGCAATGTAAGATGGAGAAAAGCACCACGGGGTGGTCAGCATGGGGAGGACAGGAAACATGCATAGGCGATGTAGGATAGGTTTCTGAAAAACATCGCGGGGTGGTGCGCATTGTATGGGTGTGTAACATTACATTCACTAGTAGGAGTGAGAAAAACATCACGGGTGGTGTGAATCATAGGGTCTGAATTAGGATAGGCAGTGAGTGGCAATGTAGAATGGAGAAAAGCACCACGGGGTGGTCAGCATGGGGAGGTCAGGAAACATGCAGTGGCAATGTAGGATATATTTCTGAAAAACATCGCGGGGTGGTGCGCATTGTATGGGTGTGTAACATTACATTCACTAGTAGGAGTGAGAAAAACATCACGGGGTGGTGTGAATCATAGGGTCTGAATTAGGATAGGCAGTGAGTGGCAATGTAGGATGGAGAAAAGCACCACGGGATGGTCAGCATGGCTAGGTCAGGAAACATGCAGTGGCAATGTAGGATAGGTTTCTGAAAAACATCGCGGGGTGGTGCGCATTGTATGGGTGTATAACCTTACATTCACTAGTAGGAGTGAGAAAAACGTCACGGGGTGGTGTGAATCATAGGGTCTGAATTAGGATAGGCAGTGAGTGGCAATGTAGGATGGAGAAAAGCACCACGGGGTGGTCAGCATGGGGAGGTCAGGAAACATTCAGTGGCAATGTAGGATAGGTATCTGAAAAACATCGCGGGGTAGTGCGCATTGTATGGGTGTATAACATTACATTCATTAGTAGGAGTGAGAAAAACATCACGGGGTGGGGTGAATTATAGGGTCTGAATTAGGATAGGCAGTGAGTGGCAATGTAAGATGGAGAAAAGCACCACGGGGTGGTCAGCATGGGGAGGTCAGGAAACATGCAGTGGCAATGTAGGATTGGTTTCTGAAAAACATCGCGGGGTGGTGCGCATTGTATGGGTGTGTAACATTACATTCACTAGGAGGAGTGAGAAAAACATCACGGGGTGGTGTGAATCATAGGGTCTGAATTAGGATAGGCAGTGAGTGGCAATGTAGGATGGAGAAAAGCACCAAGGGATGGTCAGCATGGCTAGGTCAGGAAACATGCAGTGGCAATGTAGGATAGGTTTCTGAAAAACATCGCGGGGTGGTGCGCATTGTATGGGTGTGTAACGTTACATTCCCTAGTAGGAGTGAGAAAAACATCAAGGGGTGGTGTGAATCATAGGGTCTGAATTAGGATAGGCAGTGAGTGGCAATGTAGGATGGAGAAAAGCACCACGGGGTGGTCAGCATGGGGAGGTCAGGAAACATGCAGTGGCAATGTAGGATAGGTTTCTGAAAAACATCGCGGGGTGGTGCACATTGTATGGGTGTGTAACCTTACATTCACTAGTAGGAGGGAGAAAAACATCACGGGGTGGTGTGAATCATAGGGTCTGAATTAGGATAGGCAGTGAGAGGCAATGTAGGATGGAGAAAAGCACCACGGGGTGGTCAGCATGGGGATGTCCGGAAACATGCAGTGGCAATGTAGGATAGGTTTATGAAAAACATCGCGGGGTAGTGCGCATTGTATGGGTGTATAAGATTACATTCATTCGTAGGAGTGAGAAAAACATCACGGGGTGGTGTGAATCATAGGGTCTGAATTAGGATAGGCAGTGAGTGGCAATGTAGGATGGAGAAAACACCACGGGGTGGTCAGCATGGGGAGGTCAGGAAACATGCAGTGGCAATGTAGGATAGGTTTCTGAAAAACATCGCGGGGTGGTGCGCCTTGTATGGGTGTGTAACCTTACATTCACTAGTAGGAGTGAGAAAAACATCACGGGGTGGTGTGAATCATAGGGTCTGTATTAGGAGAGGCAGTGAGTGGAAATGTAGGATGGAGAAATGCACCACGGGGTGGTCAGCATGGGGAGGTCAGGAAACATGCAGTGGCAATGTAGGATAGGTTTCTGAAAAACATCGCGGTGTGGTGTGCATTGTATGGGTGTTTAGCATTACATTCACTAGTAGGAGTGAGAAAAACGTCACGGGGTGATGCGAATCATAGGGTCTGAATTAGCATAAGCAGTGAGTGGCAATGTAGGATGGAGAAAAGCACCATGGGGAGGTCAGCACGGGGAGGTCAGAAAACATGCAGTGGCAATGTAGGATAGGTTTCTGAAAAACATCGCGGGGTGGTGCGCATTGTATGGGTGTGTAACATTACATTCACTAGTAGGAGTGAGAAAAATGTCACGGGGTGGTGTGAATTATAGGGTCTGAATTAGGATAGGCAGTGAATGGCAATGTAGGATGGAGAAAAGCACCACGGTGTGGTCAGCATTGGAAGTGAGGAAACATGCAGTGTCAATGTAGGATAGGTTTCTGAAAAACATCGCGGGGTGGTGCGCATTGTATGGGTGTGTAACATTACATTCACTAGTAGGAGTGAGAAAAACATCACGGGGTGGTGTGAATCATAGGGTCTGAATTAGGATAGGCAGTGAGTGGCAATGTAGGATGGAGAAAAGCACCACGGGGTGGTCAGCATGGGGAGGTCAGGAAACATGCAGTGGCAATGTAGGATAGGTTTCTGAAAAACATCGCGGGGTAGTGCGCATTGTATGGGTGTATAACATTACATTCATTAGTAGGAGTGAGAAAAACATCACGGGGTGGTGTGAATCATAGGGTCTGAATTAGGATAGGCAGTGAGTGGCAATGTAAGATGGAGAAAAGCACAACGGGGTTGTCAGCATGGGGAGGTCAGGAAACATGCAGTGGCATGTAGGATAGGTTACTGAAAGACATCGCGGAGTGGTGCGCATTGTATGGGTTTGTAACATTACATTCACTAATAGGAGTGAGAAAAACATCACGGGGTGGTGTGAATCATAGGGTATGAATTAGGATAGGCAGTGAGTGCAATGTAGGATGGAGAAAATCACCACGGGGTGGTCAGCATGGGGAGGTCAGGAAACATGCAGTGGCAATGTAGGATATGTTTCTGAAAAACATCGCGGTGTGGTGCGCATTGTATGGGTGTGTAACATTACATTCACTAGTAGGAGTGAGAAAAACATCACGGGGTGGTGTGAATCATAGGGTCTGAATTAGGATAGGCAATGAGTGGCAATGTAGGATGGAGAAAAGCAAAACGGGATGGTCAGCATGGCTAGGTCAGGAAACATGCTGTGGCAATGTAGGATAGATTTCTAAAAAATATCACGGGGTGGTGCGCATTGTATGGGTGTGTAACCTTACATTCACTAGTAGAAGTGAGAAAAACGTCACGGGGTGGTCTGAGTCATAGGGTCTGAATTAGGATAGGCAGTGAGTGGCAATGTAGGATGGAGAAAAGCACCACGAGGTGGTCAGCATGGGGAGGTCAGGAAACATGCAGTGGCAATGTAGGATAGGTATCTGAAAAACATCGCGGGGTAGTGCGCATTGTATGGGTGTATAACATTACATTCATTAGTAGGAGTGAGAAAAACATCACGGGGTGGGGTGAATCATAGGGTCTGAATTAGGATAGGCAGTGAGTGGCAATGTAAGATGGAGAAAAGCACCACGGGGTGGTCAGCATGGGGAGGTCAGGAAACATGTAGTGGCAATGTAGGATAGGTTTCTGAAAAACATCGCGGGGTGGTGCGCATTGTAATGGGTGTGTAACATTACATTCACTCGGAGGAGTGAGAAAAACATAACGGGGTGGTGTGAATCATAGGGTCTGAATTAGGATAGGCAGTGAGTTGCAATGTAGGATGGAGAAAAGCACCACGGGGTGGTCAGCATGGGGAGGTCAGGAAACATGCAGTGGCAATGTAGGATAGGTTTCTGAAAAACATCGCGGGGTAGTGCGCATTGTATGGGTGTATAACATTACATTCATTCGTAGGAGTGAGAAAAACATCACGGGGTGGGGTGAAACATAGGGTCTGAATTAGGATAGGCAGTGAGTGGCAATATAATATGGAGAAAAGCACAACGGGGTGGTCAGCATGCGGAGGTCAGGAAACATGCAGTGGCAATGTAGGATAGGTTACTGAAAAACATCGCGGAGTGGTGCGCATTGTATGGGTGTGTAACATTACATTCACTAGTAGGAGTCAGAAAAACATCACGGGGTGGTGTGAATCATAGGGTATGAATTAGGATAGGCAGTGAGTGGCAATGTAGGATGGAAAAAATCACCACGGGGTGGTCAGCATGGGGAGGTCAGGAAACATGCAGTGGCAATGTAGGATATGTTTCTGAAAAACATCGCGGGGTGGTGCGCATTGTATGGGTGTGTAGCATTACATTCACTAGTAGGAGTGAGAAAAACATCACGGGGTGGTGTGAATCATAGGTTCTGAATTAGGATAGGCAGTGAGTGGCAATGTAGGATGGAGAAAAGCACCACGGGGTGGTCAGCATGGGGAGGTCAGGAAACATGCAGTGGCAATGTAGGATAGGTTTCTGAAAAACATCGCGGGGTGGTGCACATTGTATGGGTGTGTAACCTTACATTCACTAGTAGGAGTGAGAAAAACATCACGGGGTGGTGTGAATCATAGGGTCTGAATTAGGATAGGCAGTGAGAGGCAATGTAGGATGGAAAAAAGCACCACGGGGTGGTCAGCATGGGGATGTCAGGAAACATGCAGTGACAATGTAGGATAGTTTTCTGAAAAACATCGCGGGGTAGTGCGCATTGTATGGGTGTATAACATTACATTCATTCGTAGGAGTGAGAAAAACATCACGGGGTGTTGTGAATCATAGGGTCTGAATTAGAATAGGCAGTGAGTGGCAATGTAGGATGGAGAAAACACCACGGGGTGGTCAGCATGGGGAGGTCAGGAAACATGCAGTGGCAATGTAGGATAGGTTTCTGAAAAACATCGCGGGGTGTTGCGCATTGTATGGGTGTGTAACCTTACATTCACAAGTAGGAGTGAGAAAAACATCACGGGGTGGTGTGAATCATAGGGTCTGTATTAGGAGAGGCAGTGAGTGGCAATGTAGGATGGAGAAAAGCACCACGGGGTGGTCAGCATGGGGAGGTCAGGAAACATGCAGTGGCAATGTAGGATAGGTATCTGAAAAACATCGCGGGGTAGTGCACATTGTATGGGTGTATAACATTACATTCATTAGTAGGAGTGAGAAAAACATCACGGGGTGGGGTGAATCATAGGGTCTGAATTAGGATAGGCAGTGAGTGGCAATGTAAGATGGAGAAAAGCACCACGGGGTGGTCAGCATGGGGAGGTCAGGAAACATGCAGTGGCATGTAGGATAGGTTTCTGAAAAACATCGAGGGGTGGTGCGCATTGTATGGGTGTGTAACATTACATTAACTCGGAGGAGTGAGAAAAACATCACGGGGTGGTGTGAATCATAGGGTCTGAATTAGGATAGGCAGTGAGTTGCAATGTAGGATGGAGAAAAGCACCTCGGGTTGGTCAGCATGGGGAGGTCAGGAAACATGCAGTGGCAATGTAGGATAGGTTTCTGAAAAACATTGCGGGGTAGTGCGCATTGTATGTGTGTATAACACTACATTCATTAGTAGGAGTGAGAAAAACATCACGGGGTGGGGTGAAACATAGGGTCTGAATTAGGATAGGAAGTGAGTGGCAATGTAAGATGGAGAAAAGCACAACGGGGTGGTCAGCATGCGGAGGTCAGGAAACATGCAGTGGCAATGTAGGATAGGTTACTGAAAAACAT
This sequence comes from Cavia porcellus, assembly GCF_034190915.1. Classification (NCBI taxonomy): domain Eukaryota; kingdom Metazoa; phylum Chordata; class Mammalia; order Rodentia; family Caviidae; genus Cavia; species Cavia porcellus. The sequence continues at coordinate 2,117,611 of NW_026947558.1, forward strand.
CGCGGAGTGTTGCGCATTGTATGGGTGTGTAACATTACATTCACTAGTAGGAGTCAGAAAAACATCACGGGGTGGTGTGAATCATAGGGTATGAATTAGGATAGGCAGTGAGTGGCAATGTAGGATGGAGAAAATCACCACGGGGTGGTCAGCATGGGGAGGTAAGGAAACATGCAGTGGCAATGTAGGATATGTTTCTGAAAAACATCGCGGGGTGGTGCGCATTGTATGGGTGTGTAACATTACATTCACTAGTAGGAGTGAGAAAAACATCACGGGGTGGTGTGAATCATAGGGTCTGAATTAGGATAGGCAGTGAGTGGCAATGTAGGATGGAGAAAAGCACCACGGGATGGTCAGCATGGCTAGGTCAGGAAACATGCAGTGGCAATGTAGGATATGTTTCTGAAAAACATCGCGGGGTGGTGCACATTGTATGGGTGTGTAACCTTACATTCCCTAGTAGGAGTGAGAAAAACATCAAGGGGTGGTGTGAATCATAGGGTCTGAATTAGGATAGGCAGTGAGTGGCAATGTAGGATGGAGAAAAGCACCACGGGGTGGTCAGCATGGGGAGGTCAGGAAACATGCAGTGGCAATGTAGGATATGTTTCTGAAAAACATCGCGGGGTGGTGCGCATTGTTTGGGTGTGTAACATTACATTCATTCGTAGGAGTGAGAAAAACATCACGGGGTGGTGTGAATCATACGGTCTGAATTGGGATAGGCAGTGAGTGGCAATGTAGAATGGAGAAAACACCACGGGGTGGTCAGCATGGGGAGGTCAGTAAACATGCAGTGGCAATGTAGGATAGGTTTCTGAAAAACATCGCGGGGTGGTGCGCATTGTATCGGTGTGTAACCTTACATTCACTAGTAGGAGTGAGAAAAACATCACGGCGTGGTGTGAATCATAGGGTCTGTATTAGGAGAGGCAGTGAGTGGAAATTTAGGATGGAGAAATGCACGACGGGGTGGTCAGCATGGGGATGACAGGAAACATTCAGTGGCAATGTAGGATAGGTTTCTGAAAAACATCGCGCTGTGGTGCGCATTGTATGGGTGTTTAGCATTACATTCACTAGTAGGAGAGAGAAAAACGTCACGGGGTGATGTGAAGCATAGGGTCTGAATTAGGATAAACAGTGAGTGGCAATGTAGGATGGAGAAAAGCACCACGGGGTGCTCAGCTCAGGCAGGTCAGAAAACATGCAGTAGCAATGTAGGATAGGTTTCTGAAAAACATCGCGGGGTGGTGCGCATTGTTTGGGTGTGTAACAACACATTCACTAGTAGGAGTGAAAAAAATGTAACGGGGTCGTGTGAATCATAGGGTCTGAATTAGGATAGGCAGGGAGTGGCAATGTAGGATGGAGAAAAGCACCATGGGGAGGTCAGCACGGTGAGGTCAGAAAACATGCAGTGGCAATGTAGGATAGGTTTCTGAAAAACATCGCGGGGTGGTGCGCATTGTATGGGTGTGTAACATTACATTCACTAGTAGGAGTGAGAAAAATGTCACGGGGTGGTGTGAATTATAGGGTCTGAATTAGGATAGGCAGTGAGTGGCAATGTAGGATGGATAAAAGCACCACGATGTGGTCAGCATGGGAAGTGAGGAAACATGCAGTGGCAATGTAGGATAGGTTTCTGAAAAACATCGCGGTGTTGTGCGCATTGTATGGGTGTGTAACCTTACATTCAATAGTAGGAGTGAGAAAAACATCAGGGGTGGTGTGAATCTTAGGGTCTGAATTAGGATAGGCAGTGAGTGGCAATGTAGGATGGAGAAAAGCACCACTGGGTGGTCAGCATGGGGAGGTCAGGAAACATGCAGTGGCAATGTAGGATAGGTTTCTGAAAAACATCGCGGGGTGGTGCGCATTGTACGGGTGTGTCACATTACATTCACTAGTAGGAGTGAGAAAAACATCACGGGATGGTGTGAATCATAGGGTCTGATTTAGGATAGGCAGTGAGTGGCAATGTAGGATGGAGAAAAGCACCACGGGGTGGTCAGCATGGGGAGGTCAGGAAACATGCAGTGGCAATGTAGGATAGGTTTCTGAAGAGCATCTCCGGGTGATGCGCATTGTATTGGTGTGTAACATTACATTCACATGTAGGAGTCAGAAAAACACCACGTGGTGGGGTGAATCATAGTGTCTGAATTAGGAAAGGCAGTGAGTGGCAATGTAGGATGGATAAAAGCACCACGGGGTGGTCAGCATAGGGAGGTCAGGAAACATGCAGTGGCAATGTAGGATAGGTTTCTGAAAAACATCGCGGGGCGGTGGGCATTGTATGGGTGTGTAGCATTACATTCACTAGTAGGAGTGAGAAAAACATCACGGGGTGGTGTGAATCATAGGTTCTGAATTAGGATAGGCAGTGAGTGGCAATGTAGGATGGAGAAAAGCACCACGGGGTGGTCAGCATGGGGAGGTCAGGAAACATGCAGTGGCAATGTAGGATAGGTTTCTGAAAAACATCGCGGGGTGGTGCACATTGTATGGGTGTGTAACCTTACATTCACTAGTAGGAGTGAGAAAAACATCACGGGGTGGTGTGAATCATAGGGTCTGAATTAGGATAGGCAGTGAGAGGCAATGTAGGATGGAAAAAAGCACCACGGGGTGGTCAGCATGGGGATGTCAGGAAACATGCAGTGACAATGTAGGATAGTTTTCTGAAAAACATCGCGGGGTAGTGCGCATTGTATGGGTGTATAACATTACATTCATTCGTAGGAGTGAGAAAAACATCACGGGGTGGTGTGAATCATAGGGTCTGAATTAGAATAGGCAGTGAGTGGCAATGTAGGATGGAGAAAACACCACGGGGTGGTCAGCATGGGGAGGTCAGGAAACATGCAGTGGCAATGTAGGATAGGTTTCTGAAAAACATCGCGGGGTGTTGCGCATTGTATGGGTGTGTAACCTTACATTCACAAGTAGGAGTGAGAAAAACATCACGGGGTGGTGTGAATCATAGGGTCTGTATTAGGAGAGGCAGTGAGTGGCAATGTAGGATGGAGAAAAGCACCACGGGGTGGTCAGCATGGGGAGGTCAGGAAACATGCAGTGGCAATGTAGGATAGGTATCTGAAAAACATCGCGGGGTAGTGCACATTGTATGGGTGTATAACATTACATTCATTAGTAGGAGTGAGAAAAACATCACGGGGTGGGGTGAATCATAGGGTCTGAATTAGGATAGGCAGTGAGTGGCAATGTAAGATGGAGAAAAGCACCACGGGGTGGTCAGCATGGGGAGGTCAGGAAACATGCAGTGGCATGTAGGATAGGTTTCTGAAAAACATCGCGGGGTGGTGCGCATTGTATGGGTGTGTAACATTACATTAACTCGGAGGAGTGAGAAAAACATCACGGGGTGGTGTGAATCATAGGGTCTGAATTAGGATAGGCAGTGAGTTGCAATGTAGGATGGAGAAAAGCACCTCGGGTTGGTCAGCATGGGGAGGTCAGGAAACATGCAGTGGCAATGTAGGATAGGTTTCTGAAAAACATTGCGGGGTAGTGCGCATTGTATGGGTGTATAACACTACATTCATTAGTAGGAGTGAGAAAAACATCACGGGGTGGGGTGAAACATAGGGTCTGAATTAGGATAGGAAGTGAGTGGCAATGTAAGATGGAGAAAAGCACAACGGGGTGGCCAGCATGCGGAGGTCAGGAAACATGCAGTGGCAATGTAGGATAGGTTACTGAAAAACATCGCGGAGTGTTGCGCATTGTATGGGTGTGTAACATTACATTCACTAGTAGGAGTCAGAAAAACATCACGGGGTGGTGTGAATCATAGGGTATGAATTAGGATAGGCAGTGAGTGGCAATGTAGGATGGAGAAAATCACCACGGGGTGGTCAGCATGGGGAGGTCAGGAAACATGCAGTGGCAATGTAGGATATGTTTCTGAAAAACATCGCGGGGTGGTGCGCATTGTATGGGTGTGTAACATTACATTCACTAGTAGGAGTGAGAAAAACATCACGGGGTGGTGTGAATCATAGGGTCTGAATTAGGATAGGCAGTGAGTGGCAATGTAGGATGGAGAAAAGCACCACGGGATGGTCAGCATGGCTAGGTCAGGAAACATGCAGTGGCAATGTAGGATATGTTTCTGAAAAACATCGCGGGGTGGTGCACATTGTATGGGTGTGTAACCTTACATTCCCTAGTAGGAGTGAGAAAAACATCAAGGGGTGGTGTGAATCATAGGGTCTGAATTAGGATAGGCAGTGAGTGGCAATGTAGGATGGAGAAAAGCACCACGGGGTGGTCAGCATGGGGAGGTCAGGAAACATGCAGTGGCAATGTAGGATATGTTTCTGAAAAACATCGCGGGGTGGTGCGCATTGTATGGGTGTGTAACATTACATTCATTCGTAGGAGTGAGAAAAACATCACGGGGTGGTGTGAATCATACGGTCTGAATTCGGATAGGCAGTGAGTGGCAATGTAGAATGGAGAAAACACCACGGGGTGGTCAGCATGGGGAGGTCAGTAAACATGCAGTGGCAATGTAGGATAGGTTTCTGAAAAACATTGCGGGGTGGTGCGCATTGTATCGGTGTGTAACCTTACATTCACTAGTAGGAGTGAGAAAAACATCACGGCGTGGTGTGAATCATAGGGTCTGTATTAGGAGAGGCAGTGAGTGGAAATTTAGGATGGAGAAATGCACCACGGGGTGGTCAGCATGGGGATGACAGGAAACATTCAGTGGCAATGTAGGATAGGTTTCTGAAAAACATCGCGCTGTGGTGCGCATTGTATGGGTGTTTAGCATTACATTCACTAGTAGGAGTGAGAAAAACGTCACGGGGTGATGTGAAGCATAGGGTCTGAATTAGGATAAGCAGTGAGTGGCAATGTAGGATGGAGAAAAGCACCACGGGGTGCTCAGCTCAGGCAGGTCAGAAAACATGCAGTAGCAATGTAGGATAGGTTTCTGAAAAACATCGCGGGGTGGTGCGCATTGTTTGGGTGTGTAACAACACATTCACTAGTAGGAGTGAAAAAAATGTAACGGGGTCGTGTGAATCATAGGGTCTGAATTAGGATAGGCAGGGAGTGGCAATGTAGGATGGAGAAAAGCACCATGGGGAGGTCAGCACGGTGAGGTCAGAAAACATGCAGTGGCAATGTAGGATAGGTTTCTGAAAAACATCGCGGGGTGGTGCGCATTGTATGGGTGTGTAACATTACATTCACTAGTAGGAGTGAGAAAAATGTCACGGGGTGGTGTGAATTATAGGGTCTGAATTAGGATAGGCAGTGAGTGGCAATGTAGGATGGATAAAAGCACCACGATGTGGTCAGCATGGGAAGTGAGGAAACATGCAGTGGCAATGTAGGATAGGTTTCTGAAAAACATCGCGGTGTTGTGCGCATTGTATGGGTGTGTAACCTTACATTCAATAGTAGGAGTGAGAAAAACATCAGGGGTGGTGTGAATCTTAGGGTCTGAATTAGGATAGGCAGTGAGTGGCAATGTAGGATGGAGAAAAGCACCACTGGGTGGTCAGCATGGGGAGGTCAGGAAACATGCAGTGGCAATGTAGGATAGGTTTCTGAAAAACATCGCGGGGTGGTGCGCATTGTACGGGTGTGTCACATTACATTCACTAGTAGGAGTGAGAAAAACATCACGGGATGGTGTGAATCATAGGGTCTGATTTAGGATAGGCAGTGAGTGGCAATGTAGGATGGAGAAAAGCACCACGGGGTGGTCAGCATGGGGAGGTCAGGAAACATGCAGTGGCAATGTAGGATAGGTTTCTGAAGAGCATCTCCGGGTGATGCGCATTGTATTGGTGTGTAACATTACATTCACATGTAGGAGTCAGAAAAACACCACGTGGTGGGGTGAATCATAGTGTCTGAATTAGGAAAGGCAGTGAGTGGCAATGTAGGATGGATAAAAGCACCACGGGGTGGTCAGCATAGGGAGGTCAGGAAACATGCAGTGGCAATGTAGGATAGGTTTCTGAAAAACATCGCGGGGCGGTGGGCATTGTATGGGTGTGTAACCTTACATTCACTAGTAGGAGTGAGAAAAACATCACGGGGTGGTGTGAATCATAGGGTCTGAATTAGGATAGGCAGTGAGTGGCAATGTACGATGGAGAAAAGCACCACGGGGTGGTCAGCATGGGGAGGTCAGGAAACATGCAGTGGCAATGTAGGATAGGTATCTGAAAAACATCGCGGGGTAGTGCGCATTGTATGGGTGTGTAACATTACATTCATTAGTAGGAGAGAGAAAAACATCACGGGGTGGGGTGAATCATAGGGTCTGAATTAGGATAGGCAGTGAGTGGCAATGTAAGATGGAGAAAAGCACCACGGGGTGGTCAGCATGGGGAGGACAGGAAACATGCATAGGCAATGTAGGATAGGTTTCTGAAAAACATCGCGGGGTGGTGCGCATTGTATGGGTGTGTAACATTACATTCACTAGTAGGAGTGAGAAAAACATCACGGGTGGTGTGAATCATAGGGTCTGAATTAGGATAGGCAGTGAGTGGCAATGTAGGATGGAGAAAAGCACCACGGGGTGGTCAGCATGGGGAGGTCAGGAAACATGCAGTGGCAATGTAGGATAGGTTTCTGAAAAACATCGCGGGGTAGTGCGCATTGTATGGGTGTATAACATTACATTCATTAGTAGGACTGAGAAAAACATCACGGGGTTGGGTGAAACATAGGGTCTGAATTAGCATAGGCAGTGAGTGGCAATGTAAGATGGAGAAAAGCACAACGAGGTGGTCAGCATGGGGAGGTCAGGAAACATACAGCGGCAATGTAGGATAGGTTACTGAAAAACATCGCGGAGTGGTGCGCATTGTATGGGTGTGTAACATTACATTCACTAGTAGGAGTGAGAAAAACATCACGGGGTAGTGTGAATCATAGGGTCTGAATTAGGATAGGCAGTGAGTGGCAATGTAGGATGGAGAAAAGCACCACGGGATGGTCAGCATGGCTAGGTCAGGAAACATGCAGTGGCAATGTAGGATAGGTTTCTGAAAAACATCGCGGGGTGGTGCGCATTGTATGGGTGTGTAACCTTACATTTCCTAGTAGGAGTGAGAAAAACATCAAGGGGTGGTGTGAATCATAGGGTCTGAATTAGGATAGGCAGTGAGTGGCAATGTAGGATGGAGAAAAGCACCACGGGGTGGTCAGCATGGGGAGGTCAGGAAACATGCAGTGGCAATGTAGGATAGGTTTCTGAAAAACATCGCGGGGTGGTGCACATTGTATGGGTGTGTAACCTTACATTCACTAGTAGGAGTGAGAAAAACATCACGGGGTGGTGTGAATCATAGGGTCTGAATTAGGATAGGCAGTGAGAGGCAATGTAGGATGGAGAAAAGCACCACGGGGTGGTCAGCATGGGGATGTCAGGAAACATGCAGTGGCAATGTAGGATAGGTTTCTGAAAAACATCGCGGGGTAGTGCGCATTGTATGGGTGTATAACATTACATTCATTCGTAGGAGTGAGAAAAACATCACGGGGTGGTGTGAATCATAGGGTCTGAATTAGGATAGGCAGTGAGTGGCAATGTAGGATGGAGAAAACACCACGGGGTGGTCAGCATGGGCAGGTCAGGAAACATGCAGTGGCAATGTAGGATAGGTTTCTGAAAAACATCGCGGGGTGGTGCGCATTGTATGGGTGTGTAACCTTACATTCCCTAGTACGAGTGAGAAAAACATCAAGGGGTGGTGTGAATCATAGGGTCTGAATTAGGATAAGCAGTGAGTGGCAATGTAGGATGGAGAAAAGCACCATGGGGAGTTCAGCACGGGGAGGTCAGAAAACATGCAGTGGCAATGTAGGATAGGTTTCTGAAAAACATCGCGGGGTAGTGCGCATTGTATGGGTGTATAACATTACATTCATTAGTAGGAGTGAGAAAAACATCACGGGGTGGGGTGAAACATAGGGTCTGAATTAGGATAGGCAGAGTGGCAATGTAAGATGGAGAAAAGCACAACGGGGTGGTCAGCATGGGGAGGTCAGGAAACATGCAGTGGCAATGTAGGATAGGTTACTGAAAAACATCGCGGAGTGGTGCGCATTGTATGGGTGTGTAACATTACATTCACTAGTAAGAGTGAGAAAAACATCACAGGGTGGTGTGAATCATAGGGTCTGAATTAGGATAGGCAGTGAGTGGCAATGTAGGATGGAGAAAAGCACCACGTGGTGGTCAGCATGGGGAGGTCAGGAAACATGCAGTGGCAATGTAGGATAGGTATCTGAAAAACATCGCGGGGTAGTGCGCATTGTATGGGTGTATAACATTACATTCATTAGTAGGAGTGAGAAAAACATCACGGGGTGGTGTGAATCATAGGGTCTGAATTAGGATAGGCAGTGAGTGGCAATGTAGGATGGAGAAAAGCACCACGGGATGGTCAGCATGGCTAGGTCAGGAAACATGCAGTGGCAATGTAGGATAGGTTTCTGAAAAACATCGCGGGGTGGTGCGCATTGTATGGGTGTGTAACCTTACATTCCCTAGTAGGAGTGAGAAAAACATCAAGGGGTGGTGTGAATCATAGGGTCTGAATTAGGATAGGCAGTGAGTGGCAATGTAGGATGGAGAAAAGCACCACGGTGTGGTCAGCATGGGGAGGTTAGGAAACATGCAGTGGCAATGTAGGATAGGTTTCTGAAAAACATCGCGGGGTGGTGCACATTGTATGGGTGTGTAACCTTACATTCACTAGTAGGAGTGAGAAAAACATCACTGGGTGGTGTGAATCATAGGGTCTGAATTAGGATAGGCAGTGAGAGGCAATGTAGGATGGAGAAAAGCACCACGGGGTGGTCAGCATGGGGATGTCAGGAAACATGCAGTGGCAATGTAGGATAGGTTTCTGAAAAACATCGCGGGGTAGTGCGCATTGTATGGGTGTATAAGATTACATTCATTCGTAGGAGTGAGAAAAACATCACGGGGTGGTGTGAATCATAGGGTCTGAATTAGGATAGGCAGTGAGAGGCAATGTAGGATGGAGAAAAGCACCACGGGGTGGTCAGCATGGGGATGTCAGGAAACATGCAGTGGCAATGTAGGATAGGTTTCTGAAAAACATCGCGGGGTAGTGCGCATTGTATGGGTGTATAACATTACATTCATTCGTAGGAGTGAGAAAAACATCACGGGGTGGTGTGAATCATAGGGTCTGAATTAGGATAGGCAGTGAGTGGCAATGTAGGATGGAGAAAACACCACGGGGTGGTCAGCATGGGCAGGTCAGGAAACATGCAGTGGCAATGTAGGATAGGTTTCTGAAAAACATCGCGGGGTGGTGCGCATTGTATGGGTGTGTAACCTTACATTCCCTAGTAGGAGTGAGAAAAACATCAAGGGGTGGTGTGAATCATAGGGTCTGAATTAGGATAAGCAGTGAGTGGCAATGTAGGATGGAGAAAAGCACCATGGGGAGTTCAGCACGGGGAGGTCAGAAAACATGCAGTGGCAATGTAGGATAGGTTTCTGAAAAACATCGCGGGGTAGTGCGCATTGTATGGGTGTATAACATTACATTCATTAGTAGGAGTGAGAAAAACATCACGGGGTGGGGTGAAACATAGGGTCTGAATTAGGATAGGCAGAGTGGCAATGTAAGATGGAGAAAAGCACAACGGGGTGGTCAGCATGGGGAGGTCAGGAAACATGCAGTGGCAATGTAGGATAGGTTACTGAAAAACATCGCGGAGTGGTGCGCATTGTATGGGTGTGTAACATTACATTCACTAGTAAGAGTGAGAAAAACATCACAGGGTGGTGTGAATCATAGGGTCTGAATTAGGATAGGCAGTGAGTGGCAATGTAGGATGGAGAAAAGCACCACGTGGTGGTCATCATGGGGAGGTCAGGAAACATGCAGTGGCAATGTAGGATAGGTATCTGAAAAACATCGCGGGGTAGTGCGCATTGTATGGGTGTATAACATTACATTCATTAGTAGGAGTGAGAAAAACATCACGGGGTGGTGTGAATCATAGGGTCTGAATTAGGATAGGCAGTGAGTGGCAATGTAGGATGGAGAAAAGCACCACGGGATGGTCAGCATGGCTAGGTCAGGAAACATGCAGTGGTAATGTAGGATAGGTTTCTGAAAAACATCGCGGGGTGGTGCGCATTGTATGGGTGTGTAACCTTACATTCCCTAGTAGGAGTGAGAAAAACATCAAGGGGTGGTGTGAATCATAGGGTCTGAATTAGGATAGGCAGTGAGTGGCAATGTAGGATGGAGAAAAGCACCACGGTGTGGTCAGCATGGGGAGGTTAGGAAACATGCAGTGGCAATGTAGGATAGGTTTCTGAAAAACATCGCGGGGTGGTGCACATTGTATGGGTGTGTAACCTTACATTCACTAGTAGGAGTGAGAAAAACATCACTGGGTGGTGTGAATCATAGGGTCTGAATTAGGATAGGCAGTGAGAGGCAATGTAGGATGGAGAAAAGCACCACGGGGTGGTCAGCATGGGGATGTCAGGAAACATGCAGTGGCAATGTAGGATAGGTTTCTGAAAAACATCGCGGGGTAGTGCGCATTGTATGGGTGTATAAGATTACATTCATTCGTAGGAGTGAGAAAAACATCACGGGGTGGTGTGAATCATAGGGTCTGAATTAGGATAGGCAGTGAGTGGCAATGTAGGATGGAGAAAACACCACGGGGTGGTCAGCATGGGGAGGTCAGGAAACATGCAGTGGCAATGTAGGATAGGTTTCTGAAAAACATCGCGGGGTGGTGCGCATTGTATGGGTGTGTAACCTTACATTCACTAGTAGGAGTGAGAAAAACATCACGGGGTGGTGTGAATCATAGGGTCTGTATTAGGAGAGGCAGTGAGTGGAAATGTAGAATGGAGAAATGCACCACGGGGTGGTCAGCATGGGGAGGTCAGGAAACATGCAGTGGCAATGTAGGATAGGTTTCTGAAAAACATCGCGGTGTGGTGTGCATTGTATGGGTGTTTAGCATTACATTCACTAGTAGGAGTGAGAAAAACGTCACGGGGTGATGCGAATCATAGGGTCTGAATTAGGATAAGCAGTGAGTGGCAATGTAGGATGGAGAAAAGCACCATGGGGAGGTCAGCACGGGGAGGTCAGAAAACATGCAGTGGCAATGTAGGATAGGTTTCTGAAAAACATCGCGGGGTAGTGCGCATTGTATGGGTGTATAACATTACATTCATTAGTAGGAGTGAGAAAAACATCACGGGGTGGGGTGAAACATAGGGTCTGAATTAGGATAGGCAGAGTGGCAATGTAAGATGGAGAAAAGCACAACGGGGTGGTCAGCATGGGGAGGTCAGGAAACATGCAGTGGCAATGTAGGATAGGTTACTGAAAAACATCGCGGAGTGGTGCGCATTGTATGGGTGTGTAACATTACATTCACTAGTAAGAGTGAGAAAAACATCACAGGGTGGTGTGAATCATAGGGTCTGAATTAGGATAGGCAGTGAGTGGCAATGTAGGATGGAGAAAAGCACCACGTGGTGGTCAGCATGGGGAGGTCAGGAAACATGCAGTGGCAATGTAGGATAGGTATCTGAAAAACATCGCGGGGTAGTGCGCATTGTATGGGTGTATAACATTACATTCATTAGTAGGAGTGAGAAAAACATCACGGGGTGGTGTGAATCATAGGGTCTGAATTAGGATAGGCAGTGAGTGGCAATGTAGGATGGAGAAAAGCACCACGGGATGGTCAGCATGGCTAGGTCAGGAAACATGCAGTGGCAATGTAGGATAGGTTTCTGAAAAACATCGCGGGGTGGTGCGCATTGTATGGGTGTGTAACCTTACATTCCCTAGTAGGAGTGAGAAAAACATCAAGGGGTGGTGTGAATCATAGGGTCTGAATTAGGATAGGCAGTGAGTGGCAATGTAGGATGGAGAAAAGCACCACGGTGTGGTCAGCATGGGGAGGTTAGGAAACATGCAGTGGCAATGTAGGATAGGTTTCTGAAAAACATCGCGGGGTGGTGCACATTGTATGGGTGTGTAACCTTACATTCACTAGTAGGAGTGAGAAAAACATCACTGGGTGGTGTGAATCATAGGGTCTGAATTAGGATAGGCAGTGAGAGGCAATGTAGGATGGAGAAAAGCACCACGGGGTGGTCAGCATGGGGATGTCAGGAAACATGCAGTGGCAATGTAGGATAGGTTTCTGAAAAACATCGCGGGGTAGTGCGCATTGTATGGGTGTATAAGATTACATTCATTCGTAGGAGTGAGAAAAACATCACGGGGTGGTGTGAATCATAGGGTCTGAATTAGGATAGGCAGTGAGAGGCAATGTAGGATGGAGAAAAGCACCACGGGGTGGTCAGCATGGGGATGTCAGGAAACATGCAGTGGCAATGTAGGATAGGTTTCTGAAAAACATCGCGGGGTAGTGCGCATTGTATGGGTGTATAACATTACATTCATTCGTAGGAGTGAGAAAAACATCACGGGGTGGTGTGAATCATAGGGTCTGAATTAGGATAGGCAGTGAGTGGCAATGTAGGATGGAGAAAACACCACGGGGTGGTCAGCATGGGCAGGTCAGGAAACATGCAGTGGCAATGTAGGATAGGTTTCTGAAAAACATCGCGGGGTGGTGCGCATTGTATGGGTGTGTAACCTTACATTCCCTAGTAGGAGTGAGAAAAACATCAAGGGGTGGTGTGAATCATAGGGTCTGAATTAGGATAAGCAGTGAGTGGCAATGTAGGATGGAGAAAAGCACCATGGGGAGTTCAGCACGGGGAGGTCAGAAAACATGCAGTGGCAATGTAGGATAGGTTTCTGAAAAACATCGCGGGGTAGTGCGCATTGTATGGGTGTATAACATTACATTCATTAGTAGGAGTGAGAAAAACATCACGGGGTGGGGTGAAACATAGGGTCTGAATTAGGATAGGCAGAGTGGCAATGTAAGATGGAGAAAAGCACAACGGGGTGGTCAGCATGGGGAGGTCAGGAAACATGCAGTGGCAATGTAGGATAGGTTACTGAAAAACATCGCGGAGTGGTGCGCATTGTATGGGTGTGTAACATTACATTCACTAGTAAGAGTGAGAAAAACATCACAGGGTGGTGTGAATCATAGGGTCTGAATTAGGATAGGCAGTGAGTGGCAATGTAGGATGGAGAAAAGCACCACGTGGTGGTCATCATGGGGAGGTCAGGAAACATGCAGTGGCAATGTAGGATAGGTATCTGAAAAACATCGCGGGGTAGTGCGCATTGTATGGGTGTATAACATTACATTCATTAGTAGGAGTGAGAAAAACATCACGGGGTGGTGTGAATCATAGGGTCTGAATTAGGATAGGCAGTGAGTGGCAATGTAGGATGGAGAAAAGCACCACGGGATGGTCAGCATGGCTAGGTCAGGAAACATGCAGTGGTAATGTAGGATAGGTTTCTGAAAAACATCGCGGGGTGGTGCGCATTGTATGGGTGTGTAACCTTACATTCCCTAGTAGGAGTGAGAAAAACATCAAGGGGTGGTGTGAATCATAGGGTCTGAATTAGGATAGGCAGTGAGTGGCAATGTAGGATGGAGAAAAGCACCACGGTGTGGTCAGCATGGGGAGGTTAGGAAACATGCAGTGGCAATGTAGGATAGGTTTCTGAAAAACATCGCGGGGTGGTGCACATTGTATGGGTGTGTAACCTTACATTCACTAGTAGGAGTGAGAAAAACATCACTGGGTGGTGTGAATCATAGGGTCTGAATTAGGATAGGCAGTGAGAGGCAATGTAGGATGGAGAAAAGCACCACGGGGTGGTCAGCATGGGGATGTCAGGAAACATGCAGTGGCAATGTAGGATAGGTTTCTGAAAAACATCGCGGGGTAGTGCGCATTGTATGGGTGTATAAGATTACATTCATTCGTAGGAGTGAGAAAAACATCACGGGGTGGTGTGAATCATAGGGTCTGAATTAGGATAGGCAGTGAGTGGCAATGTAGGATGGAGAAAACACCACGGGGTGGTCAGCATGGGGAGGTCAGGAAACATGCAGTGGCAATGTAGGATAGGTTTCTGAAAAACATCGCGGGGTGGTGCGCATTGTATGGGTGTGTAACCTTACATTCACTAGTAGGAGTGAGAAAAACATCACGGGGTGGTGTGAATCATAGGGTCTGTATTAGGAGAGGCAGTGAGTGGAAATGTAGAATGGAGAAATGCACCACGGGGTGGTCAGCATGGGGAGGTCAGGAAACATGCAGTGGCAATGTAGGATAGGTTTCTGAAAAACATCGCGGTGTGGTGTGCATTGTATGGGTGTTTAGCATTACATTCACTAGTAGGAGTGAGAAAAACGTCACGGGGTGATGCGAATCATAGGGTCTGAATTAGGATAAGCAGTGAGTGGCAATGTAGGATGGAGAAAAGCACCATGGGGAGGTCAGCACGGGGAGGTCAGAAAACATGCAGTGGCAATGTAGGATAGGTTTCTGAAAAACATCGCGGGGTGGTGCGCATTGTATGGGTGTGTAACATTACATTCACTAGTAGGAGTGAGAAAAATGTCACAGGGTGGTGTGAATTATAGGGTCTGAATTAGGATAGGCAGTGAGTGGCAATGTAGGATGGAGAAAAGCACCACGGTGTGGTCAGCATGGGAAGTGAGGAAACATGCAGTGTCAATGTAGGATAGGTTTCTGAAAAACATCGCGGGGTGGTGCGCATTGTATGGGTGTGTAACATTACATTCACTAGTAGGAGTGAGAAAAATGTCACAGGGTGGTGTGAATTATAGGGTCTGAATTAGGATAGGCAGTGAGTGGCACTGTAGGATGGAGAAAAGCACCACGGGGTGGTCAGCATGGGGAGGTCAGGAAACATGCAGTGGCAATGTAGGATAGGTTTCTGAAAAACATCGCGGGGTAGTGCGCATTGTATGGGTGTATAACATTACACTCATTAGTAGGAGTGAGAAAAACATCACGGGGTGGTGTGAATCATAGGGTATGAATTAGGATAGGCAGTGAGTGCAATGTAGGATGGAGAAAATCACCACGGGGTGGTCAGCATGGGGAGGTCAGGAAACATGCAGTGGCAATGTAGGATATGTTTCTGAAAAACATCGCGGGGTGGTGCGCATTGTATGGGTGTGTAACATTACATTCACTCGTAGGAGTGAGAAAATCATCACAGGGTGGTGTGAATCATAGGGTCTGAATTAGGATAGGCAATGAGTGGCAATGTAGGATGGAGAAAAGCACCACGGGATGGTCAGCATGGCTAGGTCAGGAAACATGCTGTGGCAATGTAGGATAGATTTCTGAAAAATATCACGGGGTGGTGCGCATTGTATGGGTGTGTAACCTTACATTCACTAGTAGAAGTGAGAAAAACGTCACGGGGTGGTCTGAGTCATAGGGTCTGAATTAGGATAGGCAGTGAGTGGCAATGTAGGATGGAGAAAAGCACCACGGGGTGGTAAGCATGGGGAGGTCAGGAAACATGCAGTGGCAATGTAGGATTGGTATCTGAAAAACATCGCGGGGTAGTGCGCATTGTATGGGTGTATAACATTACATTCATTAGTAGGAGTGAGAAAAACATCACGGGGTGGGGTGAATCATAGGGTCTGAATTAGGATAGGCAGTGAGTGGCAATGTAAGACGGAGAAAAGCACCACGGGGTGGTCAGCATGGGGAGGTCAGGAAACATGCAGTGGCAATGTAGGATAGGTTTCTGAAAAACATCACGGGGTGGTGCGCATTGTAATGGGTGTGTAACATTACATTCACTCGGAGGAGTGAGAAAAACATCACGGGGTGGTGTGAATCATAGGGTCTGAATTAGGATAGGCAGTGAGTTGCAATGTAGGATGGAGAAAAGCACCACGGGGTGGTCAGCATGGGGAGGTCAGGAAACATGCAGTGGCAATGTAGGATAGGTTTCTGAAAAACATCGCGGGGTAGTGCGCATTGTATGGGTGTATAACATTACATTCATTAGTAGGAGTGAGAAAAACATCACGGGGTGGGGTGAAACATAGGGTCTGAATTAGGATAGGCAGTGAGTGGCAATGTAAGATGGAGAAAAGCACAACGGGGTGGTCAGCATGCGGAGGTCAGGAAACAGGCAGTGGCAATGTAGGATAGGTTACTGAAAAACATCGCGGAGTGGTGCGCATTGTATGGGTGTGTAACATTACATTCACTAGTAGGAGTCAGAAAAACATCACGGGGTGGTGTGAATCATAGGGTATGAATTAGGATAGGCAGTGAGTGGCAATGTAGGATGGAAAAAATCACCACGGGGTGGTCAGCATGGGGAGGTCAGGAAACATGCAGTGGCAATGTAGGATATGTTTCTGAAAAACATCGCGGGGTGGTGCGCATTGTATGGGTGTGTAACATTACATTCACTAGTAGGAGTCAGAAAAACATCACGGGGTGGTGTGAATCATAGGGTCTGAATTAGCATAGGCAGTGAGTGGCAATGTAGGATGGAGAAAAGCACCACGGGATGGTCAGCATGGCTAGGTCAGGAAACATGCAGTGGCAATGTAGGATAGGTTTCTGAAAAACATCGCGGGGTGGTGCGCATTGTATGGGTGTGTAACCTTACATTTCCTAGTAGGAGTGAGAAAAACATCAAGGGGTGGTGTGAATCATAGGGTCTGAATTAGGATAGGCAGTGAGTGGCAATGTAGGATGGAGAAAAGCACCACTGGGTGGTCAGCATGGGGAGGTCAGGAAACATGCAGTGGCAATGTAGGATAGGTTTCTGAAAAACATCGCGGGGTGGTGCACATTGTATGGGTGTGTAACCTTACATTCACTAGTAGGAGTGAGAAAAACATCACGGGGTGGTGTGAATCATAGGGTCTGAATTAGGATAGGCAGTGAGAGGCAATGTAGGATGGAGAAAAGCACCAGGGGTGGTCAGCATGGGGATGTCAGGAAATATGCAGTGGCAATGTAGGATAGGTTTCTAAAAAACATCGCGGGGTAGTGCGCATTGTATGGGTGTATAACATTACATTCATTCGTAGGAGTGAGAAAAACATCACGGGGTGGTGTGAATCATAGGGTCTGAATTAGGATAGGCAGTGAGTGGCAATGTAGGTTGGAGAAAACACCACGGGGTGGTCAGCATGGGGAGGTCAGGAAACATGCAGTGGCAATGTAGGATAGGTTTCTGAAAAACATCACGGGGTGGTGCGCATTGTATGGGTGTGTAATCTTACATTCACTAGTAGGAGTGAGAAAAACATCACGGGGTGGTGTGAATCATAGGGTCTGTATTAGGAGAGGCAGTGAGTGGAAATGTAGGATGGAGAAATGCACCACGGGGAGGTCAGCATGGGGATGTCAGGAATCATGCAGTGGCAATGTAGGATAGGTTTCTGAAAAACATCGCGGTGTGGTGCGCATTGTATGGGTGTTTAGCATTACATTCACTAGTAGGAGTGAGAAAAACGTCACGGGGTGATGCGAATCATAGAGTCTGAATTAGGATAAGCAGTGAGTGGCAATGTAGGATGGAAAATAGCACCATGGGGAGTTCAGCACGGGGAGGTCAGAAAACATGCAGTGGCAATGTAGGATAGGTTTCTGAAAAACATCGCGGGGTGGTGCGCATTGTATGGGTGTGTAACATTACATTCACTAGTAGGAGTGAGAAAAATGTCACGGGGTGGTGTGAATTATAGAGTCTGAATTAGGATAGGCAGTGAGTGGCAATGTAGGATGGAGAAAAGCACCACGGGGTGGTCAGCATGGGAAGTGAGGAAACATGCAGTGTCAAAGTAGGATAGGTTTCTGAAAAACATCGCGGGGTGGTGCGCATTTTATGGGTGTGTAACATTACATTCACTAGTAGGAGTGAGAAAAACATCACGGGGTGGTGTGAATCATAGGGTCTGAATTAGGATAGGCAGTGAGTGGCAATGTAGGATGCAGAAAAGCACCACGGGGTGCTCAGCATGGGGAGGTCAGGAAACATGCAGTGGCAATGTACGATAGGTTTGTAAAAAATATCGCGGGGTGGTGTGCATTGTATGGGTTTGTAACCTTACATTCACTAGTAGCAGTGAGAAAAACATCACGGGGTGGTGTGCATAATAGGGTCTGAATTAGGATAGGCAGTGAGTGGCAATGTAGGATGGAGAAAAGCACCATGGGGTGGTCAGCATGGGGAGGTCAGGAAACATGCAGTGGCAATGTAGGATAGGTTTCTGAAAAACATCACGGGGTGGTGCGCATTGTAATGGGTGTGTAACATTACATTCACTCGGAGGAGTGAGAAAAACATCACGGGGTGGTGTGAATCATAGGGTCTGAATTAGGATAGGCAGTGAGTTGCAATGTAGGATGGAGAAAAGCACCACGGGGTGGTCAGCATGGGGAGGTCAGGAAACATGCAGTGGCAATGTAGGATAGGTTTCTGAAAAACATCGCGGGGTAGTGCGCATTGTATGGGTGTATAACATTACATTCATTAGTAGGAGTGAGAAAAACATCACGGGGTGGGGTGAAACATAGGGTCTGAATTAGGATAGGCAGTGAGTGGCAATGTAAGATGGAGAAAAGCACAACGGGGTGGTCAGCATGCGGAGGTCAGGAAACAGGCAGTGGCAATGTAGGATAGGTTACTGAAAAACATCGCGGAGTGGTGCGCATTGTATGGGTGTGTAACATTACATTCACTAGTAGGAGTCAGAAAAACATCACGGGGTGGTGTGAATCATAGGGTATGAATTAGGATAGGCAGTGAGTGGCAATGTAGGATGGAAAAAATCACCACGGGGTGGTCAGCATGGGGAGGTCAGGAAACATGCAGTGGCAATGTAGGATATGTTTCTGAAAAACATCGCGGGGTGGTGCGCATTGTATGGGTGTGTAACATTACATTCACTAGTAGGAGTCAGAAAAACATCACGGGGTGGTGTGAATCATAGGGTCTGAATTAGCATAGGCAGTGAGTGGCAATGTAGGATGGAGAAAAGCACCACGGGATGGTCAGCATGGCTAGGTCAGGAAACATGCAGTGGCAATGTAGGATAGGTTTCTGAAAAACATCGCGGGGTGGTGCGCATTGTATGGGTGTGTAACCTTACATTTCCTAGTAGGAGTGAGAAAAACATCAAGGGGTGGTGTGAATCATAGGGTCTGAATTAGGATAGGCAGTGAGTGGCAATGTAGGATGGAGAAAAGCACCACGGGGTGGTCAGCATGGGGAGGTCAGGAAACATGCAGTGGCAATGTAGGATAGGTTTCTGAAAAACATCGCGGGGTGGTGCACATTGTATGGGTGTGTAACCTTACATTCACTAGTAGGAGTCAGAAAAACATCACGGGGTGGTGTGAATCATAGGGTCTGAATTAGGATAGGCAGTGAGAGGCAATGTAGGATGGAGAAAAGCACCACGGGGTGGTCAGCATGGGGATGTCAGGAAATATGCAGTGGCAATGTAGGATAGGTTTCTGAAAAACATCGCGGGGTAGTGCGCATTGTATGGGTGTATAACATTACATTCATTCGTAGGAGTGAGAAAAACATCACGGGGTGGTGTGAATCATAGGGTCTGAATTAGGATAGGCAGTGAGTGGCAATGTAGGATGGAGAAAACACCACGGGGTGGTCAGCATGGGGAGGTCAGGAAACATGCAGTGGCAATGTAGGATAGGTTTCTGAAAAACATCACGGGGTGGTGCGCATTGTATGGGTGTGTAACCTTACATTCACTAGTAGGAGTGAGAAAAACATCACGGGGTGGTGTGAATCATAGGGTCTGTATTAGGAGAGGCAGTGAGTGGAAATGTAGGATGGAGAAATGCACCACGGGGAGGTCAGCATGGGGATGTCAGGAAACATGCAGTGGCAATGTAGGATAGGTATCTGAAAAACATCGCGGTGTGGTGCGCATTGTATGGGTGTTTAGCATTACATTCACTAGTAGGAGTGAGAAAAACGTCACGGGGTGATGCGAATCATAGAGTCTGAATTAGGATAAGCAGTGAGTGGCAATGTAGGATGGAAAATAGCAACATGGGGAGTTCAGCACGGGGAGGTCAGAAAACATGCAGTGGCAATGTAGGATAGGTTTCTGAAAAACATCGCGGGGTGGTGCGCATTGTATGGGTGTGTAACATTACATTCACTAGTAGGAGTGAGAAAAATGTCACGGGGTGGTGTGAATTATAGGGTCTGAATTAGGATAGGCAGTGAGTGGCAATGTAGGATGGAGAAAAGCACCACGGGGTGGTCAGCATGGGAAGTGAGGAAACATGCAGTGTCAAAGTAGGATAGGTTTCTGAAAAACATCGCGGGGTGGTGCGCATTTTATGGGTGTGTAACATTACATTCACTAGTAGGAGTGAGAAAAACATCACGGGGTGGTGTGAATCATAGGGTCTGAATTAGGATAGGCAGTGAGTGGCAATGTAGGATGCAGAAAAGCACCACGGGGTGCTCAGCATGGGGAGGTCAGGAAACATGCAGTGGCAATGTACGATAGGTTTGTAAAAAATATCGCGGGGTGGTGTGCATTGTATGGGTTTGTAACCTTACATTCACTAGTAGCAGTGAGAAAAACATCACGGGGTGGTGTGCATAATAGGGTCTGAATTAGGATAGGCAGTGAGTGGCAATGTAGGATGGAGAAAAGCACCACGGGGTGGTCAGCATGGGGAGGTCAGGAAACATGCAGTGGCAATGTAGGATAGGTTTCTGAAAATTATCGCGGGGTAGTGCGCATTGTATGGGTGTATAACATTACATTCATTAGTAGGAGTGAGAAAAACATCACGGGGTGGGGTGAAACATAGGGTCTGAATTAGGATAGGCAGTGAGTGGCAATGTAAGATGGAGAAAAGCACAACGGGGTGGTCAGCATGGGGAGGTCAGGAAACATGCAGTGGCAATGTAGGATAGGTTACTGAAAAACATCGCGGAGTGGTGCGCATTGTATGGGTGTGTAACATTACATTCACTAGTAGGAGTGAGAAAAACATCACGGGGTGGTGTGAATCATAGGGTATGAATTAGGATAGGCAGTGAGTGCAATGTAGGATGGAGAAAATCACCACGGGGTGGTCAGCATGGGGAGGTCAGGAAACATGCAGTGGCAATGTAGGATATGTTTCTGAAAAACATCGCGGGGTGGTGCGCATTGTATGGGTGTGTAACATTACATTCACTAGTAGGAGTGAGAAAAACATCACGGGGTGGTGTGAATCATAGGGTCTGAATTAGGATAGGCAATGAGTGGCAATGTAGGATGGAGAAAAGCAAAACGGGATGGTCAGCATGGCTAGGTCAGGAAACATGCTGTGGCAATGTAGGATAGATTTCTAAAAAATATCACGGGGTGATGCGCATTGTATGGGTGTGTAACCTTACATTCACTAGTAGAAGTGACAAAAACGTCACGGGGTGGTCTGAGTCATAGGGTCTGAATTAGGATAGGCAGTGAGTGGCAATGTAGGATGGAGAAAAGCACCACGAGGTGGTCAGCATGGGGAGGTCAGGAAACATGCAGTGGCAATGTAGGATAGGTATCTGAAAAACATCGCGGGGTAGTGCGCATTGTATGGGTGTATAACATTACATTCATTAGTAGGAGTGAGAAAAACATCACGGGGTGGGGTGAATCATAGGGTCTGAATTAGGATAGGCAGTGAGTGGCAATGTAAGATGGAGAAAAGCACCACGGGGTGGTCAGCATGGGGAGGTCAGGAAACATGTAGTGGCAATGTAGGATAGGTTTCTGAAAAACATCGCGGGGTGGTGCGCATTGTAATGGGTGTGTAACATTACATTCACTCGGAGGAGTGAGAAAAACATAACGGGGTGGTGTGAATCATAGGGTCTGAATTAGGATAGGCAGTGAGTTGCAATGTAGGATGGAGAAAAGCACCACGGGGTGGTCAGCATGTGGAGGTCAGGAAACATGCAGTGGCAATGTAGGATAGGTTTCTGAAAAACATCGCGGGGTAGTGCGCATTGTATGGGTGTATAACATTACATTCATTCGTAGGAGTGAGAAAAACATCACGGGGTGGGGTGAAACATAGGGCCTGAATTAGGATAGGCAGTGAGTGGCAATATAATATGGAGAAAAGCACAACGGGGTGGTCAGCATGCGGAGGTCAGGAAACATGCAGTGTCAATGTAGGATAGGTTACTGAAAAACATCGCGGAGTGGTGCGCATTGTATGGGTGTGTAACATTACATTCACTAGTAGGAGTCAGAAAAACATCACGGGGTGGTGTGAATCATAGGGTATGAATTAGGATAGGCAGTGAGTGGCAATGTAGGATGGAAAAAATCACCACGGGGTGGTCAGCATGGGGAGGTCAGGAAACATGCAGTGGCAATGTAGGATAGGTTTCTGAAAAACATCGCGGGGTGGTGCACATTGTATGGGTGTGTAACCTTACATTCCCTAGTAGGAGTGAGAAAAACATCAAGGGGTGGTGTGAATCATAGGGTCTGAATTAGGATAGGCAGTGAGTGGCAATGTAGGATGGAGAAAAGCACCACGGGGTGGTCAGCATGGGGAGGTCAGGAAACATGCAGTGGCAATGTAGGATAGGTTTCTGAAAAACATCGCGGGGTGGTGCACATTGTATGGGTGTGTAACCTTACATTCACTAGTAGGAGTGAGAAAAACATCACGGGGTGGTGTGAATCATAGGGTCTGAATTAGGATAGGCAGTGAGAGGCAATGTAGGATGGAAAAAAGCACCACGGGGTGGTCAGCATGGGGAAGTCAGGAAACATGCAGTGACAATGTAGGATAGTTTTCTGAAAAACATCGCGGGGTAGTGCGCATTGTATGGGTGTATAACATTACATTCATTCGTAGGAGTGAGAAAAACATCCCGGGGTGGTGTGAATCATAGGGTCTGAATTAGAATAGGCAGTGAGTGGCAATGTAGGATGGAGAAAACACCACGGGGTGGTCAGCATGGGGAGGTCAGGAAACATGCAGTGGCAATGTAGGATAGGTTTCTGAAAAACATCGCGGGGTGTTGCGCATTGTATGGGTGTGTAACCTTACATTCACAAGTAGGAGTGAGAAAAACATCACGTGGTGGTGTGAATCATAGGGTCTGTATTAGGAGAGGCAGTGAGTGGCAATGTAGGATGGAGAAAAGCACCACGGGGTGGTCAGCATGGGGAGGTCAGGAAACATGCAGTGGCAATGTAGGATAGGTATCTGAAAAACATCGCGGGGTAGTGCACATTGTATGGGTGTATAACATTACATTCATTAGTAGGAGTGAGAAAAACATCACGGGGTGGGGTGAATCATAGGGTCTGAATTAGGATAGGCAGTGAGTGGCAATGTAAGATGGAGAAAAGCACCACGGGGTGGTCAGCATGGGGAGGTCAGGAAACATGCAGTGGCATGTAGGATAGGTTTCTGAAAAACATCGCGGGGTGGTGCGCATTGTATGGGTGTGTAACATTACATTAACTCGGAGGAGTGAGAAAAACATCACGGGGTGGTGTGAATCATAGGGTCTGAATTAGGATAGGCAGTGAGTTGCAATGTAGGATGGAGAAAAGCACCTCGGTGTGGTCAGCATGGGGAGGTCAGGAAACATGCAGTGGCAATGTAGGATAGGTTTCTGAAAAACATCGCGGGGTAGTGCGCATTGTATGGGTGTATAACACTACATTCATTAGTAGGAGTGAGAAAAACATCACGGGGTGGGGTGAAACATAGGGTCTGAATTAGGATAGGAAGTGAGTGGCAATGTAAGATGGAGAAAAGCACAACGGGGTGGTCAGCATGCGGAGGTCAGGAAACATGAAGTGGCAATGTAGGATAGGTTACTGAAAAACATCGCGGAGTGGTGCGCATTGTATGGGTGTGTAACATTACATTCACTAGTAGGAGTCAGAAAAACATCACGGGGTGGTGTGAATCATAGGGTATGAATTAGGATAGGCAGTGAGTGGCAATGTAGGATGGAGAAAATCACCACGGGGTGGTCAGCATGGGGAGGTCAGGAAACATGCAGTGGCAATGTAGGATATGTTTCTGAAAAACATCGCGGGGTGGTGCGCATTGTATGGGTGTGTAACATTACATTCACTAGTAGGAGTGAGAAAAACATCACGGGGTGGTGTGAATCATAGGGTCTGAATTAGGATAGGCAGTGAGTGGCAATGTAGGATGGAGAAAAGCACCACGGGATGGTCAGCATGGCTAGGTCAGGAAACATGCAGTGGCAATGTAGGATATGTTTCTGAAAAACATCGCGGGGTGGTGCACATTGTATGGGTGTGTAACCTTACATTCCCTAGTAGGAGTGAGAAAAACATCAAGGGGTGGTGTGAATCATAGGGTCTGAATTAGGATAGGCAGTGAGTGGCAATGTAGGATGGAGAAAAGCACCACGGGGTGGTCAGCATGGGGAGGTCAGGAAACATGCAGTGGCAATGTAGGATATGTTTCTGAAAAACATCGCGGGGTGGTGCGCATTGTATGGGTGTGTAACATTACATTCATTCGTAGGAGTGAGAAAATCATCACGGGGTGGTGTGAATCATACGGTCTGAATTGGGATAGGCATTGAGTGGCAATGTAGAATGGAGAAAACACCACGGGGTGGTCAGCATGGGGAGGTCAGTAAACATGCAGTGGCAATGTAGGATAGGTTTCTGAAAAACATCGCGGGGTGGTGCGCATTGTATCGGTGTGTAACCTTACATTCACTAGTAGGAGTGAGAAAAACATCACGGCGTGGTGTGAATCATAGGGTCTGTATTAGGAGAGGCAGTGAGTGGAAATTTAGGATGGAGAAATGCTCCACGGGGTGGTCAGCATGGGGATGACAGGAAACATTCAGTGGCAATGTAGGATAGGTTTCTGAAAAACATCGCGGTGTGGTGCGCATTGTATGGGTGTTTAGCATTACATTCACTAGTAGGAGTGAGAAAAACGTCACGGGGTGATGTGAAGCATAGGGTCTGAATTAGGATAAGCAGTGAGTGGCAATGTAGGATGGAGAAAAGCACCACGGGGTGCTCAGCTCAGGCAGGTCAGAAAACATGCAGTAGCAATGTAGGATAGGTTTCTGAAAAACATCGCGGTGTGGTGCGCATTGTTTGGGTGTGTAACAACACATTCATTAGTAGGAGTGAAAAAAATGTAACGGGGTCGTGTGAATCATAGGGTCTGAATTAGGATAGGCAGGGAGTGGCAATGTAGGATGGAGAAAAGCACCATGGGGAGGTCAGCACGGCGAGGTCAGAAAACATGCAGTGGCAATGTAGGATAGGTTTCTGAAAAACATCGCGGGGTGGTGCGCATTGTATGGGTGTGTAACATTACATTCACTAGTAGGAGTGAGAAAAATGTCACGGGGTGGTGTGAATCATACAGTCTGAATTAGGATAGGCAGTGAGTGGCAATGTAGGATGGATAAAAGCACCACGATGTGGTCAGCATGGGAAGTGAGGAAACATGCAGTGTCAATGTAGGATAGGTTTCTGAAAAACATCGCGGGGTTGTGCGCATTGTATGGGTGTGTAACCTTACATTCAATAGTAGGAGTGAGAAAAACATCAGGGGTGGTGTGAATCTTAGGGTCTGAATTAGGATAGGCAGTGAGTGGCAATGTAGGATGGAGAAAAGCACCACTGGGTGGTCAGCATGGGGATGTCAGGAAACATGCAGTGGCAATGTAGGATAGGTTTCTGAAAATCATCGCGGGGTGGTGCGCATTGTACGGGTGTGTCACATTACATTCACTAGTAGGAATGAGAAAAACATCACGGGATGGTGTGAATCATAGGGTATGATTTAGGATAGGCAGTGAATGGCAATGTAGGATGGAGAAAAGCACCACGGGGTGGTCAGCATGGGGAGGTCAGGAAACATGCAGTGGCAATGTAGGATAGGTTTCTGAAGAGCATCTCCGGGTGATGCGCATTGTATTGGTGTGTAACATTACATTCACATGTAGGAGTCAGAAAAACACCACGTGGTGGGGTGAATCATAGTGTCTGAATTAGGAAAGGCAGTGAGTGGCAATGTAGGATGGATAAAAGCACCACGGGGTGGTCAGCATAGGGAGGTCAGGAAACATGCAGTGGCAATGTAGGATAGGTTTCTGAAAAACATCGCGGAGTGGTGGGCATTGTATGGGTGTGTAACCTTACATTCACTAGTAGGAGTGAGAAAAACATCACGGGGTGGTGTGAATCATAGGGTCTGAATTAGGATAGGCAGTGAGTGGCAATGTACGATGGAGAAAAGCACCACGGGGTGGTCAGCATGGGGAGGTCAGGAAACATGCAGTGGCAATGTAGGATAGGTATCTGAAAAACATCGCGGGGTAGTGCGCATTGTATGGGTGTGTAACATTACATTCATTAGTAGGAGAGAGAAAAACATCACGGGGTGGGGTGAATCATAGGGTCTGAATTAGGATAGGCAGTGAGTGGCAATGTAAGATGGAGAAAAGCACCACGGGGTGGTCAGCATGGGGAGGACAGGAAACATGCATAGGCAATGTAGGATAGGTTTCTGAAAAACATCGCGGGGTGGTGCGCATTGTATGGGTGTGTAACATTACATTCACTAGTAGGAGTGAGAAAAACATCACGGGTGGTGTGAATCATAGGGTCTGAATTAGGATAGGCAGTGAGTGGCAATGTAGGATGGAGAAAAGCACCACGGGGTGGTCAGCATGGGGAGGTCAGGAAACATGCAGTGGCAATGTAGGATAGGTTTCTGAAAAACATCGCGGGGTAGTGCGCATTGTATGGGTGTATAACATTACATTCATTAGTAGGACTGAGAAAAACATCACGGGGTGGGGTGAAACATAGGGTCTGAATTAGCATAGGCAGTGAGTGGCAATGTAAGATGGAGAAAAGCACAACGAGGTGGTCAGCATGGGGAGGTCAGGAAACATACAGCGGCAATGTAGGATAGGTTACTGAAAAACATCGCGGAGTGGTGCGCATTGTATGGGTGTGTAACATTACATTCACTAGTAGGAGTGAGAAAAACATCACGGGGTGGTGTGAATCATAGGGTATGAATTAGGATAGGCAGTGAGTGGCAATGTATGATGGAGAAAATCAACACGGGTTGGTCAGCATGGGGAGATCAGGAAACACGCAGTGGCAATGTAGGATATGTTTCTGAAAAACATCTCGGGGTGGTGCGCATTGTATGGGTGTGTAACATTACATTCACTAGTAGGAGTGAGAAAAACATCTCGGGGTGGTGTGAATCATAGGGTCTGAATTACGATAGGCAGTGAGTGGCAATGTAGGATGGAGAAAAGCACCACGGGATGGTCAGCATGGCTAGGTCAGGAAACATGCAGTGGCAATGTAGGATAGGTTTCTGAAAAACATCGCGAGGTGGTGCGCATTGTATGGGTGTGTAACCTTACATTCCTAGTAGGAGTGAGAAAAACATCAAGGGGTGGTGTGAATCATAGGGTCTGAATTAGGATAGGCAGTGAGTGGCAATGTAGGATGGTGAAAAGCACCACGGGGTGGTCAGCATGGGGAGGTCAGGAAACATGCAGTGGCAATGTAGGATAGGTTTCTGAAAAACATCGCGGGGTAGTGCGCATTGTATGGGTGTATAACATTACATTCATTAGTAGGAGTGAGAAAAACATCACGGGGTGGTGTGAATCATAGGGTCTGAATTAGGATAGGCAGTGAGTGGCAATGTAAGATGGAGAAAAGCACAACGGGGTTGTCAGCATGGGGAGGTCAGGAAACATGCAGTGGCATGTAGGATAGGTTACTGAAAAACATCGCGGAGTGGTGCGCATTGTATGGGTGTGTAACATTACATTCACTAATAGGAGTGAGAAAAACATCACGGGGTGGTGTGAATCATAGGGTATGAATTAGGATAGGCAGTGAGTGCAATGTAGGATGGAGAAAATCACCACGGGGTGGTCAGCATGGGGAGGTCAGGAAACATGCAGTGGCAATGTAGGATATGTTTCTGAAAAACATCGCGGGGTGGTGCGCATTGTATGGGTGTGTAACATTACATTCACTAGTAGGAGTGAGAAAAACATCACGGGGTGGTGTGAATCATAGGGTCTGAATTAGGATAGGCAATGAGTGGCAATGTAGGATGGAGAAAAGCAAAACGGGATGGTCAGCATGGCTAGGTCAGGAAACATGCTGTGGCAATGTAGGATAGATTTCTAAAAAATATCATGGGGTGGTGCGCATTGTATGGGTGTGTAACCTTACATTCACTAGTAGAAGTGAGAAAAACGTCACGGGGTTGTCTGAGTCATAGGGTCTGAATTAGGATAGGCAGTGAGTGGCAATGTAGGATGGAGAAAAGCACCACGAGGTGGTCAGCATGGGGAGGTCAGGAAACATGCAGTGGCAATGTAGGATAGGTATCTGAAAAACATCGCGGGGTAGTGCGCATTGTATGGGTGTATAACATTACATTCATTAGTAGGAGTGAGAAAAACATCACGGGGTGGGGTGAATCATAGGGTCTGAATTAGGATAGGCAGTGAGTGGCAATGTAAGATGGAGAAAAGCACCACGGGGTGGTCAGCATGGGGAGGTCAGGAAACATGTAGTGGCAATGTAGGACAGGTTTCTGAAAAACATCGCGGGGTGGTGCGCATTGTAATGGGTGTGTAACATTACATTCACTCGGAGGAGTGAGAAAAACATAACGGGGTGGTGTGAATCATAGGGTCTGAATTAGGATAGGCAGTGAGTTGCAATGTAGGATGGAGAAAAGCACCACGGGGTGGTCAGCATGGGGAGGTCAGGAAACATGCAGTGGCAATGTAGGATAGGTTTCTGAAAAACATCGCGGGGTAGTGCGCATTGTATGGGTGTATAACATTACATTCATTCGTAGGAGTGAGAAAAACATCACGGGGTGGGGTGAAACATAGGGTCTGAATTAGGATAGGCAGTGAGTGGCAAAATAATATGGAGAAAAGCACAACGGGGTGGTCAGCATGCGGAGGTCAGGAAACATGCAGTGGCAATGTAGGATAGGTTACTGAAAAACATCGCGGAGTGGTGCGCATTGTATGGGTGTGTAACATTACATTCACTAGTAGGAGTCAGAAAAACATCACGGGGTGGTGTGAATCATAGGGTATGAATTAGGATAGGCAGTGAGTGGCAATGTAGGATGGAAAAAATCACCACGGGGTGGTCAGCATGGGGAGGTCAGGAAACATGCAGTGGCAATGTAGGATATGTTTCTGAAAAACATCGCGGGGTGGTGCGCATTGTATGGGTGTGTAGCATTACATTCACTAGTAGGAGTGAGAAAAACATCACGGGGTGGTGTGAATCATAGGTTCTGAATTAGGATAGGCAGTGAGTGGCAATGTAGGATGGAGAAAAGCACCACGGGATGGTCATCATGGCTAGGTCAGGAAACATGCAGTGGCAATGTAGGATAGGTTTCTGAAAAACATCGCGGGGTGGTGCACATTGTATGGGTGTGTAACCTTACATTCCGTAGTAGGAGTGAGAAAAACATCAAGGGGTGGTTTGAATCATAGGGTCTGAATTAGGATAGGCAGTGAGTGGCAATGTAGGATGGAGAAAAGCACCACGGCGTGGTCAGCATGGGGAGGTCAGGAAACATGCAGTGGCAATGTAGGATAGGTTTCTGAAAAACATCGCGGGGTGGTGCACATTGTATGGGTGTGTAACCTTACATTCACTAGTAGGAGTGAGAAAAACATCACGGGGTGGTGTGAATCATAGGGTCTGAATTAGGATAGGCCGTGAGAGGCAATGTAGGATGGAAAAAAGCACCACGGGGTGGTCAGCATGGGGATGTCAGGAAACATGCAGTGACAATGTAGGATAGTTTTCTGAAAAACATCGCGGGGTAGTGCGCATTGTATGGGTGTATAACATTACATTCATTCGTAGGAGTGAGAAAAACATCCCGGGGTGGTGTGAATCATAGGGTCTGAATTAGAATAGGCAGTGAGTGGCAATGTAGGATGGAGAAAACACCACGGGGTGGTCAGCATGGGGAGGTCAGGAAACATGCAGTGGCAATGTAGGATAGGTTTCTGAAAAACATCGCGGGGTGTTGCGCATTGTATGGGTGTGTAACCTTACATTCACAAGTAGGAGTGAGAAAAACATCACGTGGTGGTGTGAATCATAGGGTCTGTATTAGGAGAGGCAGTGAGTGGCAATGTAGGATGGAGAAAAGCACCACGGGGTGGTCAGCATGGGGAGGTCAGGAAACATGCAGTGGCAATGTAGGATAGGTATCTGAAAAACATCGCGGTGTAGTGCACATTGTATGGGTGTATAACATTACATTCATTAGTAGGAGTGAGAAAAACATCACGGGGTGGGGTGAATCATAGGGTCTGAATTAGGATAGGCAGTGAGTGGCAATGTAAGATGGAGAAAAGCACCACGGGGTGGTCAGCATGGGGAGGTCAGGAAACATGCAGTGGCATGTAGGATAGGTTTCTGAAAAACATCGCGGGGTGGTGCGCATTGTATTGGTGTGTAACATTACATTAACTCGGAGGAGTGAGAAAAACATCACGGGGTGGTGTGAATCATAGGGTCTGAATTAGGATAGGCAGTGAGTTGCAATGTAGGATGGAGAAAAGCACCTCGGGGTGGTCAGCATGGGGAGGTCAGGAAACATGCAGTGGCAATGTAGGATAGGTTTCTGAAAAACATCGCGGGGTAGTGCGCATTGTATGGGTGTATAACACTACATTCATTAGTAGGAGTGAGAAAAACATCACGGGGTGGGGTGAAACATAGGGTCTGAATTAGGATAGGAAGTGAGTGGCAATGTAAGATGGAGAAAAGCACAACGGGGTGGTCAGCATGCGGAGGTCAGGAAACATGCAGTGGCAATGTAGGATAGGTTACTGAAAAACATCGCGGAGTGGTGCGCATTGTATGGGTGTGTAACATTACATTCACTAGTAGGAGTCAGAAAAACATCACGGGGTGGTGTGAATCATAGGGTATGAATTAGGATAGGCAGTGAGTGGCAATGTAGGATGGAGAAAATCACCACGGGGTGGTCAGCATGGGGAGGTCAGGAAACATGCAGTGGCAATGTAGGATATGTTTCGGAAAAACATCGCGGGGTGGTGCGCATTGTATGGGTGTGTAACATTACATTCACTAGTAGGAGTGAGAAAAACATCACGGGGTGGTGTGAATCATAGGGTCTGAATTAGGATAGGCAGTGAGTGGCAATGTAGGATGGAGAAAAGCACCACGGGATGGTCAGCATGGCTAGGTCAGGAAACATGCAGTGGCAATGTAGGATATGTTTCTGAAAAACATCGCGGGGTGGTGCACATTGTATGGGTGTGTAACCTTACATTCCCTAGTAGGAGTGAGAAAAACATCAAGGGGTGGTATGAATCATAGGGTCTGAATTAGGATAGGCAGTGAGTGGCAATGTAGGATGGAGAAAAGCACCACGGGGTGGTCAGCATGGGGAGGTCAGGAAACATGCAGTGGCAATGTAGGATATGTTTCTGAAAAACATCGCGGGGTGGTGCGCATTGTATGGGTGTGTAACATTACATTCATTCGTAGGAGTGAGAAAAACATCACGGGGTGGTGTGAATCATACGGTCTGAATTGGGATAGGCAGTGAGTGGCAATGTAGAATGGAGAAAACACCACGGGGTGGTCAGCATGGGGAGGTCAGTAAAGATGCAGTGGCAATGTAGGATAGGTTTCTGAAAAACATCGCGGGGTGGTGCGCATTGTATCGGTGTGTAACCTTACATTCACTAGTAGGAGTGAGAAAAACATCACGGCGTGGTGTGAATCATAGGGTCTGTATTAGGAGAGGCAGTGACTGGAAATTTAGGATGGAGAAATGCACCACGGGGTGGTCAGCATGGGGATGACAGGAAACATTCAGTGGCAATGTAGGATAGGTTTCTGAAAAACATCGCGGTGTGGTGCGCATTGTATGGGTGTTTAGCATTACATTCACTAGTAGGACTGAGAAAAACGTCACGGGGTGATGTGAAGCATAGGGTCTGAATTAGGATAAGCAGTGAGTGGCAATGTAGGATGGAGAAAAGCACCACGGGGTGCTCAGCTCAGGCAGGTCAGAAAACATGCAGTAGCAATGTAGGATAGGTTTCTGAAAAACATCGCGGTGTGGTGCGCATTGTTTGGGTGTGTAACAACACATTCACTAGTAGGAGTGAAAAAAATGTAACGGGGTCGTGTGAATCATAGGGTCTGAATTAGGATAGGCAGTGAGTGGCAATGTAGGATGGATAAAAGCACCACGGGGAGGTCAGCATAGGGAGGTCAGGAAACATTCAGTGGCAATGTAGGATAGGTTTCTGAAAAACATCGCGGGGTGGTGGGCATTGTATGGGTGTGTAACCTTACATTCACTAGTAGGAGTGAGAAAAACATCACGGGGTGGTGTGAATCATAGGGTCTGAATTAGGATAGGCAGTGAGTGGCAATGTACGATGGAGAAAAGCACCACGGGGTGGTCAGCATGGGGAGGTCAGGAAACATGCAGTGGCAATGTAGGATAGGTATCTGAAAAACATCGCGGGGTAGTGCGCATTGTATGGGTGTGTAACATTACATTCATTAGTAGGAGAGAGAAAAACATCACGGGGTGGGGTGAATCATAGGGTCTGAATTAGGATAGGCAGTGAGTGGCAATGTAAGATGGAGAAAAGCACCACGGGGTGGTCAGCATGGGGAGGACAGGAAACATGCATAGGCAATGTAGGATAGGTTTCTGAAAAACATCGCGGGGTGGTGCGCATTGTATGGGTGTGTAACATTACATTCACTAGTAGGAGTGAGAAAAACATCACGGGTGGTGTGAATCATAGGGTCTGAATTAGGATAGGCAGTGAGTGGCAATGTAGGATGGAGAAAAGCACCACGGGGTGGTCAGCATGGGGAGGTCAGGAAACATGCAGTGGCAATGTAGGATAGGTTTCTGAAAAACATCGCGGGGTAGTGCGCATTGTATGGGTGTATAACATTACATTCATTAGTAGGACTGAGAAAAACATCAAGGGGTGGGGTGAAAAATAGGGTCTGAATTAGCATAGGCAGTGAGTGGCAATGTAAGATGGAGAAAAGCACAACGAGGTGGTCAGCATGGGGAGGTCAGGAAACATACAGCGGCAATGTAGGATAGGTTACTGAAAAACATCGCGGAGTGGTGCGCATTGTATGGGTGTGTAACATTACATTCACTAGTAGGAGTGAGAAAAACATCACGGGGTGGTGTGAATCATAGGGCATGAATTAGGATAGGCAGTGAGTGGCAATGTATGATGGAGAAAATCAACACGGGGTGGTCAGCATGGGGAGATCAGGAAACACGCAGTGGCAATGTAGGATATGTTTCTGAAAAACATCTCGGGGTGGTGCGCATTGTATGGGTGTGTAACATTACATTCACTAGTAGGAGTGAGAAAAACATCTCGGGGTGGTGTGAATCATAGGGTCTGAATTACGATAGGCAGTGAGTGGCAATGTAGGATGGAGAAAAGCACCACGGGATGGTCAGCATGGCTAGGTCAGGAAACATGCAGTGGCAATGTAGGATAGGTTTCTGAAAAACATCGCGAGGTGGTGCGCATTGTATGGGTGTGTAACCTTACATTCCTAGTAGGAGTGAGAAAAACATCAAGGGGTGGTGTGAATCATAGGGTCTGAATTACGATAGGCAGTGAGTGGCAATGTAGGATGGAGAAAACACCACGGGGTGGTCAGCATGGGGAGGTCAGGAAACATGCAGTGGCAATGTAGGATAGGTATCTGAAAAACATCGCGGGGTGGTGCGCATTGTATGGGTGTGTAACATTACATTCACTAGTAGGAGTGAGAAAAACATCACGGGGTGGGGTGAATTATAGGGTCTGAATTAGGATAGGCAGTGAGTGGCAATGTAAGATGGAGAAAAGCACCACGGGGTGTTCAGCATGGGGAGGTCAGGAAACATGCAGTGGCAATGTAGGATAGGTTTCTGAAAAACATCGCGGGGTGGTGCGCATGGTATGGGTGTGTAACATTACATTCACTAGTAGGAGTGAGAAAAACATCACGGGGTGGTGTGAATCATAGGGTCTGAATTAGGATAGGCAGTGAGTGGCAATGTAGGATGGAGAAAAGCACCACGGGATGGTCAGCATGGCTAGGTCAGGAAACATGCAGTGGCAATGTAGGATAGGTTTCTGAAAAACATCGCGGGGTGGTGCGCATTGTATGGGTGTGTAACCTTACATTCACTAGTAGGAGTGAGAAAAACATCACGGGGTGGTGTGAATCATAGGGTCTGAATTAGGATAGGCAGTGAGAGGCAATGTAGGATGGAGAAAAGCACCACGGGGTGGTCAGCATGGGGAGGTCAGGAAACATGCAGTGGCCATGTAGGATAGGTTTCTGAAAAACATCGCGGGGTGGTGCACATTGTATGGGTGTGTAACCTTACATTCACTAGTAGGAGTGAGAAAAACATCACGGGGTGGTGTGAATCATAGGGTCTGAATTAGGATAGGCAGTGAGAGGCAATGTAGGATGGAGAAAAGCACCACGGGGTGGTCAGCATGGGGATGTCAGGAAACATGCAGTTGCAATGTAGGATAGGTTTCTGAAAAACATCGCGGGGTAGTGCGCATTGTATGGGTGTATAACATTTCATTCATTCGTAGGAGTGAGAAAAACATCACGGGGTGGTGTGAATCATAGGGTCTGAATTAGGATAGGCAGTGAGTGGCAATGTAGGATGGAGAAAACACCACGGGGTGGTCAGCATGGGGAGGTCAGGAAACATGCAGTGGCAATGTAGGATAGGTTTCTGAAAAACATCGCGGGGTGGTGCGCATTGTATGGGTGTGTAACTTTACATTCACTAGTAGGAGTGAGAAAAACATCACGGGGTGGTGTGAATCATAGGGTCTGTATTAGGAGAGGCAGTGAGTGGAAATGTAGGATGGAGAAATGCACCACGGGGTGGTCAGCATGGGGAGGTCAGGAAACATGCAGTGGCAATGTAGGATAGGTTTCTGAAAAACATCGCGGTGTGGTGCGCATTGTATGGGTGTTTAGCATTTCATTCACTAGTAGGAGTGAGAAAAACGTCACGGGGTGATGCGAATCATAGAGTCTGAATTAGGATAAGCAGTGAGTGGCAATGTAGGATGGAGAAAAGCACCATGGGGAGTTCAGCACGGGGAGGTCAGAAAACATGCAGTGGCAATGTAGGATAGGTTTCTGAAAAACATCGCGGGGTGGTGCGCATTGTATGGGTGTGTAACATTACATTCACTAGTAGGAGTGAGAAAAATGTCACGGGGTGGTGTGAATTATAGGGTCTGAATTAGGATAGGCAGTGAGTGGCAATGTAGGATGGAGAAAAGCACCACGGGGTGGTCAGCATGGGAAGTGAGGAAACATGCAGCGTCAAAGCAGGATAGGTTTCTGAAAAACATCGCGGGGTGGTGCGCATTGTATGGTTGTGTAACATTACATTCACTAGTAGGAGTGAGAAAAACATCACGGGGTGGTGTGAATCATAGGGTCTGAATTAGGATAGGCAGTGAGTGGCAATGTAGGATGGAGAAAAGCACCACGGGGTGGTCAGCATGGGGAGGTCAGGAAACATGCAGTGGCAATGTAGGATAGGTTTCTGAAAAACATCGCGGGGTAGTGCGCATTGTATGGGTTTATGACATTACATTCATTAGTAGGAGTGAGAAAAACATCACGGGGTGGGGTGAAACATAGGGTCTGAATTAGGATAGGCAGTGAGTGGCAATGTAAGCTGGAGAAAAGCACAACGGGGTGGTCAGCATTGGGAGGTCAGGAAACATGCAGTGGCATGTAGGATAGGTTACTGAAAAACATCTCGGAGTGGTGCGCATTGTAATGGTGTGTAATATTACATTCACTAGTAGGAGTGAGAAAAACATCAAGGGGTGGTGTGAATCATAGGGTATGAATTAGGATAGGCAGTGAGTGGCAATGTAGGATGGAGAAAATCACCACGGGGTTGTCAGCATGTGGAGGTCAGGAAACATGCAGTGGCAATGTAGGATATGTTTCTGAAAAACATTGCGGCGTGGTGCCCATTGTATGGATGTGTAACATTACATTCACTAGTAGGAGTGAGAAAAACATCACGGGGTGGTGTGAATCATAGGGTCTGAATTAGGATAGGCAGTGAGTGGCAATGTAGGATGGAGAAAAGCACCACGGGATGGTCAGCATGGCTAAGTCAGGAAACATGCAGTGGCAATGTAGGATAGGTTTCTGAAAAACATCACGGGGTGGTGCGCATTGTATGGGTGTGTAACCTTACATTCACTAGTAGGAGTGAGAAAAACATCACGGGGTGGTGTGAATCATAGGGTCTGAATTAGGATAGGCAGTGAGAGGCAATGTAGGATGGAGAAAAGCACCACGGGGTGGTCAGCATGGGGAGGTCAGGAAACATGCAGTGGCAATGTAGGATAGGTTTCTGAAAAACATCGCGGGGTGGTGCACATTGTATGGGTGTGTAAGCTTACATTCACTAGTAGGAGTGAGAAAAACATCACGGGGTGGTGTGAATCATAGGGTATGAATTAGGACAGGCAGTGAGAGGCAATGTAGGATGGAGAAAAGCACCACAGGGTGGTCAGCATGGGGATGTCAGGAAACATGCAGTGGCAATGTAGGATAGGTTTCTGA
This sequence comes from Cavia porcellus, assembly GCF_034190915.1. Lineage (NCBI taxonomy): Eukaryota > Metazoa > Chordata > Mammalia > Rodentia > Caviidae > Cavia > Cavia porcellus. The sequence continues at coordinate 2,154,376 of NW_026947558.1, forward strand.
AAAACATCGCGGGGTAGTGCGCATTGTATGGGTGTATAACATTTCATTCATTCGTAGGAGTGAGAAAAACATCACGGGGTGGTGTGAATCATAGGGTCTGAATTAGGATAGGCAGTGAGTGGCAATGTAGGATGGAGAAAACACCACGGGGTGGTCAGCATGGGGAGGTCAGGAAACATGCAGTTGCAATGTAGGATAGGTTTCTGAAAAACATCGCGGGGTGGTGCGCATTGTATGGGTGTGTAACCTTACATTCACTAGTAGGAGTGAGAAAAACATCACGGGGTGGTGTGAATCATAGGGTCTGTATTAGGAGAGGCAGTGAGTGGAAATGTAGGATGGAGAAATGCACCACGGGGTGGTCAGCATGGGGAGGTCAGGAAACATGCAGTGGCAATGTAGGATAGGTTTCTGAAAAACATCGCGGTGTGGTGCGCATTGTATGGGTGTTTAGCATTTCATTCACTAGTAGGAGTGAGAAAAACTTCACGGGGTGATGCGAATCATAGAGTCTGAATTAGGATAAGCAGTGAGTGGCAATGTAGGATGGAGAAAAGCACCATGGGGAGTTCAGCACGGGGAGGTCAGAAAACATGCAGTGGCAATGTAGGATAGGTTTCTGAAAAACATCGCGGGGTGGTGCGCATTGTATGGGTGTGTAACATTACATTCACTAGTAGGAGTGAGAAAAATGTCACGGGGTGGTGTGAATTATAGGGTCTGAATTAGGATAGGCAGTGAGTGGCAATGTAGGATGGAGAAAAGCACCACGGGGTGGTCAGCATGGGAAGTGAGGAAACATGCAGCGTCAAAGTAGGATAGGTTTCTGAAAAACATCGCGGGTGGTGCGCATTGTATTGGTGTGTAACATTACATTCACTAGTAGGAGTGAGAAAAACATCAAGGTGTGGTGTGAATCATAGGGTCTGATTTAGATAGGCAGTTAGTGGCAATGTAGGATGGAGAAAACACAACGGGGTGGTCAGCATGGGGAGTTCAGGAAACATGCAGTGGCAATGTAGGATAGGTTTCTGAAAAACATCGCGGGGGTTGTGCGCATTGTATGGGTGTGTAACCTTACATTCGCTAGTAGGAGTGAGAAAAACGTCACGGGGTGGTGTGAATCATAGGGTATGAATTAGGATAGGCAGTGAGTGGCAATGTAGGATGGAGACAATCACCACGGGGTGGTCAGCATGAGGAGGTCAGAAAACATGCAGTGGCAATGTAGGATATGTTTCTGAAAAACATCGCGGGATGGTGCGCATTGTATGGGTGTGTAACATACATTCACTAGTAGGAGTGAGAAAAACATCATGGGGTGGTGTGAATCGTAGGGTCTGAATTAGGATAGGCAGTGAGTGGCAATGTAGGATGGAGAAAAGCACCACGGGATGGTCAGCATGGCTAGGTCAGGAAACATGCAGTGGCAATGTAGGATAGGTTTCTGAAAAACATCGCGGGGTGGTGCGCATTGTATGGGTGTGTAACCTTACATTCCCTAGTAGGAGTGAGAAAAACATCAAGGGGTGGTGTGAATCATAGGGTCTGAATTAGGATAGGCAGTTAGTGGCAATGTAGGATGGAGAAAACACAACGGGGTGGTCAGCATGGGAGTTCAGGAAACATGCAGTGGCAATGTAGGATAGGTTTCTGAAAAACATCGCGGGGGTGGTGCGCATTGTATGGGTGTGTAACCTTACATTCGCTAGTAGGAGTGAGAAAACGTCACGGGGTGGTGTGAATCATAGTGTCTTAATTAGGATAGGCACTGAGTGGCAATGTAGGATGGAGAAAAGCACCACGGGGTGGTCAGCATGGGGAGGTCAGGAAACATGCAGTGGCAATGTAGGATAGGTATCTGAAAAACATCGCGGGGTAGTGCGCATTGTATGGGTTTATAACATTACATTCATTAGTAGGAGTGAGAAAAACATAACGGGGTGGGGTGAATCATAGGGTCTGAATTAGGATAGGCAGTGAGTGGCAATGTAAGATGTAGAAAAGCACCACGGGGTGGTCAGCATGGCTAGGTCAGAAACCATGCAGTGGCAATGTAGGATAGGTTTCTGAAAAACATCGCGGGGTGGTGCGCATTGTATGGGTGTGTACAATACATTCACTAGTAGGAGTGAGAAAAACATCACGGGGTGGGGTGAATCATAGGGTCTGAATCAGTATAGGCAGTGAGTGGCAATGCAGGATGGGGAAAAGCACCATGGGGAGGTCAGAACGGGGAGGTCAGGAAACATGCAGTGGCAATGTAGGATAGGTTTCTGAAAAACATCGCGGGTGGTGCGCATTGTACGGGTGTGTAACATTACATTCACTAGTAGGAGTGAGAAAAACATCACGGGATGGTGTGAATCATAGGGTCTGATTTAGGATAGGCAGTGAGTGGCATTGTAGGATGGAGAAAAGCACCACGGGGTGGTCAGCATGGGGAGGTCAGGAAACATGCAGTGGCAATGTAGGATAGGTTTCTGAAAAGCATCGCGGGGTGATGCGCATTGTATTGGTGTGTAACATTACATTCACAAGTAGGAGTCAGAAAACATCACGCGGTGGGGTGAATCATAGGGTCTGAATTAGGAAAGGCAGTGAGTGGCAATGTAGGATGGAGAAAAGCACCACGTGGTGGTCAGCATGGGGAGGACAGGAAAACATGCATAGGCAATGTAGGATAGGTTTCTGAAAAACATCGCGGCGTGGTGCGCATTGTATGGCTGTGTAACATTACATTCACTAGTAGGAGTGAGAAAAACATCACGGGGTGGTGTGATTCATAGGGTCTGAATTAGGATAGGCAGTGAGTGGCAATGTAGGATGGAGAAAACACCACGGGGTGGTCAGCATGGGGAGTTCAGGAAACATGCAGTGGCAATGTAGGATAGGTTTCTGAAAAACATCGCGGGGTGGTGCGCATTGTATGGGTGTGTAACCTTACATTCACTAGTAGGAGTGAGAAAAACGTCACGGGGTGGGGTGAATCATAGGGTCTGAATTAGGATAGGCAGTGAGTGGCAATGTAGGTTGGAGAAAAGCACCACGGGGTGGTCAGCATGGGGAGGTCAGGAAACATGCATTGGCAATGTAGGATAGGTATCTGAAAAACATCGCGGGGTAGTGCGCATTGTATTGGTTTATAACATTACATTCATTAGTAGGAGTGAGAAAAACATCACGGGGTGGGGTGAATCATAGGGTCTGAATTAGGATAGCCAGTGAGTGGCAATGTAAAATGGAGAAAAGCACCACGGTGTGGTCAGCATGGGGAGGTCAGGAAACATGCAGTGGCAATGTAGGATAGGTTTCTGAAAAACATCGCGGGGTGGTGCACATTGTATGGGTGTGTAACTTTACATTCACTAGTAGGAGTGAGAAAAACATCACGGGGTGGTGTGAATCATAGGGTCTGAATTAGGATAATCAGTGAGAGGCAATGTAGGATGGAGAAAAGCACCACGGGGTGGTCAGCATGGGGATGTCAAGAAACATGCAGTGGCAATATAGGATAGGTTTCTGAAAAACATCGCGGGGTAGTGCGCATTGTATGGGTGTATAACATTACATTCATTCGTAGGAGTGAGAAAAACATCACAGGGTGGTGTGAATCATAGGGTCTGAATTAGGATAGGCAGTGAGTGGCAATGTAGGATGGATAAAACACCACGGGGTGGTCAGCATGGGGAGGTCAGGAAACATGCAGTGGCAATGTAGGATAGGTTTCTGAAAAACATCGCGGGGTTGTGCGCATTGTATGGGTGTGTAACATTACATTCACTAGTAGGAGTGAGAAAAATGTCACGGGGTGGTGTGAATTATAGGGTCTGAATTAGGATAGGCAGTGACTGGCAATGTAGGATGGAGAAAAGGACCACGGTGTGGTCAGCATGGGAAGTGAGGAAATATGCAGTGTCAATGTAGGATAGGTTTCTGAAAAACATCGCGGGGTGGTGCGCATTGTATGGGTGTGTAACATTACATTCTCTAGTAGGAGTGAGAATAACATCACGGGGTGGTGTGAATCATAGGGTCTGAATTAGGATAGGCAGTGAGAGGCAATGTAGGATGGAGAAAAGAACCACGGGATAGTCAGCATGGCTAGGTCAGGAAACACGCAGTGGCAATGTAGGATAGGTTTCTGAAAAACATCGCGGGGTGGTGCACATTGTATGGGTGTGTAACCTTACATTCCCTTGTAGGAGTGAGAAAAACATCAAGGGGTGGTGTGAATCATAGGGTCTGAATTAGGATAGGCAGTGAGTGGCAATGTAGGATGGAGAAAACACCACGGGGTGGTCAGCATGCGGAGGTCAGGAAACATGCAGTGGCAATGTAGGATAGGTTTCTGAAAAACATCGCGGGGTGGTGCGCATTGTATGGGTGTGTAACCTTACATTCACTAGTACGAGTGAGAAAAACGTCACGGGGTGGTGTGAATCAAAGGGTCTGAATTAGGATAGGGAGTGAGTGGCAATGTACGATGGAGAAAAGCACCACGGGGTGGTCAGCATGGCTAGGTGTGGAAACATGCAGTGGCAATGTAGGATAGGTATCTGAAAAACATCGCGGGGAAGTGCGCATTGTATGGGTGTATAACATTACATTCATTAGTAGGAGTGAGAAAAACATCACGGGGTGGGGTGAATCATAGGGTCTGAATTAGGATAGGCAGTGAGTGGCAATGTAAGATGGAGAAAAGCACCACGAGGTGCTCAGCATGGGGAGGACAGGAAACATGCATAGGCAATGTAGGATAGGTTTCTGAAAAACATTGCGGCGTGGTGCGCATTGTATGGGTGTGTAACATTACATTCACTAGTAGGAGTGAGAAAAACATCACGGGGTGGTGTGAATCATAGGGTCTGAATTAGGATAGGCAGTGAGTGGCAATGTAGGATGGAAAAAGCACCACGGGGTGGTCAGCATGGGGAGGTCAGGAAACATGCAGTGGCAATGTAGGATAGGTTTCTGAAAAACATCGCGGGGTGGTGCGCATTGTATGGGTGTGTAACCTTACATTCACTAGTACGAGCGAGAAAAACGTCACGGGGTGGTGTGAATCATAGGGTCTGAATTAGGATAGGGAGTGAGTGGCAATGTACGATGGAGAAAAGCACCACGGGGTGGTCAGCATGGCTAGGTGAGGAAACATGCAGTGGCAATGTAGGATAGGTATCTGAAAAACATCGCGGGGTAGTGCGCATTGTATGGGTGTATAACATTACATTCATTAGTAGGAGTGAGAAAAACATCACGGGGTGGGGTGAAACATCGGGTCTGAAATAGGATAGGCAGTGAGTGGCAATGTAAGATGGAGAAAAGCACAACGGGGTGTCCACCATGGGGAGGTCAGGAAACATGCAATGGCAATGTAGGATAGGTTACTGAAAAACATCGCTGAGTGGTGCGCATTGTATGGGTGTGTAACATTACATTCACTAGTAGCAGTGAGAAAAACATCACGGGGTGGTGTGAATCATAGGGTATGAATTAGGATAGGCAGTGAGTGGCAATGTAGGATGGAGACAATCACCACGGGGTGGTCAGCATGAGGAGGTCAGAAAACATGCAGTGGCAATGTAGGATATGTTTCTGAAAAACATCGCGGGATGGTGCGCATTGTATGGGTGTGTAACATTACATTCACTAGTAGGAGTGAGAAAAACATCATGGGGTGGTGTGAATCGTAGGGTCTGAATTAGGATAGGCAGTGAGTGGCAATGTAGGATGGAGAAAAGCACCACGGGATGGTCAGCATGGCTAGGTCAGGAAACATGCAGTGGCAATGTAGGATAGGTTTCTGAAAAACATCGCGGGGTGGTGCGCATTGTATGGGTGTGTAACCTTACATTCCCTAGTAGGAGTGAGAAAAACATCAAGGTGTGGTGTGAATCATAGGGTCTGAATTAGGATAGGCAGTTAGTGGCAATGTAGGATGGAGAAAACACAACGGGGTGGTCAGCATGGGGAGTTCAGGAAACATGCAGTGGCAATGTAGGATAGGTTTCTGAAAAACATCGCGGGGGTGGTGCGCATTGTATGGGTGTGTAACCTTACATTCGCTAGTAGGAGTGAGAAAAACGTCACGGGGTGGTGTGAATCATAGGGTCTGAATTAGGATAGGCACTGAGTGGCAATGTAGGATGGAGAAAAGCACCACGGGGTGGTCAGCATGGGGAGGTCAGGAAACATGCAGTGGCAATGTAGGATAGGTATCTGAAAAACATCGCGGGGTAGTGCGCATTGTATGGGTTTATAACATTACATTCATTAGTAGGAGTGAGAAAAACATCACGGGGTGGGGTGAATCATAGGGTCTGAATTAGGATAGGCAGTGAGTGGCAATGTAAGATGTAGAAAAGCACCACGGGGTGGTCAGCATGGGGAGGTCAGGAAACATGCAGTGGCAATGTAGGATAGGTTTCTGAAAAACATCGCGGGGTGGTGCACATTGTATGGGTGTGTAACCTTACATTCATTAGTAGGAGTGAGAAAAACATCACGGGTTGGTGTGAATCATAGGGTCTGAATTAGGATAATCAGTGAGAGGCAATGTAGGATGGAGAAAAGCACCACGGGGTGGTCAGCATGGGGATGTCAGGAAACATGCAGTGGCAATGTAGGATAGGTTTCTGAAAAACATCGCGGGGTAGTGCGCATTGTATGGGTGTATAACATTACATTCATTCGTAGGAGTGAGAAAAACATCACGGGGTGGTGTGACTCATAGGGTCTGAATTAAGATAGGCAGTGAGTGGCAATGTAGGATGGATAAAACACCACGGGGTGGTCAGCATGGGGAGGTCAGGAAACATGCAGTGGCAATGTAGGATAGGTTTCTGAAAAACATCGCGCGGTGGTGCGCAATGTATGGGTGTGTAACATTACATTCACTAGTGGGAGTGAGAAAAATGTCACGGGGTGGTGTGAATTATAGGGTCTGAATTAGGATAGGCAGTGACTGGCAATGTAGGATGGAGAAAAGCACCACGGTGTGGTCAGCATGGGAAGTGAGGAAATATGCAGTGTCAATGTAGGATAGGTTTCTGAAAAACATCGCGGGGTGGTGCGCATTGTATGGGTGTGTAACATTACATTCTCTAGTAGGAGTGAGAAAAACATCACGGGGTGGTGTGAATCATAGGGTCTGAATTAGGATAGGCAGTGAGTGGCAATGTAGGATGGAGAAAAGCACCACGGGATGGTCAGCATGGGGAGGTCAGGAAACATGCAGTGGCAATGTAGGATAGGTTACTGAAAAACATCGCAGAGTGGTGCGCATTGTATGGGTGTGTAACATTATATTCACTAGTAGGAGTGAGAAAAACATCACGGGGTGGTGTGAATCATAGGGTATGAATAAGGATAGGCAGTGAGTGCCAATGTAGGATGGAGAAAATCACCACGGGGTGGTCAGCATGGGGAGTTCAGGAAACATGCAGTGGCAATGTAGGATATGTTTCTGAAAAACATTGCGGGGTGGTGCGCATTGTATGGGTGTGTAACCTTACATTCACTAGTACGAGTGAGAAAAACGTCACGGGGTGGTGTGAATCAAAGGGTCTGAATTAGGATAGGGAGTGAGTGGCAATGTACGATGGAGAAAAGCACCACGGGGTGGTCAGCATGGCTAGGTGTGGAAACATGCAGTGGCAATGTAGGATAGGTATCTGAAAAACATCGCGGGGTAGTGCGCATTGTATGGGTGTATAACATTACATTCATTAGTAGGAGTGAGAAAAACATCACGGGGTGGGGTGAATCATAGGGTCTGAATTAGGATAGGCAGTGAGTGGCAATGTAAGATGGAGAAAAGCACCACGAGGTGCTCAGCATGGGGAGGACAGGAAACATGCATAGGCAATGTAGGATAGGTTTCTGAAAAACATTGCAGCGTGGTGCGCATTGTATGGGTGTGTAACATTACATTCACTAGTAGGAGTGAGAAAAACATCACGGGGTGGTGTGAATCATAGGGTCTGTATTAGGAGAGGCAGTGAGTAGAAATGTAGGATGGAGAAATGCACCACGGCGTGGTCAGCATGGGGAGGTCAGGAAACATGCAGTGGCAATGTAGGATAGGTTTCTGAAAAACATCGCGGTGTGGTGCGCATTGTATGGGTGTTTAGCATTACATTCACTAGTAGGAGTGAGAAAAACGTCACAGGGTGATGTGAATCATAGGGTCTGAATTAGAATAAGCAGTGAGTGGCAATGTAGGATGGAGAAAAGCACCATTGGGACGTCAGCACGGGGAGGTCAGAAAACATGCAGTGGCAATGTAGGATAGATTTCTGAAAAACATCGCGGGGTGGTGCGCATTGTATGGGTGTGTAACATTACATTCACTAGTAGGAGTGAGAAAAATGTCACGGGGTGGTGTGAATTATAGTGTCTGAATTTGGATAGGCTGTGAGTGGCAATGTAGGATGGAGAAAAGCACCACGGTGTGGTCAGCATGGGAAGTGAGGAAACATGCAGTGTCAATGTAGGATAGGTTTCTGAAAAACATCGCGGGGTGGTGCGCATTGTATGGGTGTGTAACATTACATTCACTAGTAGGAGTGAGAGAAACGTCACGGGGTGGTGTGAATTATAGGGTCTGAATTAGGATAGTCAATAAGTGGCAATGTAGGATGGAGAAAAGCACCGCGGGGTCGTCAGCATGTGGAAGTCAGGAAACATGCTGTGTCAATGTAGGATAGGTTTCTGAAAAACATCGCGGGGTTGTGCGCATTGTATGGGTGTGTAAGCTTACATTCACTAGTAGGAGTGAGAAAAACATCACGGGGTGGTGTGAATCATAGGGTCTGAATTAGGATAGGCAGTGAGTGGCAATGTAGGATTGAGAAAAGCACCACGGGGTGGTCAGCATGGGGAGGTCAGGAAACATGCAGTGGCAATGTAGGATAGGTTTCTGAAAAACATCGTGGGTTAGTGCGCATTGTATGGGTGTATAACATTACATTCATTAGTAGGAGTGAGAAAAACATCACGGGTTGGGTTGAATCATAGGGTCTGAATTAGGATAGGCAGTGAGTGGCAATGTAAGATGGAGAAAAGCACCACTGGGTGGTCAGCATGGGGAGGTCAGGAAACATGCAGTGGCAATGTAGGATAGGTTTCTAAAAAACGTCGCGGGGTGGTGCGCATTGTATGGGTGTGTAACATTACATTCACTAGTAGGAGTGAGAAAAACATCCCGGGGTGGTGTGAATCATAGGGTATGCATTAGGATAGGCAGTGAGTGGCAATGTAGGATGGAGAAAATCACCACGGGGTGGTCAGCATGGGGAGGTCAGGAAACATGCAGTGGCAATGTAGGATAGGTATCTGAAAAACATCGCGGGGTGGTGCGCATTGTATGGGTGTGTAACATTACATTCACTAGTAGGAGTGAGAAAAACATCAAGGGGTGGTGTGAATCATAGGGTCTGAATTAGAATAGGCAGTGAATGGCAATGTAGGATGGAGAAAAGCACCACGGGATGGTGAGCATGGGGAGGTCAGGAAACATGCATTGGCAATGTAGGATAGGTTTCTAAAAAACGTCGCGGGGTGGTGCGCATTGTATGGGTGTGTAACATTACATTCACTAGTAGGAGTGAGAAAAACATCACGGGGTGGGGTGAATCATAGGGTCTGAATCAGGATAGGCAGTGAGTGGCAATGCAGGATGGGGAAAAGCACCATGGGGAGGTCAGAACGGGGAGGTCAGGAAACATGCAGTGGCAATGTAGGATAGGTTTCTGAAAAACATCGCGGGGTGGTGCGCATTGTACGGGTGTGTAACATTACATTCACTAGTAGGAGTGAGAAAAACATCACGGGATGGTGTGAATCATAGGGTCTGATTTAGGATAGGCAGTGAGTGGCATTGTAGGATGGAGAAAAGCACCACGGGGTGGTCAGCATGGGGAGGTCAGGAAACATGCAGTGGCAATGTAGGATAGGTTTCTGAAAAGCATCGCGGGGTGATGCGCATTGTATTGGTGTGTAACATTACATTCACAAGTAGGAGTCAGAAAAACATCACGCGGTGGGGTGAATCATAGGGTCTGAATTAGGAAAGGCAGTGAGTGGCAATGTAGGATGGAGAAAAGCACCACGGGGTGGTCAGCATGGGGAGGACAGGAAACATGCATAGGCAATGTAGGATAGGTTTCTGAAAAACATCGCGGCGTGGTGCGCATTGTATGGGTGTGTAACATTACATTCACTAGTAGGAGTGAGAAAAACATCACGGGGTGGTGTGATTCATAGGGTCTGAATTAGGATAGGCAGTGAGTGGCAATGTAGGATGGAGAAAACACCACGGGGTGGTCAGCATGGGGAGTTCAGGAAACATGCAGTGGCAATGTAGGATAGGTTTCTGAAAAACATCGCGGGGTGGTGCGCATTGTATGGGTGTGTAACCTTACATTCACTAGTAGGAGTGAGAAAAACGTCACGGGGTGGGGTGAATCATAGGGTCTGAATTAGGATAGGCAGTGAGTGGCAATGTAGGTTGGAGAAAAGCACCACGGGGTGGTCAGCATGGGGAGGTCAGGAAACATGCAGTGGCAATGTAGGATAGGTATCTGAAAAACATCGCGGGGTAGTGCGCATTGTATTGGTTTATAACATTACATTCATTAGTAGGAGTGAGAAAAACATCACGGGGTGGGGTGAATCATAGGGTCTGAATTAGGATAGCCAGTGAGTGGCAATGTAAAATGGAGAAAAGCACCACGGTGTGGTCAGCATGGGGAGGTCAGGAAACATGCAGTGGCAATGTAGGATAGGTTTCTGAAAAACATCGCGGGGTGGTGCACATTGTGTGGGTGTGTAACTTTACATTCACTAGTAGGAGTGAGAAAAACATCACGGGGTGGTGTGAATCATAGGGTCTGAATTAGGATAATCAGTGAGAGGCAATGTAGGGTGGAGAAAAGCACCACGGGGTGGTCAGCATGGGGATGTCAGGAAACATGCAGTGGCAATATAGGATAGGTTTCTGAAAAACATCGCGGGGTAGTGCGCATTGTATGGGTGTATAACATTACATTCATTCGTAGGAGTGAGAAAAACATCACGGGGTGGTGTGAATCATAGGGTCTGAATTAGGATAGGCAGTGAGTGGCAATGTAGGATGGATAAAACACCACGGGGTGGTCAGCATGGGGAGGTCAGGAAACATGCAGTGGCAATGTAGGATAGGTTTCTGAAAAACATCGCGGGGTTGTGCGCATTGTATGGGTGTGTAACATTACATTCACTAGTAGGAGTGAGAAAAATGTCACGGGGTGGTGTGAATTATAGGGTCTGAATCAGGATAGGCAGTGAGTGGCAATGCAGGATGGGGAAAAGCACCATGGGGAGGTCAGAACGGGGAGGTCAGGAAACATGCAGTGGCAATGTAGGATAGGTTTCTGAAAAACATCGCGGGGTGGTGCGCATTGTACGGGTGTGTAACATTACATTCACTAGTAGGAGTGAGAAAAACATCACGGGATGGTGTGAATCATAGGGTCTGATTTAGGATAGGCAGTGAGTGGCATTGTAGGATGGAGAAAAGCACCACGGGGTGGTCAGCATGGGGAGGTCAGGAAACATGCAGTGGCAATGTAGGATAGGTTTCTGAAAAGCATCGCGGGGTGATGCGCATTGTATTGGTGTGTAACATTACATTCACAAGTAGGAGTCAGAAAAACATCACGCGGTGGGGTGAATCATAGGGTCTGAATTAGGAAAGGCAGTGAGTGGCAATGTAGGATGGAGAAAAGCACCACGGGGTGGTCAGCATGGGGAGGACAGGAAACATGCATAGGCAATGTAGGATAGGTTTCTGAAAAACATCGCGGCGTGGTGCGCATTGTATGGGTGTGTAACATTACATTCACTAGTAGGAGTGAGAAAAACATCACGGGGTGGTGTGATTCATAGGGTCTGAATTAGGATAGGCAGTGAGTGGCAATGTAGGATGGAGAAAACACCACGGGGTGGTCAGCATGGGGAGTTCAGGAAACATGCAGTGGCAATGTAGGATAGGTTTCTGAAAAACATCGCGGGGTGGTGCGCATTGTATGGGTGTGTAACCTTACATTCACTAGTAGGAGTGAGAAAAACGTCACGGGGTGGGGTGAATCATAGGGTCTGAATTAGGATAGGCAGTGAGTGGCAATGTAGGTTGGAGAAAAGCACCACGGGGTGGTCAGCATGGGGAGGTCAGGAAACATGCAGTGGCAATGTAGGATAGGTATCTGAAAAACATCGCGGGGTAGTGCGCATTGTATTGGTTTATAACATTACATTCATTAGTAGGAGTGAGAAAAACATCACGGGGTGGGGTGAATCATAGGGTCTGAATTAGGATAGCCAGTGAGTGGCAATGTAAAATGGAGAAAAGCACCACGGTGTGGTCAGCATGGGGAGGTCAGGAAACATGCAGTGGCAATGTAGGATAGGTTTCTGAAAAACATCGCGGGGTGGTGCACATTGTGTGGGTGTGTAACTTTACATTCACTAGTAGGAGTGAGAAAAACATCACGGGGTGGTGTGAATCATAGGGTCTGAATTAGGATAATCAGTGAGAGGCAATGTAGGGTGCAGAAAAGCACCACGGGGTGGTCAGCATGGGGATGTCAGGAAACATGCAGTGGCAATATAGGATAGGTTTCTGAAAAACATCGCGGGGTAGTGCGCATTGTATGGGTGTATAACATTACATTCATTCGTAGGAGTGAGAAAAACATCACGGGGTGGTGTGAATCATAGGGTCTGAATTAGGATAGGCAGTGAGTGGCAATGTAGGATGGATAAAACACCACGGGGTGGTCAGCATGGGGAGGTCAGGAAACATGCAGTGGCAATGTAGGATAGGTTTCTGAAAAACATCGCGGGGTTGTGCGCATTGTATGGGTGTGTAACATTACATTCACTAGTAGGAGTGAGAAAAATGTCACGGGGTGGTGTGAATTATAGGGTCTGAATTAGGATAGGCAGTGACTGGCAATGTAGGATGGAGAAAAGCACCACCGTGTGGTCAGCATGGGAAGTGAGGAAATATGCAGTGTCAATGTAGGATAGGTTTCTGAAAAACATCGCGGGGTGGTGCGCATTGTATGGGTGTGTAACATTACATTCTCTAGTAGGAGTGAGAATAACATCACGGGGTGGTGTGAATCATAGGGTCTGAATTAGGATAGGCAGTGAGAGGCAATGCAGGATGGAGAAAAGAACCACGTGATGGTCAGCATGGCTAGGTCAGGAAACACGCAGTGGCAATGTAGGATAGGTTTCTGAAAAACATCGCGGGGTGGTGCACATTGTATGGGTGTGTAACCTTAGATTCCCTTGTAGGAGTGAGAAAAACATCAAGGGGTGGTGTGAATCATAGGGTCTGAATTAGGATAGGCAGTGAGTGGCAATGTAGGATGGAGAAAACACCACGGGGTGGTCAGCATGCGGAGGTCAGGAAACATGCAGTGGCAATGTAGGATAGGTTTCTGAAAAACATCGCGGGGTGGTGCGCATTGTATGGGTGTGTAACCTTACATTCACTAGTACGAGTGAGAAAAACGTCACGGGGTGGTGTGAATCAAAGGGTCTGAATTAGGATAGGGAGTGAGTGGCAATGTACGATGGAGAAAAGCACCACGGGGTGGTCAGCATGGCTAGGTGTGGAAACATGCAGTGGCAATGTAGGATAGGTATCTGAAAAACATCGCGGGGTAGTGCGCATTGTATGGGTGTATAACATTACATTCATTAGTAGGAGTGAGAAAAACATCACGGGGTGGGGTGAATCATAGGGTCTGAATTAGGATAGGCAGTGAGTGGCAATGTAGGATGGAAAAAGCACCACGGGGTGGTCAGCATGGGGAGGTCAGGAAACATGCAGTGGCAATGTAGGATAGGTTTCTGAAAAACATCGCGGGGTGGTGCGCATTGTATGGGTGTGTAACCTTACATTCACTAGTACGAGCGAGAAAAACGTCACGGGGTGGTGTGAATCATAGGGTCTGAATTAGGATAGGGAGTGAGTGGCAATGTACGATGGAGAAAAGCACCACGGGGTGGTCAGCATGGCTAGGTGAGGAAACATGCAGTGGCAATGTAGGATAGGTATCTGAAAAACATCGCGGGGTAGTGCGCATTGTATGGGTGTATAACATTACATTCATTAGTAGGAGTGAGAAAAACATCACGGGGTGGGGTGAAACATCGGGTCTGAATTAGGATAGGCAGTGAGTGGCAATGTAAGATGGAGAAAAGCACAACGGGGTGGTCACCATGGGGAGGTCAGGAAACATGCAATGGCAATGTAGGATAGGTTACTGAAAAACATCGCTGAGTGGTGCGCATTGTATGGGTGTGTAACATTACATTCACTAGTAGGAGTGAGAAAAACATCATGGGGTGGTGTGAATCGTAGGGTCTGAATTAGGATAGGCAGTGAGTGGCAATGTAGGATGGAGAAAAGCACCACGGGATCGTCAGCATGGCTAGGTCAGGAAACATGCAGTGGCAATGTAGGATAGGTTTCTGAAAAACATCGCGGTGTGGTGCGCATTGTATGGGTGTGTAACCTTACATTCCCTAGTAGGAGTGAGAAAAACATCAAGGGGTGGTGTGAATCATAGGGTCTGAATTAGGATAGGCAGTTAGTGGCAATGTAGGATGGAGAAAACACAACGGGGTGGTCAGCATGGGGAGTTCACGAAACATGCAGTGGCAATGTAGGATAGGTTTCTGAAAAACATCGCGGGGGTGGTGCGCATTGTATGGGTGTGTAACCTTACATTCGCTAGTAGGAGTGAGAAAAACGTCACGGGGTGGTGTGAATCATAGGGTCTGAATTAGGATAGGCACTGAGTGGCAATGTAGGATGGAGAAAAGCACCACGGGGTGGTCAGCATGGGGAGGTCAGGAAACATGCAGTGGCAATGTAGGATAGGTATCTGAAAAACATCGCGGGGTAGTGCGCATTGTATGGGTTTATAACATTACATTCATTAGTAGGAGTGAGAAAAACATCACGGGGTGGGGTGAATCATAGGGTCTGAATTAGGATAGGCAGTGAGTGGCAATGTAAGATGTAGAAAAGCACCACGGGGTGGTCAGCATGGCGAGGTCAGGAAACATGCAGTGGCAATGTAGGATAGGTTTCTGAAAAACATCGCGGGGTGGTGCACATTGTATGGGTGTGTAACCTTACATTCACTAGTAGGAGTGATAAAAACATCACGGGGTGGTGTGAATCATAGGGTCTGAATTAGGATAATCAGTGAGAGGCAATGTAGGATGGAGAAAAGCACCACGGGGTGGTCAGCATGGGGATGTCAGGAAACATGCAGTGGCAATGTAGGATAGGTTTCTGAAAAACATCGCGGGGTAGTGCGCATTGTATGGGTGTATAACATTACATTCATTCGTAGGAGTGAGAAAAACATCACGGGGTGGTGTGACTCATAGGGTCTGAATTAGGATAGGCAGTGAGTGCCAATGTAGGATGGAGAAAATCACCACGGGGTGGTCAGCATGGGGAGTTCAGGAAACATGCAGTGGCATGTAGGATATGTTTCTGAAAAACATTGCGGGGTGGTGCGCATTGTATGGGTGTGTAACCTTACATTCACTAGTACGAGTGAGAAAAACGTCACGGGGTGGTGTGAATCAAAGGGTCTGAATTAGGATAGGGAGTGAGTGGCAATGTACGATGGAGAAAAGCACCACGGGGTGGTCAGCATGGCTAGGTGTGGAAACATGCAGTGGCAATGTAGGATAGGTATCTGAAAAACATCGCGGGGTAGTGCGCATTGTATGGGTGTATAACATTACATTCATTAGTAGGAGTGAGAAAAACATCACGGGGTGGGGTGAATCATAGGGTCTGAATTAGGATAGGCAGTGAGTTGCAATGTAAGATGGAGAAAAGCACCACGAGGTGCTCAGCATATGGAGGACAGGAAACATGCATAGGCAATGTAGGATAGGTTTCTGAAAAACATTGCAGCGTGGTGCGCATTGTATGGGTGTGTAACATTACATTCACTAGTAGGAGTGAGAAAAACATCACGGGGTGGTGTGAATCATAGGGTCTGAATTAGGATAGGCAGTGAGTGGCAATGTAGGATGGAAAAAGCACCACGGGGTGGTCAGCATGGGGAGGTCAGGAAACATGCAGTGGCAATGTAGGATATGTTTCTGAAAAACATCGCGGGATGGTGCGCATTGTATGGGTGTGTAACATTACATTCACTAGTAGGAGTGAGTAAAACATCATGTGGTGGTGTGAATCGTAGGGTCTGAATTAGGATAGGCAGTGAGTGGCAATGTAGGATGGAGAAAAGCACCACGGGATGGTCAGCATGGCTAGGTCAGGAAACATGCAGTGGCATTGTAGGATAGGTTTCTGAAAAACATCGCGGGGTGGTGCGCATTGTATGGGTGTGTAACCTTACATTCACTAGTAGGAGTGAGAAAAACATCAAGGGGTGGTGTGAATCATAGGGTCTGAATTAGGATAGGCAGTGAGTGGCAATGTAGGATGGAGAAAACACAACGGGGTGGTCAGCATGGGGAGTTCAGGAAACATGCAGTGGCAATGTAGGATAGGTTTCTGAAAAACATCGCGGGGGTGGTGCGCATTATATGGGTGTGTAACCTTACATTCGCTAGTAGGAGTGAGAAAAACATCACGGGGTGGGGTGAATCATAGGGTCTGAATTAGGATAGGCAGTGAGTGGCAATGTAAGATGTAGAAAAGCACCACGGGGTGGTCAGCATGGGGAGGTCAGGAAACATGCAGTGGCAATGTAGGATAGGTTTCTGAAAAACATCGCGGGGTGGTGCACATTGTATGGGTGTGTAACATTACATTCACTAGTAGGAGTGAGAAAAACATCACGGGGTGGTGTGAATCATAGGGTCTGAATTAGGATAATCAGTGAGAGGCAATGTAGGATGGAGAAAAGCACCACGGGGTGGTCAGCATGGGGATGTCAGGAAACATGCAGTGGCAATGTAGGATAGGTTTCTGAAAAACATCGCGGGGTAGTGCGCATTGTATGGGTGTATAACATTACATTCATTCGTAGGAGTGAGAAAAACATCACGGGGTGGTGTGACTCATAGGGTCTGAATTAGGATAGGCAGTGAGTGGCAATGTAGGATGGATAAAACACCACGGGGTGGTCAGCATGGGGAGGTCAGGAAACATGCAGTGGCAATGTAGGATAGGTTTCTGAAAAACATCGCGCGGTGGTGCGCAATGTATGGGTGTGTAACATTACATTCACTAGTGGGAGTGAGAAAAATGTCACGGGGTGGTGTGAATTATAGGGTCTGAATTAGGATAGGCAGTGACTGGCAATGTAGGATGGAGAAAAGCACCACGGTGTGGTCAGCATGGGAAGTGAGGAAATATGCAGTGTCAATGTAGGATAGGTTTCTGAAAAACATCGCGGGGTGGTGCGCATTGTATGGGTGTGTAACATTACATTCTCTTGTAGGAGTGAGAAAAACATCACCGGGTGGTGTGAATCATAGGGTCTGAATTAGGATAGGCAGTGAGTGGCAATGTAGGATGGAGAAAAGCACCACGGGGTGGTCAGCATGGGGAGTTCAGGAAACATGCAGTGGCAATGTAGGATATGTTTCTGAAAAACATTGCGGGGTGGTGCGCATTGTATGGGTGTGTAACATTACATTCACTAGTAGGAGTGAGAAAAACATCACGGGGTGGTGTGAATCATAGGGTCTGAATTAGGATAGGCAGTGAGTGGCAATGTAGGATGGAGAAAAGCACCACGGGATGGTCAGCATGGCTAGGTCAGGAAACACGCAGTGGCAATGTAGGATAGGTTTCTGAAAAACATCGCGGGGTGGTTCGCATTGTATGGGTGTGTAACCTTACATTCCCTAGTAGGAGTGAGAAAAACATCAAGGGGTGGTGTGAATCATAGGGTCTGAATTAGGATAGGCAGTGAGTGGCAATGTAGGATGGAGAAAACACCACGGGGTGGTCAGCATGGGGAGGTCAGGAAACATGCAGTGGCAATGTAGGATAGGTTTCTGAAAAACATCGCGGGGTGTTGTGCATTGTATGGGTGTGTAACCTTACATTCACTAGTACGAGTGAGAAAAACGTGACGGGGTGGTGTGAATCATAGGGTCTGAATTAGGATCGGGAGTGAGTGGCAATGTAGGATGGAGAAAAGCACCACGGGGTGGTCAGCATGGGTAGGTCAGGAAACATGCAGTGGCAATGTAGGATAGGTATCTGAAAAACATCGCGGGGTAGTGCGCATTGTATGGGTGTATAACATTTCATTCATTAGTAGGAGTGAGAAAAACATCACGGGGTGGTGTGAATCATAGGGTCTGAATTAGGATAGGCAGTGAGTGGCAATGTAAGATGGAGAAAAGCACCACGGGGTGGTCAGCATGGGGAGGTCAGGAAACATGCAGTGGCAATGTAGGATAGGTTTCTAAAAAACGTCGCGGGGTGGTGCGCATTGTATGGGTGTGTAACATTACATTCACTAGTAGGAGTGAGAAAAACATCCCGGGGTGGTGTGAATCATACGGTCTGAATTAGAATAGGCAGTGAATGGCAATGTAGGATGGAGAAAAGCACCACGGGATGATGAGCATGGGGAGGTCAGGAAACATGCATTGGCAATGTAGGATAGGTTTCTGAAAAACATCGCGGGGTCGTGCGCATTTTATGGGTGTGTAACCTTACATTCACTAGTAGGAGTGAGAAAAACATCATGTGGTGGTGTGAATCATAGGGTCTGAATTAGGATAGGCAGTGAGTGGCAATGTAGGATGGAGAAAACACCATGGGGTGTTCAGCATGAGGAGGTCTGGAAACATGCAGTGGCAATGTAGCATAGGTTTCTGAAAAACATCGCGGGGTGGTGCGCATTGTATGGGTGTGTAACCTTACATTCACTAGTAGGAGTGAGAAAAACGTTACGGGGTGGTGTGAATCATAGAGTCTGAATTAGGATAGGCAGTGAGTGGCAATGTAGGATGGAGAAAAGCACCACGGGGTGGTCAGCTCTGGGAGGTCAGAAACCATGCAGTGGCAATGTAGGATATTTTCTGAAAAACATCGCGGGGTGGTGCGCATTGTATGGGTGTGTAACATTACATTCACTAGTAGGAGTGAGAAAAACA
Source organism: Cavia porcellus (assembly GCF_034190915.1). Taxonomy (NCBI): domain Eukaryota; kingdom Metazoa; phylum Chordata; class Mammalia; order Rodentia; family Caviidae; genus Cavia; species Cavia porcellus. The sequence goes on from NW_026947558.1 coordinate 2,173,552, forward strand.
TCACGGGGTGGGGTGAATCACAGGGTCTGAATTAGGATAGGCAGTGAGTGGCAATGCAGGATGGGGAAAAGCACCATGGGGAGGTCAGAACGGGGAGGTCAGGAAACATGCAGTGGCAATGTAGGATAGGTTTCTGAAAAACATCGCGGGGTGGTGCGCATTGTATGGGTGTGTAACATTACATTCACTAGTAGTAGTGAGAAAAACGTCACGGGGTGGTGTGAATTATAGGGTCTGAATTAGGATACGCAATGAGTGGCAATGTAGGATGGAGAATAGCACCCCGGGGTTGTCAGCATGGGGAAGTCAGGAAACATGCAGTGTCAATGTAGGATTGGTTTCTGAAAAACATCGCGGAGTTGTGCGTATTGTATGGGTGTGTAACCTTACATTCACTAGTAGGAGTGAGAACAACATCACAGGGTGGTGTGAATCATAGGGTCTGAAATAGGATAGGCAGTGAGTGGCAATGTAGGATGGAGAAAAGCACCACGGGATGGTCAGCATGGCTAGGTCAGGAAACATGCAGTGGCAATGTAGGATAGGTTTCTGAAAAACATCGCGGGGTGGTGCGCATTGTATGGGTGTGTAACCTTACATTCACTAGTAGGAGTGAGAAAAACATCAAGGGGTGGTGTGATTCATAGGGTCTGAATTAGGATAGGCAGTGAGTGGCAATGTAGGATGGAGAAAACACGACGGGTTGGTCAGCATGGGGAGGTCAGGAAACATGCAGTGGCAATGTAGGATAGGTATCTGAAAAACTTCGCAGGGTAGTGCACATTGTATGGGTGTGTAACATTACATTCACTAGTAGGAGTGAGAAAAACATCCCGGGGTGGTGTGAATCATAGGGTATGAATTAGGATAGGCAGTAAGTGGCAATGTAGGATGGAGAAAATCACCACTGGGTGGTCAGCATGGGGAGGTCAGGAAACATGCAGTGGCAATGTAGGATATGTTTCTGAAAAACATCGCGGGGTGGTGCGCATTGTATGGGTGTGTAACATTACATTCACTAGTAGGAGTGAGAAAAACATCACGGGGTGGTGTGAATCATAGGGTCTGAATTAGGATAGGCAGTGAGTGGCAATGTAGGATGGAGAAAAGCACCACGGGATGGTCAGCATGGCTAGGTCAGGAAACACGCAGTGGCAATGTAGGATAGGTTTCTGAAAAACATCGCGGGGTGGTTCGCATTGTATGGGTGTGTAACCTTACATTCCCTAGTAGGAGTGAGAAAAACATCAAGGGGTGGTGTGAATCATAGGGTCTGAATTAGGATAGGCAGTGAGTGGCAATGTAGGATGGAGAAAACACCACGGGGTGGTCAGCATGGGGAGGTCAGGAAACATGCAGTGGCAATGTAGGATAGGTTTCTGAAAAACATCGCGGGGTGTTGTGCATTGTATGGGTGTGTAACCTTACATTCACTAGTACGAGTGAGAAAAACGTGACGGGGTGGTGTGAATCATAGGGTCTGAATTAGGATCGGGAGTGAGTGGCAATGTAGGATGGAGAAAAGCACCACGGGGTGGTCAGCATGGGTAGGTCAGGAAACATGCAGTGGCAATGTAGGATAGGTATCTGAAAAACATCGCGGGGTAGTGCGCATTGTATGGGTGTATAACATTTCATTCATTAGTAGGAGTGAGAAAAACATCACGGGGTGGTGTGAATCATAGGGTCTGAATTAGGATAGGCAGTGAGTGGCAATGTAAGATGGAGAAAAGCACCACGGGGTGGTCAGCATGGGGAGGTCAGGAAACATGCAGTGGCAATGTAGGATAGGTTTCTAAAAAACGTCGCGGGGTGGTGCGCATTGTATGGGTGTGTAACATTACATTCACTAGTAGGAGTGAGAAAAACATCCCGGGGTGGTGTGAATCATACGGTCTGAATTAGAATAGGCAGTGAATGGCAATGTAGGATGGAGAAAAGCACCACGGGATGATGAGCATGGGGAGGTCAGGAAACATGCATTGGCAATGTAGGATAGGTTTCTGAAAAACATCGCGGGGTCGTGCGCATTTTATGGGTGTGTAACCTTACATTCACTAGTAGGAGTGAGAAAAACATCAAGTGGTGGTGTGAATCATAGGGTCTGAATTAGGATAGGCAGTGAGTGGCAATGTAGGATGGAGAAAACACCATGGGGTGTTCAGCATGAGGAGGTCTGGAAACATGCAGTGGCAATGTAGCATAGGTTTCTGAAAAACATCGCGGGGTGGTGCGCATTGTATGGGTGAGTAACATTACATTCACTAGTAGGAGTGAGAAAAACTTTACGGGGTGGTGTGAATCATAGAGTCTGAATTAGGATAGGCAGTGAGTGGCAATGTAGGATGGAGAAAAGCACCACGGGGTGGTCAGCTCTGGGAGGTCAGAAACCATGCAGTGGCAATGTAGGATATTTTCTGAAAAACATCGCGGGGTGGTGCGCATTGTATGGGTGTGTAACATTACATTCACTAGTAGGAGTGAGAAAAACATCACGGGGTGGGGTGAATCACAGGGTCTGAATTAGGATAGGCAGTGAGTGGCAATGCAGAATGGGGAAAAGCACCATGGGGAGGTCAGAACGGGGAGGTCAGGAAACATGCAGTGGCAATGTAGGATAGGTTTCTGAAAAACATCGCGGGGTGGTGCGCATTGTATGGGTGTGTAACATTACATTCACTAGTAGTAGTGAGAAAAACGTCACGGGGTGGTGTGAATTATAGGGTCTGAATTAGGATACGCAATGAGTGGCAATGTAGGATGGAGAATAGCACCCCGGGGTTGTCAGCATGGGGAAGTCAGGAAACATGCAGTGTCAATGTAGGATTGGTTTCTGAAAAACATCGCGGAGTTGTGCGTATTGTATGGGTGTGTAACCTTACATTCACTAGTAGGAGTGAGAACAACATCACAGGGTGGTGTGAATCATAGGGTCTGAAATAGGATAGGCAGTGAGTGGCAATGTAGGATGGAGAAAAGCACCACGGGATGGTCAGCATGGCTAGGTCAGGAAACATGCAGTGGCAATGTAGGATAGGTTTCTGAAAAACATCGCGGGGTGGTGCGCATTGTATGGGTGTGTAACCTTACATTCCCTAGTAGGAGTGAGAAAAACATCAAGGGGTGGTGTGATTCATAGGGTCTGAATTAGGATAGGCAGTGAGTGGCAATGTAGGATGGAGAAAACACCACGGGTTGGTCAGCATGGGGAGGTCAGGAAACATGCAGTGGCAATGTAGGATAGGTATCTGAAAAACTTCGCAGGGTAGTGCACATTGTATGGGTGTGTAACATTACATTCACTAGTAGGAGTGAGAAAAACATCCCGGGGTGGTGTGAATCATAGGGTATGAATTAGGATAGGCAGTAAGTGGCAATGTAGGATGGAGAAAATCACCACTGGGTGGTCAGCATGGGGAGGTCAGGAAACATGCAGTGGCAATGTAGGATATGTTTCTGAAAAACATCGCGGGGTGGTGCGCATTGTATGGGTGTGTAACATTACATTCACTAGTAGGAGTGAGAAAAACATCACGGGGTGGTGTGAATCATAGGGTCTGAATTAGGATAGGCAGTGAGTGGCAATGTAGGATGGAGAAAAGCACCACGGGATGGTCAGCATGGCTAGGTCAGGAAACACGCAGTGGCAACGTAGGATAGGTTTCTGAAAAACATCGCGGGGTGGTTCGAATTGTATGGGTGTGTAACCTTACATTCCCTAGTAGGAGTGAGAAAAACATCAAGGGGTGGTGTGAATCATAGGGTCTGAATTAGGATAGGCAGTGAGTGGCAATGTAGGATGGAGAAAACACCACGGGGTGGTCAGCATGGGGAGGTCAGGAAACATGCAGTGGCAATGTAGGATAGGTTTCTGAAAAACATCGCGGGGTGTTGTGCATTGTATGGGTGTGTAACCTTACATTCACTACTACGAGTGAGAAAAACGTGACGGGGTGGTGTGAATCATAGGGTCTGAATTAGGATCGGGAGTGAGTGGCAATGTAGGATGGAGAAAAGCACCACGGGGTGGTCAGCATGGGTAGGTCAGGAAACATGCAGTGGCAATGTAGGATAGGTATCTGAAAAACTTCGCGGGGTAGTGCGCATTGTATGGGTGTATAACATTTCATTCATTAGTAGGAGTGAGAAAAACATCACGGGGTGGTGTGAATCATAGGGTCTGAATTAGGATAGGCAGTGAGTGGCAATGTAAGATGGAGAAAAGCACCACGGGGTGGTCAGCATGGGGAGGTCAGGAAACATGCAGTGGCAATGTAGGATAGGTTTCTAAAAAACGTCGCGGGGTGGTGCGCATTGTATGGGTGTGTAACATTACATTCACTAGTAGGAGTGAGAAAAACATCCCGGGGTGGTGTGAATCATACGGTCTGAATTAGAATAGGCAGTGAATGGCAATGTAGGATGGAGAAAAGCACCACGGGATGATGAGCATGGGGAGGTCAGGAAACATGCATTGGCAATGTAGGATAGGTTTCTGAAAAACATCGCGGGGTCGTGCGCATTTTATGGGTGTGTAACCTTACATTCACTAGTAGGAGTGAGAAAAACATCAAGTGGTGGTGTGAATCATAGGGTCTGAATTAGGATAGGCAGTGAGTGGCAATGTAGGATGGAGAAAACACCATGGGGTGTTCAGCATGAGGAGGTCTGGAAACATGCAGTGGCAATGTAGCATAGGTTTCTGAAAAACATCGCGGGGTGGTGCGCATTGTATGGGTGTGTAACCTTACATTCACTAGTAGGAGTGAGAAAAACGTTACGGGGTGGTGTGAATCATAGAGTCTGAATTAGGATAGGCAGTGAGTGGCAATGTAGGATGGAGAAAAGCACCACGGGGTGGTCAGCTCTGGGAGGTCAGAAACCATGCAGTGGCAATGTAGGATATTTTCTGAAAAACATCGCGGGGTGGTGCGCATTGTATGGGTGTGTAACATTACATTCACTAGTAGGAGTGAGAAAAACATCACGGGGTGGGGTGAATCACAGGGTCTGAATTAGGATAGGCAGTGAGTGGCAATGCAGGATGGGGAAAAGCACCATGGGGAGGTCAGAACGGGGAGGTCAGGAAACATGCAGTGGCAATGTAGGATAGGTTTCTGAAAAACATCGCGGGGTGGTGCGCATTGTATGGGTGTGTAACATTACATTCACTAGTAGTAGTGAGAAAAACGTCACGGGGTGGTGTGAATTATAGGGTCTGAATTAGGATACGCAATGAGTGGCAATGTAGGATGGAGAATAGCACCCCGGGGTTGTCAGCATGGGGAAGTCAGGAAACATGCAGTGTCAATGTAGGATTGGTTTCTGAAAAACATCGCGGAGTTGTGCGTATTGTATGGGTGTGTAACCTTACATTCACTAGTAGGAGTGAGAACAACATCACAGGGTGGTGTGAATCATAGGGTCTGAAATAGGATAGGCAGTGAGTGGCAATGTAGGATGGAGAAAAGCACCACGGGATGGTCAGCATGGCTAGGTCAGGAAACATGCAGTGGCAATGTAGGATAGGTTTCTGAAAAACATCGCGGGGTGGTGCGCATTGTATGGGTGTGTAACCTTACATTCCCTAGTAGGAGTGAGAAAAACATCAAGGGGTGGTGTGATTCATAGGGTCTGAATTAGGATAGGCAGTGAGTGGCAATGTAGGATGGAGAAAGTACCACGGGGTGGTCAGCATGGGGAGGTCAGGAAACATGCAGTGGCAATGTAGGATAGGTATCTGAAAAACTTCGCAGGGTAGTGCACATTGTATGGGTGTGTAACATTACATTCACTAGTAGGAGTGAGAAAAACATCCCGGGGTGGTGTGAATCATAGGGTATGAATTAGGATAGGCAGTAAGTGGCAATGTAGGATGGAGAAAATCACCACGGGGTGGTCAGCATGGGGAGGTCAGGAAACATGCAGTGGCAATGTAGGATATGTTTCTGAAAAACATCGCGGGGTGGTGCGCATTGTATGGGTGTGTAACATTACATTCACTAGTAGGAGTGAGAAAAACATCACGGGGTGGTGTGAATCATAGGGTCTGAATTAGAATAGGCAGTGAATGGCAATGTAGGATGGAGAAAAGCACCACGGGATGATGAGCATGGGGAGGTCAGGAAACATGCATTGGCAATGTAGGATAGGTTTCTGAAAAACATCGCGGGGTGGTGCGCATTTTATGGGTGTGTAACCTTACATTCACTAGTAGGAGTGAGAAAAACATCAAGTGGTGGTGTGAATCATAGGGTCTGAATTAGGATAGGCAGTGAGTGGCAATATAGGATGGAGAAAACACCATGGGGTGGTCAGCATGAGGAGGTCTGGAAACATGCAGTGGCAATGTAGGATAGGTTTCTGAAAAACATCGCGGGGTGGTGCGCATTGTATGGGTGTGTAACATTACATTCACTAGTAGCAATGAGAAAAACATCACGGGGTGGGGTTAATCATAGGGTCTGAATTAGGATAGGCAGTGAGTAGCAATGTAGGATGGAGAAAAGCACCACGGGGTGGTCAGCTCTGGGATGTCAGAAACCATGCAGTGGCAATGTAGGATAGGTTTCTGAAAAACATCGCGGGGTGGTGCGCATTGTATGGGTGTGTAACATTACATTCACTAGTAGCAATGAGAAAAACATCACGGGGTGGGGTTAATCATAGGGTCTGAATTAGGATAGGCAGTGAGTGGCAATGCAGGATGGGGAAAAGCACCATGGGGAGGTCAGAACGGGGAGGTCAGGAAACATGCAGTGGCAATGTAGGATAGGTTTCTGAAAAACATCGCGGGGTGGTGCGCATTGTATGGGTGTGTAACATTACATTCACTAGTAGTAGTGAGAAAAACGTCACGGGGTGGTGTGAATTATAGGGTCTGAATTAGGATAGGCAATGAGTGGCAATGTAGGATGGAGAATAGCACCCCGGGGTTGTCAGCATGGGGAAGTCAGGAAACATGCAATGTCAATGTAGGATTGGTTTCTGAAAAACATCGCGGAGTTGTGCGCATTGTATGGGTGTGTAACCTTACATTCACTAGTAGGAGTGAGAACAACATCACAGGGTGGTGTGAATCATAGGGTCTGAATTAGGATAGGCAGTGAGTGGCAACGTAGGATGGAGAAAATCACCACGGGGTGGTCAGCACGGGGAGGACAGGAAACATGCAGTGGCAATGTAGGATATGTTTCTAAAAAATATCGCTGGGTGGTGCGCATTGTATGGGTGTGTAACCTTACATTCCCTAGTAGGAGTGAGAAAAACATCAAGGGGTGGTGTGAATCATAGGGTCTGAATTAGGATAGGCAGTGAGTGGCAATGTAGGATGGAGAAAACACCACGGGGTGGTCAGCATGGGGAGGTCAGGAAACATGCAGTGGCAATGTAGGATAGGTATCTGAAAAACTTCGCAGGGTAGTGCACATTGTATGGGTGTATAACATTACATTCATTAGTAGGATTGAGAAAAACATCACGGGGTGGGGTGAAACATAGGGTCTGAATTAGGATAGGCAGTGATTGGCAATGTAAGATGGAGAAAAGCACCACGGGGTGGTCAGCATGGGGAGGTCAGGAAACATGCAGTGGCAATGTAGGATAGGTTTCTGAAAAACATCGCGGGGTGGTGCGCATTGTATGGGTGTGTAACATTACATTCACTAGTAGGAGTGAGAAAAATGTCACCGGGTGGTGTGAATTATAGGGTCTGAATTAGGATAGGCAGTGAGTAGCAATGTAGGATGGAGAAAAGCACCATGGTGTTGTCAGCATGGGAAGTGAGGAAACATGCAGTGTCAATGTAGGATAGGTTTCTGAAAAACATCGTGGGGTGGTGCGCATTGTATGGGTTTGTAACATTACATTCACTAGTAGGAGTGAGAAAAACATCACGGGGTGGTGTGAATCATAGGGTCTGAATTAGGATAGGCAGTGAGTGGCAATGTAGGATGGAGAAAAGCACCACGGGGTGGTCAGCATGGGGAGGTCAGGAAACATGCAGTGGCAATGTAGGATAGGTTTCTGAAAAACATCGCGGGGTAGTGCGCATTGTATGTGTGTATAACATTACATTCATTCGTAGGAGTGAGAAAAACATCCTTGGGTGGTGTGAATCATAGGGTCTGAATTAGGATAGGCAGTGAGTGGCAATGTAGGATGGAGAAAATCACCACGGGGTGGTCAGCATTGGGAGGTCAGGAAACATGCAGTGGCAATGTAGGATATGTTTCTGAAAAACATCGCGGGGTGGTGCGCATTGTATGGGTGTGTAACATTACATTCACTAGTAGGAGTGAGAAAAACATCACGGGGTGGTGTGAATCATAGGGTCTGAATTAGAATAGGCAGTGAATGGCAATGTAGGATGGAGAAAAGCACCACGGGATGGTGAGCATGGGGAGGTCAGGAAACATGCATTGGCAATGTAGGATAGGTTTCTGAAAAACATCGCGGGGTGGTGCGCATTTTATGGGTGTGTAACCTTACATTCACTAGTAGGAGTGAGAAAAACATCAAGTGGTGGTGTGAATCATAGGGTCTGAATTAGGATAGGCAGTGAGTGGCAATGTAGGATGGAGAAAACACCATGGGGTGGTCAGCATGAGGAGGTCTGGAAACATGCAGTGGCAATGTAGCATAGGTTTCTGAAAAACATCGCGGGGTGGTGCGCATTGTATGGGTGTGTAACCTTACATTCACTAGTAGGAGTGAGAAAAACGTCACGGGGTGGTGTGAATCATAGAGTCCGAATTAGGATAGGCAGTGAGTGGCAATGTAGGATGGAGAAAAGCACCACGGGGTGGTCAGCTCTGGGAGGTCAGAAACCATGCAGTGGCAATGTAGGATAGGTTTCTGAAAAACATCGTGGGGTGGTGCTCATTGTATGGGTGTGTAACCTTACATTCACTAGTACGAGTGAGAACATCACAGGGTGGTGTGAATCATAGGGTCTGAATTAGGATAGGCAGTGAGTGGCAATGTAGGATGGAGAAAATCAACACGGGGAGGACAGGAAACATGCAGTGGCAATGTAGGATATGTTTCTGAAAAACATCGCGGGGTGGTGCGCATTGTATGGGTGTATAACATTACATTCACTAGTAGGAGTGAGAAAAACATCATGGGGTGGTGTGAATCATAGGGTCTGAATTAGGATAGGCAGTGAGTGGCAATGTAGGATGCAGAAAAGCACCACGGGATGGTCAGCATGGCTAGGTCAGGAAACATGCAGTGGCAATGTAGGATAGGTTTCTGAAAAACATCGCGGGGTGGTGCGCATTGTATGGGTGTGTAACATTACATTCACTAGTAGGAGTGAGAAAAATGTCACCGGGTGGTGTGAATTATAGGGTCTGAATTAGGATAGGCAGTGAGTAGCAATGTAGGATGGAGAAAAGCACCATGGTGTTGTCAGCATGGGAAGTGAGGAAACATGCAGTGTCAATGTAGGATAGGTTTCTGAAAAACATCGTGGGGTGGTGCGCATTGTATGGGTGTGTAACATTACATTCACTAGTAGGAGTGAGAAAAACATCACGGGGTGGTGTGAATCATAGGGTCTGAATTAGGATAGGCAGTGAGTGGCAATGTAGGATGGAGAAAAGCACCACGGGGTGGTCAGCATGGGGAGGTCAGGAAACATGCAGTGGCAATGTAGGATAGGTTTCTGAAAAACATCGCGGCGTAGTGCGCATTGTATGTGTGTATAACATTACATTCATTAGTAGGAGTGAGAAAAACATCACGGGGTGGGGTGAAACATAGGGTCTGAATTAGGATAGGCAGTGAGTGGCAATGTAAGATGGAGAAAAGCACAACGGGGTGGTCAGCATGGGGAGGTCAGGAAACATGCAGTGGCAATGTAGGATATGTTACTGAAAAACATCGCGGAGTGGTGCGCATTGTATGGGTGTGTAACATTACATTCACTAGTAGGAGTGAGAAAAACATCACCGGGTGGTGTGAATCATAGGGTATGAATTAGGATAGGCAGTGAGTGGCAATGTAGGATGGAGAAAATCACCACGGGGTGGTCAGCATGGGGAGGTCAGGAAACATGCAGTGGCAATGTAGGATAGGTTTCTGAAAAACATCGCGGGGTGATGCGCATTGTATGGGTGTGTAACATTACATTCACTAGTAGGAGTGAGAAAAACATCACGGGGTGGTGTGAATCATAGGGTCTGAATTAGGATAGGCAGTGAGTGGCAATGTAGGATGGAGAAAAGCACCACGGGATGGTCAGCATGGTTAGGTCAGGAAACATGCTGTGGCAATGTAGGATAGATTTCTGAAAAATATCACGGGGTGGTGCGCATTGTATGGGTGTGTAACCTTACATTCATTAGTAGGAGTGAGAAAAACATCACGGGGTGGGGTGAATCATAGGGTCTGAATTAGGATAGGCAGTGAGTGGCAATGTAGGATGGAGAAAAGCACCACGGGGTGGTCAGCATGGGGAGGTCAGGAAACATGCAGTGGCAATGTAGGATAGGTTTCTGAAAAACATCGCAGGGTGGTGCGCATTGTATGGCTGTGTAACATTACATTCACTAGGAGGAGTGAGAAAATCATCACGGGGTGGTGTGAATCATAGGGTCTGAATTAGGATAGGCAGTGAGTGGCAATGTAGGATGGAGAAAAGCACCACTGGGTGGTCAGCATGGGGAGGTCAGGAAACATGCAGTGGCAATGTAGGATAGGTTTCTAAAAAACGTCGCGGGGTGGTGCGCATTGTATGGGTGTGTAACATTACATTCACTAGTAGGAGTGAGAAAAACATCCCGGGGTGGTGTGAATCATAGGGTATGAATTAGGATAGGCAGTGAGTGGCAATGTAGGATGGAGAAAATAACCACGGGGTGGTCAGCATGGGGAGGTCAGGAAACATGCAGTGGCAATGTAGGATATGTTTCTGAAAAACATCGCGGGGTGGTGCGCATTGTATGGGTGTGTAACATTACATTCACTAGTAGGAGTGAGAAAAACATCACGGGGTGGTGTGAATCATAGGGTCTGAATTAGAATAGGCAGTGAATGGCAATGTAGGATGGAGAAAAGCACCACGGGATGGTGAGCATGGGGAGGTCAGGAAACATGCATTGGCAATGTAGGATAGGTTTCTGAAAAACATCGCGGGGTGATGCGCATTTTATGGGTGTGTAACCTTACATTCACTAGTAGGAGTGAGAAAAACATCAAGTTATGGTGTGAATCATAGGGTCTGAATTAGGATAGGCAGTGAGTGGCAATGTAGGATGGAGAAAACACCATGGGGTGGTCAGCATGAGGAGGTCTGGAAACATGCAGTGGCAATGTAGGATAGGTTTCTGAAAAACATCGCGGGGTGGTGCGCATTGTATGGGTGTGTAACCTTACATTCACTAGTAGGAGTGAGAAAAACGTCACGGGGTGGTGTGAATCATAGAGTCAGAATTAGGATAGGCAGTGAGTGGCAATGTAGGATGGAGAAAAGCACCACGGGGTGGTCAGCTCTGGGAGGTCAGAAACCATGCAGTGGCAATGTAGGATAGGTTTCTGAAAAACATCGCGGGGTGGTGCGCATTGTATGGGTGTTTAACATTACATTCACTAGTAGTAGTGAGAAAAACGTCACGGGGTGGTGTGAATTATAGGGTCTGAATTAGAATAGGCAATGAGTGGCAATGTAGGATGGAGAATAGCACCCCGGGGTTGTCAGCATGGGGAAGTCAGGAAACATGCAGTGTCAATGTAGGATTGGTTTCTGAAAAACATCGCGGAGTTGTGCGCATTGTATGGGTGTGTAACCTTACATTCACTAGTAGGAGTGAGAACAACATCACAGGGTGGTGTGAATCATAGGGTCTGAATTAGGATAGGCAGTGAGTGGCAATGTAGGATGGAGAAAATCACCACGGGGTGGTCAGCACGGGAAGGACAGGAAACATGCAGTGGCAATGTAGGATATGTTTCTGAAAAACATCGCGGGGTGGTGCGCATTGTATGGGTGTAGAACATTACATTCACTAGTAGGAGTGAGAAAAACATCATGGGGTGGTGTGAATCATAGGGTCTGAATTAGGATAGGCAGTGAGTGGCAATGTAGGATGCAGAAAAGCACCACGGGATGGTCAGCATGCCTAGGTCAGGAAACATGCAGTGGCAATGTAGGATAGGTTTCTGAAAAACATCGCGGGGTGGTGCGCATTGTATGGGTGTGTAACCTTACATTCCCTAGTAGGAGTGAGAAAAACATCACGGGGTGGGGTGAATCATAGGGTCTGAATTAGGATAGGCAGTGAGTGGCAATGTAAGTTGGAGAAAAGCACAACGGGGTGGTCAGCATGGGGAGGTCAGGAAACATGCAGTGGCAATGTAGGATAGGTTTCTGAAAAACATCGCGGGGTGGTGCGCATTGTATGGGTGTGTAACATTACATTCACTAGTAGGAGTGAGAAAAATGTCACCGGGTGGTGTGAATTATAGGGTCTGAATTAGTATAGGCAGTGAGTAGCAATGTAGGATGGAGAAAAGCACCATGGTGTGGTCAGCATGGGAAGTGAGGAAACATGCAGTGTCAATGTAGGATAGGTTTCTGAAAAACATGGTGGGGTGGTGCGCATTGTATGGGTGTGTAACATTACATTCACTAGTAGGAGTGAGAAAAATGTCACCGGGTGGTGTGAATTATAGGGTCTGAATTAGTATAGGCAGTGAGTAGCAATGTAGGATGGAGAAAAGCACCATGGTGTGGTCAGCATGGGAAGTGAGGAAACATGCAGTGTCAATGTAGGATAGGTTTCTGAAAAACATCGTGGGGTGGTGCGCATTGTATGGGTGTGTAACATTACATTCACTAGTAGGAGTGAGAAAAACATCACGGGGTTGGGTGAAACATAGTGTCTGAATTAGGATAGGCAGTGAGTGGCAATGTAGGATGGAGAAAAGCACCACGGGGTGGTCAGCATGGGGAGGTCAGGAAACATGCAGTGGCAATGTAGGATAGGTTTCTGAAAAACATCGCGGGGTAGTGCGCATTGTATGGGTCTATAACATTACATTCATTAGTAGGAGTGATAAAAACATCACGGGGTTGGGTGAAACATAGGGTCTGAATTAGGATAGGCCCTGAGTGGCAATGTAAGATGGAGAAAAGCACAACGGGGTGGTCAGCATGGGGAGGTCAGGAAACATGCAGTGGCAATGTAGGATAGGTTACTGAAAAACATCGCGGAGTGGTGCGCATTGTATGGGTGTGTAACATTACATTCACTAGTAGGAGTGAGAAAAACATCACGGGGTGGTGTGAATCATAGGGTATGAATTAGGATAGGCAGTGAGTGGCAATGTAGGATGGAAAAAATCACCACGGGGTGGTCAGCTTGTGGAGGTCAGGAAACATGCAGTGGCAATGTAGGATATGTTTCTGAAAAACATCGTGGGGTGGTGCGCATTGTATGGGTGTGTAACATTACATTCACTAGTAGGAGTGAGAAAAACATCACGGGGTGGTGTGAATAATAGGGTCTGAATTAGGATAGGCAGTGAGTGGCAATGTAGGATGGAGAAAAGCACCACGTTATGGTCAGCATGGCTAGGTCAGGAAACATGCAGTGGCAATGTAGGATAGGTTTCTGAAAAACATCACGGGGTGGTGCGCATTGTATGGGTGTGTAACCTTACATTCCCTAGTAGGAGTGAGAAAAACATCAAGGGGTGGTGTGAATCATAGGGTCTGAATTAGGATAGGCAGTGAGTGGCAATGTAGGATGGAGAAAAGCACCACGGAGTGGTAAGCATGGGGAGGTCAGGAAACATGCAGTGGCAATGTAGGATAGGTTTCTGAAAAACATCGCGGGGTGGTGCACATTGTATGGGTGTGTAACCTTACATTTACTGGTAGGAGTGAGAAAAACATCACGGGGTGGTGTGAATCATAGTGTCTGAATTAGGATAGGCAGTGAGAGGCAATGTAGGATGGAGAAAAGCACCTCGGGGTGGTCAGCATGGGAATGTCAGGAAAGATGCAGTGGCAATGTAGGATAGTTTTCTGAAAAACATCGCAGGGTAGTGCGCATTGTATGGGTGTATAACATTACATTCATTCGTAGGAGTGAGAAAAACATCCTTGGGTGGTGTGAATCATAGGGTCTGAATTAGGATAGGCAGTGAGTGGCAATGTAGGATGGAGAAAATCACCACGGGGTGGTCAGCATTGGGAGGTCAGGAAACATGCAGTGGCAATGTAGGATATGTTTCTGAAAAACATCGCGGGGTGGTGCGCATTGTATGGGTGTGTAACATTACATTCACTAGTAGGAGTGAGAAAAACATCACGGGGTGGTGTGAATCATAGGGTCTGAATTAGAATAGGCAGTGAATGGCAATGTAGGATGGAGAAAAGCACCACGGGATGGTGAGCATGGGGAGGTCAGGAAACATGCATTGGCAATGTAGGATAGGTTTCTGAAAAACATCGCGGGGTGGTGCGCATTTTATGGGTGTGTAACCTTACATTCACTAGTAGGAGTGAGAAAAACATCAAGTGGTGGTGTGAATCATAGGGTCTGAATTAGGATAGGCAGTGAGTGGCAATGTAGGATGGAGAAAACACCATGGGGTGGTCAGCATGAGGAGGTCTGGAAACATGCAGTGGCAATGTAGCATAGGTTTCTGAAAAACATCGCGGGGTGGTGCGCATTGTATGGGTGTGTAACCTTACATTCACTAGTAGGAGTGAGAAAAACGTTACGGGGTGGTGTGAATCATAGAGTCTGAATTAGGATAGGCAGTGAGTGGCAATGTAGGATGGAGAAAAGCACCACGGGGTGGTCAGCTCTGGGAGGTCAGAAACCATGCAGTGGCAATGTAGGATAGGTTTCTGAAAAACATCGCGGGGTGGTGCGCATTGTATGGGTGTGTAACATTACATTCACTAGTAGGAGTGAGAAAAACATCACGGGGTGGGGTGAATCATAGGGTCTGAATTAGGATAGGCAGTGAGTGGCAATGCAGGATGGGGAAAAGCACCATGGGGAGGTCAGAACGGGGAGGTCAGGAAACATGCAGTGGCAATGTAGGATAGGTTTCTGAAAAACATCGCGGGGTGGTGCGCATTGTATGGGTGTGTAACATTACATTCACTAGTAGTAGTGAGAAAAACGTCACGGGGTGGTGTGAATTATAGGGTCTGAATTAGGATAGGCAATGAGTGGCAATGTAGGATGGAGAATAGCACCCCGGGGTTGTCAGCATGGGGAAGTCAGGAAACATGCAGTGTCAATGTAGGATTGGTTTCTGAAAAACATCGCGTAGTTGTGCGCATTGTATGGGTGTGTAACCTTACATTCACTAGTAGGAGTGAGAACAACATCACAGGGTGGTGTGAATCATAGGGTCTGAATTAGGATAGGCAGTGAGTGGCAACGTAGGATGGAGAAAATCACCACGGGGTGGTCAGCACGGGGAGGACAGGAAACATGCAGTGGCAATGTAGGATATGTTTCTGAAAAACATCGCGGGGTGGTGCGCATTGTATGGGTGTGTAACATTACATTCACTAGTAGGAGTGAGAAAAACATCATGGGGTGGTGTGAATCATAGGGTCTGAATTAGGATAGGCACTGAGTGGCAATGTAGGACGCAGAAAAGCACCACGGGATGGTCAGCATGGCTAGGTCAGGAAACATGCAGTGGCAATGTAGGATAGGTTTCTGAAAAACACCGCGGGGTGGTGCGCATTGTATGGGTGTGTAACCTTACATTCCCTAGTAGGAGTGAGAAAAACATCAAGGGGTGGTGTGAATCATAGGGTCTGAATTAGGATAGGCAGGGAGAGGCAATGTAGGATGGAGAAAACACCACGGGGTGGTCAGCATGGGGAGGTCAGGAAACATGCATTGGCAATGTAGGATAGGTATCTGAAAAACTTCGCAGGGTAGTGCACATTGTATGGGTATATAACATTACATTCATTAGTAGGATTGAGAAAAACATCACGGGGTGGGGTGAATCTTAGGGTCTGAATTAGGATAGGCAGTGAGTGGCAATGTAAGATGGAGAAAAGCACCACGGGGTGGTCAGCATGGGGAGGTCAGGAAACATGCAGTGGCAATGTAGGATAGGTTTCTGAAAAACATCGCGGGGTGGTGCGCATTGTATGGGTGTGTAACATTACAATCACTAGTAGGAGTGAGAAAAATGTCACCGGGTGGTGTGAATTATAGGGTCTGAATTAGGATAGGCAGTGAGTAGCAATGTAGGATGGAGAAAAGCACCATGGTGTGGTCAGCATGGGAAGTGAGGAAACATGCAGTGTCAATGTAGGATAGGTTTCTGAAAAACATCGTGGGGTGGTGCGCATTGTATGGGTGTGTAACATTACATTCACTAGTAGGAGTGAGAAAAACACCACGGGGTGGTGTGAATCATAGGGTCTGAATTAGGATAGGCAGTGAGTGCCAATGTAGGATGGAGAAAAGCACCACGGGGTGGTCAGCATGGGGAGGTCAGGAAACATGCAGTGGCAATGTAGGATAGGTTTCTGAAAAACATCGCGGGGTAGTGCGCATTGTATGGGTGTATAACATTACATACATTAGTAGGAGTGAGAAAAACATCACGGGGTGGGGTGAAACATAGGGTCAGAATTAGGATAGGCAGTGAGTGGCAATGTAAGATGGAGAAAAGCCCAACGGGGTGGTCAGCATGGGGAGGTCAGGAAACATGCAGTGGCAATGTAGGATAGGTTACTGAAAAACATCGCGGAGTGGTGCGCATTGTATGGGTGTGTAACATTACATTCACTAGTAGGAGTGAGAAAAACATCACGGTGTGGTGTGAATCATAGGGTATGAATTAGGATAGGCAGTGAGTGGCAATGTAGGATGGAGAAAATCACCACGGGGTGGTCAGCATGGGGAGGTCAGGAAACATGCAGTGGCAATGTAGGATAGGTTTCTGAAAAACATCGCGGGGTGGTGCGCATTGTATGGGTGTGTAACATTACATTCACTAGTAGGAGTGACAAAAACATCACGGGGTGGTGTGAATCATAGGGTCTGAATTAGGATAGGCAGTGAGTGGCAATGTAGGATGGAGAAAAGCACCACGGGATGGTCAGCATGGTTAGGTCAGGAAACATGCTGTGGCAATGTAGGATAGATTTCTGAAAAATATCACGGGGTGGTGCGCATTGTATGGGTGTGTAACCTTACATTCATTAGTAGGAGTGAGAAAAACATCACGGGGTGGGGTGAATCATAGGGTCTGAATTAGGATAGGCAGTGAGTGGCAATGTAGGATGGAGAAAAGCACCACGGGGTGGTCAGCATGGGGAGGTCAGGAAACATGCAGTGGCAATGTAGGATAGGTTTCTGAAAAACATCGCGGGGTGGTGCGCATTGTATTGATGTGTAACATTACATTCACTAGGAGGAGTGAGAAAATCATCACGGGGTGGTGTGAATCATAGGGTCTGAATTAGCATAGGCAGTGAGTGGAAATGTAGGATGGAGAAAAGCACCACTGGGTGGTCAGCATGGGGAGGTCAGGAAACATGCAGTGGCAATGTAGGATAGGTTTCTAAAAAACGTCGCGGGGTGGTGCGCATTGTATGGGTGTGTAACATTACATTCACTAGTAGGAGTGAGAAAAACATCCCGGGGTGGTGTGAATCATAGGGTACGAATTAGGATAGGCAGTGAGTGGCAATGTAGGATGGAGAAAATCACCACGGGGTGGTCAGCATGGTGAGGTCAGGAAACATGCAGTGGCAATGTAGGATATGTTTCTGAAAAACATCGCGGGGTGGGGCGCATTGTATGGGTGTGTAACATTACATTCACTAGTAGGAGTAAGAAAAACATCACGGGGTGGTGTGAATCATAGGGTCTGAATTAGAATAGGCAGTGAATGGCAATGTAGGATGGAGAAAAGCACCACGGGATGGTGAGCATGGGGAGGTCAGGAAACATGCATTGGCAATGTAGGATAGGTTTCTGAAAAACATCGCGGGGTGGTGCGCATTTTATGGGTGTGTAACCTTACATTCACTAGTAGGAGTGAGAAAAACATCAAGTGGTGGTGTGAATCATAGGGTCTGAATTAGGATAGGCAGTGAGTGGCAATGTAGGATGGAGAAAACACCATGGGGTGGTCAGCATGAGGAAGTCTGGAAACATGCAGTGGCAATGTAGGATAGGTTTCTGAAAAACATCGCGGGGTGGTGCGCATTGTATGGGTGTGTAACCTTACATTCACTAGTAGGAGTGAGAAAAACGTCACGGGGTGGTGTGAATCATAGAGTCTGAATTAGGATAGGCAGTGAGTGGCAATGTAGGATGGAGAAAAGCACCACGGGGTGGTCAGCTCTGGGATGTCAGAAACCATGCAGTGGCAATGTAGGATAGGTTTCTGAAAAACATCGCGGGGTGGTGCGCATTGTATGGGTGTGTAACATTACATTCACTAGTAGCAATGAGAAAAACATCACGGGGTGGGGTTAATCATAGGGTCTGAATTAGGATAGGCAGTGAGTGGCAATGCAGGATGGGGAAAAGCACCATGGGGAGGTCAGAACGGGGAGGTCAGGAAACATGCAGTGGCAATGTAGGATAGGTTTCTGAAAAACATCGCGGGGTGGTGCGCATTGTATGGGTGTGTAACATTACATTCACTAGTAGTAGTGAGAAAAACGTCACGGGGTGGTGTGAATTATAGGGTCTGAATTAGGATAGGCAATGAGTGGCAATGTAGGATGGAGAATAGCACCCCGGGGTTGTCAGCATGGGGAAGTCAGGAAACATGCAATGTCAATGTAGGATTGGTTTCTGAAAAACATCGCGGAGTTGTGCGCATTGTATGGGTGTGTAACCTTACATTCACTAGTAGGAGTGAGAACAACATCACAGGGTGGTGTGAATCATAGGGTCTGAATTAGGATAGGCAGTGAGTGGCAACGTAGGATGGAGAAAATCACCACGGGGTGGTCAGCACGGGGAGGACAGGAAACATGCAGTGGCAATGTAGGATATGTTTCTGAAAAACATCGCTGGGTGGTGCGCATTGTATGGGTGTGTAACCTTACATTCCCTAGTAGGAGTGAGAAAAACATCAAGGGGTGGTGTGAATCATAGGGTCTGAATTAGGATAGGCAGTGAGTGGCAATGTAGGATGGAGAAAACACCACGGGGTGGTCAGCATGGGGAGGTCAGGAAACATGCAGTGGCAATGTAGGATAGGTATCTGAAAAACTTCGCAGGGTAGTGCACATTGTATGGGTGTATAACATTACATTCATTAGTAGGATTGAGAAAAACATCACGGGGTGGGGTGAAACATAGGGTCTGAATTAGGATAGGCAGTGATTGGCAATGTAAGATGGAGAAAAGCACCACGGGGTGGTCAGCATGGGGAGGTCAGGAAACATGCAGTGGCAATGTAGGATAGGTTTCTGAAAAACATCGCGGGGTGGTGCGCATTGTATGGGTGTGTAACATTACATTCACTAGTAGGAGTGAGAAAAATGTCACCGGGTGGTGTGAATTATAGGGTCTGAATTAGGATAGGCAGTGAGTAGCAATGTAGGATGGAGAAAAGCACCATGGTGTTGTCAGCATGGGAAGTGAGGAAACATGCAGTGTCAATGTAGGATAGGTTTCTGAAAAACATCGTGGGGTGGTGCGCATTGTATGGGTGTGTAACATTACATTCACTAGTAGGAGTGAGAAAAACATCACGGGGTGGTGTGAATCATAGGGTCTGAATTAGGATAGGCAGTGAGTGGCAATGTAGGATGGAGAAAAGCACCACGGGGTGGTCAGCATGGGGAGGTCAGGAAACATGCAGTGGCAATGTAGGATAGGTTTCTGAAAAACATCGCGGGGTAGTGCGCATTGTATGTGTGTATAACATTACATTCATTCGTAGGAGTGAGAAAAACATCCTTGGGTGGTGTGAATCATAGGGTCTGAATTAGGATAGGCAGTGAGTGGCAATGTAGGATGGAGAAAATCACCACGGGGTGGTCAGCATTGGGAGGTCAGGAAACATGCAGTGGCAATGTAGGATATGTTTCTGAAAAACATCGCGGGGTGGTGCGCATTGTATGGGTGTGTAACATTACATTCACTAGTAGGAGTGAGAAAAACATCACGGGGTGGTGTGAATCATAGGGTCTGAATTAGAATAGGCAGTGAATGGCAATGTAGGATGGAGAAAAGCACCACGGGATGGTGAGCATGGGGAGGTCAGGAAACATGCATTGGCAATGTAGGATAGGTTTCTGAAAAACATCGCGGGGTGGTGCGCATTTTATGGGTGTGTAACCTTACATTCACTAGTATGAGTGAGAAAAACATCAAGTGGTGGTGTGAATCATAGGGTCTGAATTAGGATAGGCAGTGAGTGGCAATGTAGGATGGAGAAAACACCATGGGGTGGTCAGCATGAGGAGGTCTGGAAACATGCAGTGGCAATGTAGCATAGGTTTCTGAAAAACATCGCGGGGTGGTGCGCATTGTATGGGTGTGTAACCTTACATTAACTAGTAGGAGTGAGAAAAACGTTACGGGGTGGTGTGAATCATAGAGTCTGAATTAGGATAGGCAGTGAGTGGCAATGTAGGATGGAGAAAAGCACCACGGGGTGGTCAGCTCTGGGAGGTCAGAAACCATGCAGTGGCAATGTAGGATAGGTTTCTGAAAAACATCGCGGGGTGGTGCGCATTGTATGGGTGTGTAACATTACATTCACTAGTAGGAGTGAGAAAAACATCACGGGGTGGGGTGAATCATAGGGTCTGAATTAGGATAGGCAGTGAGTGGCAATGCAGGATGGGGAAAAGCACCATGGGGAGGTCAGAACCGGGAGGTCAGGAAACATGCAGTGGCAATGTAGGATAGGTTTCTGAAAAACATCGCGGGGTGGTGCGCATTGTATGGGTGTGTAACATTACATTCACTAGTAGTAGTGAGAAAAACGTCACGGGGTGGTGTGAATTATAGGGTCTGAATTAGGATAGGCAATGAGTGGCAATGTAGGATGGAGAATAGCACCCCGGGGTTGTCAGCATGGGGAAGTCAGGAAACATGCAGTGTCAATGTAGGATTGGTTTCTGAAAAACATCGCGTAGTTGTGCGCATTGTATGGGTGTGTAACCTTACATTCACTAGTAGGAGTGAGAACAACATCACAGGGTGGTGTGAATCATAGGGTCTGAATTAGGATAGGCAGTGAGTGGCAACGTAGGATGGAGAAAATCACCACGGGGTGGTCAGCACGGGGAGGACAGGAAACATGCAGTGGCAATGTAGGATATGTTTCTGAAAAACATCGCGGGGTGGTGCGCATTGTATGGGTGTGTAACATTACATTCACTAGTAGGAGTGAGAAAAACATCATGGGGTGGTGTGAATCATAGGGTCTGAATTAGGATAGGCAGTGAGTGGCAATGTAGGACGCAGAAAAGCACCACGGGATGGTCAGCATGGCTAGGTCAGGAAACATGCAGTGGCAATGTAGGATAGGTTTCTGAAAAACACCGCGGGGTGGTGCGCATTGTATGGGTGTGTAACCTTACATTCCCTAGTAGGAGTGAGAAAAACATCAAGGGGTGGTGTGAATCATAGGGTCTGAATTAGGATAGGCAGGGAGAGGCAATGTAGGATGGAGAAAACACCACGGGGTGGTCAGCATGGGGAGGTCAGGAAACATGCATTGGCAATGTAGGATAGGTATCTGAAAAACTTCGCAGGGTAGTGCACATTGTATGGGTGTATAACATTACATTCATTAGTAGGATTGAGAAAAACATCACGGGGTGGGGTGAATCTTAGGGTCTGAATTAGGATAGGCAGTGAGTGGCAATGTAAGATGGAGAAAAGCACCACGGGGTGGTCAGCATGGGGAGGTCAGGAAACATGCAGTGGCAATGTAGGATAGGTTTCTGAAAAACATCGCGGGGTGGTGCGCATTGTATGGGTGTGTAACATTACATTCACTAGTAGGAGTGAGAAAAATGTCACCGGGTGGTGTGAATTATAGGGTCTGAATTAGGATAGGCAGTGAGTAGCAATGTAGGATGGAGAAAAGCACCATGGTGTGGTCAGCATGGGAAGTGAGGAAACATGCAGTGTCAATGTAGGATAGGTTTCTGAAAAACATCGTGGGGTGGTGCGCATTGTATGGGTGTGTAACATTACATTCACTAGTAGGAGTGAGAAAAACACCACGGGGTGGTGTGAATCATAGGGTCTGAATTAGGATAGGCAGTGAGTGCCAATGTAGGATGGAGAAAAGCACCACGGGGTGGTCAGCATGGGGAGGTCAGGAAACATGCAGTGGCAATGTAGGATAGGTTTCTGAAAAACATCGCGGGGTAGTGCGCATTGTATGGGTGTATAACATTACATACATTAGTAGGAGTGAGAAAAACATCACGGGGTGGGGTGAAACATAGGGTCTGAATTAGGATAGGCAGTGAGTGGCAATGTAAGATGGAGAAAAGCCCAACGGGGTGGTCAGCATGGGGAGGTCAGGAAACATGCAGTGGCAATGTAGGATAGGTTACTGAAAAACATCGCGGAGTGGTGCGCATTGTATGGGTGTGTAACATTACATTCACTAGTAGGAGTGAGAAAAACATCACGGGGTGGTGTGAATCATAGGGTATGAATTAGGATAGGCAGTGAGTGGCAATGTAGGATGGAGAAAATCACCACGGGGTGGTCAGCATGGGGAGGTCAGGAAACATGCAGTGGCAATGTAGGATAGGTTTCTGAAAAACATCGCGGGGTGGTGCGCATTGTATGGGTGTGTAACATTACATTCACTAGTAGGAGTGACAAAAACATCACGGGGTGGTGTGAATCATAGGGTCTGAATTAGGATAGGCAGTGAGTGGCAATGTAGGATGGAGAAAAGCACCACGGGATGGTCAGCATGGTTAGGTCAGGAAACATGCTGTGGCAATGTAGGATAGATTTCTGAAAAATATCACGGGGTGGTGCGCATTGTATGGGTGTGTAACCTTACATTCATTAGTAGGAGTGAGAAAAACATCACGGGGTGGGGTGAATCATAGGGTCTGAATTAGGATAGGCAGTGAGTGGCAATGTAGGATGGAGAAAAGCACCACGGGGTGGTCAGCATGGGGAGGTCAGGAAACATGCAGTGGCAATGTAGGATAGGTTTCTGAAAAACATCGCGGGGTGGTGCGCATTGTATTGATGTGTAACATTACATTCACTAGGAGGAGTGAGAAAATCATCACGGGGTGGTGTGAATCATAGGGTCTGAATTAGCATAGGCAGTGAGTGGAAATGTAGGATGGAGAAAAGCACCACTGGGTGGTCAGCATGGGGAGGTCAGGAAACATGCAGTGGCAATGTAGGATAGGTTTCTAAAAAACGTCGCGGGGTGGTGCGCATTGTATGGGTGTGTAACATTACATTCACTAGTAGGAGTGAGAAAAACATCCCGGGGTGGTGTGAATCATAGGGTACGAATTAGGATAGGCAGTGAGTGGCAATGTAGGATGGAGAAAATCACCACGGGGTGGTCAGCATGGTGAGGTCAGGAAACATGCAGTGGCAATGTAGGATATGTTTCTGAAAAACATCGCGGGGTGGGGCGCATTGTATGGGTGTGTAACATTACATTCACTAGTAGGAGTAAGAAAAACATCACGGGGTGGTGTGAATCATAGGGTCTGAATTAGAATAGGCAGTGAATGGCAATGTAGGATGGAGAAAAGCACCACGGGATGGTGAGCATGGGGAGGTCAGGAAACATGCATTGGCAATGTAGGATAGGTTTCTGAAAAACATCGCGGGGTGGTGCGCATTTTATGGGTGTGTAACCTTACATTCACTAGTAGGAGTGAGAAAAACATCAAGTGGTGGTGTGAATCATAGGGTCTGAATTAGGATAGGCAGTGAGTGGCAATGTAGGATGGAGAAAACACCATGGGGTGGTCAGCATGAGGAAGTCTGGAAACATGCAGTGGCAATGTAGGATAGGTTTCTGAAAAACATCGCGGGGTGGTGCGCATTGTATGGGTGTGTAACCTTACATTCACTAGTAGGAGTGAGAAAAACGTCACGGGGTGGTGTGAATCATAGAGTCTGAATTAGGATAGGCAGTGAGTGGCAATGTAGGATGGAGAAAAGCACCACGGGGTGGTCAGCTCTGGGATGTCAGAAACCATGCAGTGGCAATGTAGGATAGGTTTCTGAAAAACATCGCGGGGTGGTGCGCATTGTATGGGTGTGTAACATTACATTCACTAGTAGCAATGAGAAAAACATCACGGGGTGGGGTTAATCATAGGGTCTGAATTAGGATAGGCAGTGAGTGGCAATGCAGGATGGGGAAAAGCACCATGGGGAGGTCAGAACGGGGAGGTCAGGAAACATGCAGTGGCAATGTAGGATAGGTTTCTGAAAAACATCGCGGGGTGGTGCGCATTGTATGGGTGTGTAACATTACATTCACTAGTAGTAGTGAGAAAAACGTCACGGGGTGGTGTGAATTATAGGGTCTGAATTAGGATAGGCAATGAGTGGCAATGTAGGATGGAGAATAGCACCCCGGGGTTGTCAGCATGGGGAAGTCAGGAAACATGCAATGTCAATGTAGGATTGGTTTCTGAAAAACATCGCGGAGTTGTGCGCATTGTATGGGTGTGTAACCTTACATTCACTAGTAGGAGTGAGAACAACATCACAGGGTGGTGTGAATCATAGGGTCTGAATTAGGATAGGCAGTGAGTGGCAACGTAGGATGGAGAAAATCACCACGGGGTGGTCAGCACGGGGAGGACAGGAAACATGCAGTGGCAATGTAGGATATGTTTCTGAAAAACATCGCTGGGTGGTGCGCATTGTATGGGTGTGTAACCTTACATTCCCTAGTAGGAGTGAGAAAAACATCAAGGGGTGGTGTGAATCATAGGGTCTGAATTAGGATAGGCAGTGAGTGGCAATGTAGGATGGAGAAAACACCACGGGGTGGTCAGCATGGGGAGGTCAGGAAACATGCAGTGGCAATGTAGGATAGGTATCTGAAAAACTTCGCAGGGTAGTGCACATTGTATGGGTGTATAACATTACATTCATTAGTAGGATTGAGAAAAACATCACGGGGTGGGGTGAAACATAGGGTCTGAATTAGGATAGGCAGTGATTGGCAATGTAAGATGGAGAAAAGCACCACGGGGTGGTCAGCATGGGGAGGTCAGGAAACATGCAGTGGCAATGTAGGATAGGTTTCTGAAAAACATCGCGGGGTGGTGCGCATTGTATGGGTGTGTAACATTACATTCACTAGTAGGAGTGAGAAAAATGTCACCGGGTGGTGTGAATTATAGGGTCTGAATTAGGATAGGCAGTGAGTAGCAATGTAGGATGGAGAAAAGCACCATGGTGTTGTCAGCATGGGAAGTGAGGAAACATGCAGTGTCAATGTAGGATAGGTTTCTGAAAAACATCGTGGGGTGGTGCGCATTGTATGGGTGTGTAACATTACATTCACTAGTAGGAGTGAGAAAAACATCACGGGGTGGTGTGAATCATAGGGTCTGAATTAGGATAGGCAGTGAGTGGCAATGTAGGATGGAGAAAAGCACCACGGGGTGGTCAGCATGGGGAGGTCAGGAAACATGCAGTGGCAATGTAGGATAGGTTTCTGAAAAACATCGCGGGGTAGTGCGCATTGTATGTGTGTATAACATTACATTCATTCGTAGGAGTGAGAAAAACATCCTTGGGTGGTGTGAATCATAGGGTCTGAATTAGGATAGGCAGTGAGTGGCAATGTAGGATGGAGAAAATCACCACGGGGTGGTCAGCATTGGGAGGTCAGGAAACATGCAGTGGCAATGTAGGATATGTTTCTGAAAAACATCGCGGGGTGGTGCGCATTGTATGGGTGTGTAACATTACATTCACTAGTACGAGTGAGAAAAACATCACGGGGTGGTGTGAATCATAGGGTCTGAATTAGAATAGGCAGTGAATGGCAATGTAGGATGGAGAAAAGCACCACGGGATGGTGAGCATGGGGAGGTCAGGAAACATGCATTGGCAATGTAGGATAGGTTTCTGAAAAACATCGCGGGGTGGTGCGCATTTTATGGGTGTGTAACCTTACATTCACTAGTATGAGTGAGAAAAACATCAAGTGGTGGTGTGAATCATAGGGTCTGAATTAGGATAGGCAGTGAGTGGCAATGTAGGATGGAGAAAACACCATGGGGTGGTCAGCATGAGGAGGTCTGGAAACATGCAGTGGCAATGTAGCATAGGTTTCTGAAAAACATCGCGGGGTGGTGCGCATTGTATGGGTGTGTAACCTTACATTCACTAGTAGGAGTGAGAAAAACGTTACGGGGTGGTGTGAATCATAGAGTCTGAATTAGGATAGGCAGTGAGTGGCAATGTAGGATGGAGAAAAGCACCACGGGGTGGTCAGCTCTGGGAGGTCAGAAACCATGCAGTGGCAATGTAGGATAGGTTTCTGAAAAACATCGCGGGGTGGTGCGCATTGTATGGGTGTGTAACATTACATTCACTAGTAGGAGTGAGAAAAACATCACGGGGTGGGGTGAATCATAGGGTCTGAATTAGGATAGGCAGTGAGTGGCAATGCAGGATGGGGAAAAGCACCATGGGGAGGTCAGAACCGGGAGGTCAGGAAACATGCAGTGGCAATGTAGGATAGGTTTCTGAAAAACATCGCGGGGTGGTGCGCATTGTATGGGTGTGTAACATTACATTCACTAGTAGTAGTGAGAAAAACGTCACGGGGTGGTGTGAATTATAGGGTCTGAATTAGGATAGGCAATGAGTGGCAATGTAGGATGGAGAATAGCACCCCGGGGTTGTCAGCATGGGGAAGTCAGGAAACATGCAGTGTCAATGTAGGATTGGTTTCTGAAAAACATCGCGTAGTTGTGCGCATTGTATGGGTGTGTAACCTTACATTCACTAGTAGGAGTGAGAACAACATCACAGGGTGGTGTGAATCATAGGGTCTGAATTAGGATAGGCAGTGAGTGGCAACGTAGGATGGAGAAAATCACCACGGGGTGGTCAGCACGGGGAGGACAGGAAACATGCAGTGGCAATGTAGGATATGTTTCTGAAAAACATCGCGGGGTGGTGCGCATTGTATGGGTGTGTAACATTACATTCACTAGTAGGAGTGAGAAAAACATCATGGGGTGGTGTGAATCATAGGGTCTGAATTAGGATAGGCAGTGAGTGGCAATGTAGGACGCAGAAAAGCACCACGGGATGGTCAGCATGGCTAGGTCAGGAAACATGCAGTGGCAATGTAGGATAGGTTTCTGAAAAACACCGCGGGGTGGTGCGCATTGTATGGGTGTGTAACCTTACATTCCCTAGTAGGAGTGAGAAAAACATCAAGGGGTGGTGTGAATCATAGGGTCTGAATTAGGATAGGCAGGGAGAGGCAATGTAGGATGGAGAAAACACCACGGGGTGGTCAGCATGGGGAGGTCAGGAAACATGCATTGGCAATGTAGGATAGGTATCTGAAAAACTTCGCAGGGTAGTGCACATTGTATGGGTGTATAACATTACATTCATTAGTAGGATTGAGAAAAACATCACGGGGTGGGGTGAATCTTAGGGTCTGAATTAGGATAGGCAGTGAGTGGCAATGTAAGATGGAGAAAAGCACCACGGGGTGGTCAGCATGGGGAGGTCAGGAAACATGCAGTGGCAATGTAGGATAGGTTTCTGAAAAACATCGCGGGGTGGTGCGCATTGTATGGGTGTGTAACATTACATTCACTAGTAGGAGTGAGAAAAATGTCACCGGGTGGTGTGAATTATAGGGTCTGAATTAGGATAGGCAGTGAGTAGCAATGTAGGATGGAGAAAAGCACCATGGTGTGGTCAGCATGGGAAGTGAGGAAACATGCAGTGTCAATGTAGGATAGGTTTCTGAAAAACATCGTGGGGTGGTGCGCATTGTATGGGTGTGTAACATTACATTCACTAGTAGGAGTGAGAAAAACACCACGGGGTGGTGTGAATCATAGGGTCTGAATTAGGATAGGCAGTGAGTGCCAATGTAGGATGGAGAAAAGCACCACGGGGTGGTCAGCATGGGGAGGTCAGGAAACATGCAGTGGCAATGTAGGATAGGTTTCTGAAAAACATCGCGGGGTAGTGCGCATTGTATGGGTGTATAACATTACATACATTAGTAGGAGTGAGAAAAACATCACGGGGTGGGGTGAAACATAGGGTCTGAATTAGGATAGGCAGTGAGTGGCAATGTAAGATGGAGAAAAGCCCAACGGGGTGGTCAGCATGGGGAGGTCAGGAAACATGCAGTGGCAATGTAGGATAGGTTACTGAAAAACATCGCGGAGTGGTGCGCATTGTATGGGTGTGTAACATTACATTCACTAGTAGGAGTGAGAAAAACATCACGGGGTGGTGTGAATCATAGGGTATGAATTAGGATAGGCAGTGAGTGGCAATGTAGGATGGAGAAAATCACCACGGGGTGGTCAGCATGGGGAGGTCAGGAAACATGCTGTGGCAATGTAGGATAGATTTCTGAAAAATATCACGGGGTGGTGCGCATTGTATGGGTGTGTAACCTTACATTCACTAGTAGGAGTGAGAAAAACATCAAGTGGTGGTGTGAATCATAGGGTCTGAATTAGGATAGGCAGTGAGTGGCAATGTAGGATGGAGAAAAGCACCACGGGGTGGTCAGCATGGGGAGGTCAGGAAACATGCAGTGGCAATGTAGGATAGGTTTCTGAAAAACATCGCGGGGTGGTGCGCATTGTATTGATGTGTAACATTACATTCACTAGGAGGAGTGAGAAAATCATCACGGGGTGGTGTGAATCATAGGGTCTGAATTAGGATAGGCAGTGAGTGGAAATATAGGATGGAGAAAAGCACCACTGGGTGGTCAGCATGGGGAGGTCAGGAAACATGCAGTGGCAATGTAGGATAGGTTTCTAAAAAACGTCGCGGGGTGGTGCGCATTGTATGGGTGTGTAACATTACATTCACTAGTAGGAGTGAGAAAAACATCCCGGGGTGGTGTGAATCATAGGGTACGAATTAGGATAGGCAGTGAGTGGCAATGTAGGATGGAGAAAATAACCACGGGGTCGTCAGCATGGTGAGGTCAGGAAACATGCATTGGCAATGTAGGATAGGTTTCTGAAAAACATCGCGGGGTGGTGCGCATTTTATGGGTGTGTAACCTTACATTCACTAGTAGGAGTGAGAAAAACATCAAGTGGTGGTGTGAATCATAGGGTCTGAATTAGGATAGGCAGTGAGTGGCAATGTAGGATGGAGAAAACACCATGGGGTGGTCAGCATGAGGAAGTCTGGAAACATGCAGTGGCAATGTAGGATAGGTTTCTGAAAAACATCGCGGGGTGGTGCGCATTGTATGGGTGTGTAACCTTACATTCACTAGTAGGAGTGAGAAAAACGTCACGGGGTGGTGTGAATCATAGAGTCTGAATTAGGATAGGCAGTGAGTGGCAATGTAGGATGGAGACAATCACCACGGGGTGGTCAGCTCTGGGAGGTCAGAAACCATGCAGTGGCAATGTAGGATAGGTTTCTGAAAAACATCGCGGGGTGGTGCGCATTGTATGGGTGTGTAACATTACATTCACTAGTAGGAGTGAGAAAAATGTCACCGGGTGGTGTGAATTATAGGGTCTGAATTAGGATAGGCAGTGAGTAGCAATGTAGGATGGAGAAAAGCACCATGGTGTGGTCAGCATGGGAAGTGAGGAAACATGCAGTGTCAATGTAGGATAGGTTTCTGAAAAACATCGTGGGGTGGTGCGCATTGTATGGGTGTGTAACATTACATTCACTAGTAGGAGTGAGAAAAACACCACGGGGTGGTGTGAATCATAGGGTCTGAATTAGGATAGGCAGTGAGTGCCAATGTAGGATGGAGAAAAGCACCACGGGGTGGTCAGCATGGGGAGGTCAGGAAACATGCAGTGGCAATGTAGGATAGGTTTCTGAAAAACATCGCGGGGTAGTGCGCATTGTATGGGTGTATAACATTACATACATTAGTAGGAGTGAGAAAAACATCACGGGGTGGGGTGAAACATAGGGTCTGAATTAGGATAGGCAGTGAGTGGCAATGTAAGATGGAGAAAAGCCCAACGGGGTGGTCAGCATGGGGAGGTCAGGAAACATGCAGTGGCAATGTAGGATAGGTTACTGAAAAACATCGCGGAGTGGTGCGCATTGTATGGGTGTGTAACATTACATTCACTAGTAGGAGTGAGAAAAACATCACGGGGTGGTGTGAATCATAGGGTATGAATTAGGATAGGCAGTGAGTGGCAATGTAGGATGGAGAAAATCACCACGGGGTGGTCAGCATGGGGAGGTCAGGAAACATGCTGTGGCAATGTAGGATAGATTTCTGAAAAATATCACGGGGTGGTGCGCATTGTATGGGTGTGTAACCTTACATTCACTAGTAGGAGTGAGAAAAACATCAAGTGGTGGTGTGAATCATAGGGTCTGAATTAGGATAGGCAGTGAGTGGCAATGTAGGATGGAGAAAAGCACCACGGGGTGGTCAGCATGGGGAGGTCAGGAAACATGCAGTGGCAATGTAGGATAGGTTTCTGAAAAACATCGCGGGGTGGTGCGCATTGTATTGATGTGTAACATTACATTCTCTAGGAGGAGTGAGAAAATCATCACGGGGTGGTGTGAATCATAGGGTCTGAATTAGGATAGGCAGTGAGTGGAAATATAGGATGGAGAAAAGCACCACTGGGTGGTCAGCATGGGGAGGTCAGGAAACATGCAGTGGCAATGTAGGATAGGTTTCTAAAAAACGTCGCGGGGTGGTGCGCATTGTATGGGTGTGTAACATTACATTCACTAGTAGGAGTGAGAAAAACATCCCGGGGTGGTGTGAATCATAGGGTACGAATTAGGATAGGCAGTGAGTGGCAATGTAGGATGGAGAAAATAACCACGGGGTCGTCAGCATGGTGAGGTCAGGAAACATGCATTGGCAATGTAGGATAGGTTTCTGAAAAACATCGCGGGGTGGTGCGCATTTTATGGGTGTGTAACCTTACATTCACTAGTAGGAGTGAGAAAAACATCAAGTGGTGGTGTGAATCATAGGGTCTGAATTAGGATAGGCAGTTAGTGGCAATGTAGGATGGAGAAAACACCATGGGGTGGTCAGCATGAGGAAGTCTGGAAACATGCAGTGGCAATGTAGGATAGGTTTCTGAAAAACATCGCGGGGTGGTGCGCATTGTATGGGTGTGTAACCTTACATTCACTAGTAGGAGTGAGAAAAACGTCACGGGGTGGTGTGAATCATAGAGTCTGAATTAGGATAGGCAGTGAGTGGCAATGTAGGATGGAGACAATCACCACGGGGTGGTCAGCTCTGGGAGGTCAGAAACCATGCAGTGGCAATGTAGGATAGGTTTCTGAAAAACATCGCGGGGTGGTGCGCATTGTATGGGTGTGTAACATTACATTCACTAGTAGGAGTGAGAAAAATGTCACCGGGTGGTGTGAATTATAGGGTCTGAATTAGGATAGGCAGTGAGTAGCAATGTAGGATGGAGAAAAGCACCATGGTGTTGTCAGCATGGGAAGTGAGGAAACATGCAGTGTCAATGTAGGATAGGTTTCTGAAAAACATCGTGGGGTGGTGCGCATTGTATGGGTGTGTAACATTACATTCACTAGTAGGAGTGAGAAAAACATCACGGGGTGGTGTGAATCATAGGGTCTGAATTAGGATAGGCAGTGAGTGGCAATGTAGGATGGAGAAAAGCACCACGGGGTGGTCAGCATGGGGAGGTCAGGAAACATGCAGTGGCAATGTAGGATAGGTTTCTGAAAAACATCGCGGGGTAGTGCGCATTGTATGGGTGTATAACATTACATTCATTAGTAGGAGTGAGAAAAACATCACGGGGTGGGGTGAAACATAGGGTCTGAATTAGGATAGGCAGTGAGTGGCAATGTAAGATGGAGAAAAGCACAACGGGGTGGTCAGCATGGGAAGGTCAGGAAACATGCAGTGGCAATGTAGGATATGTTACTGAAAAACATCGCGGAGTGGTGCGCATTGTATGGGTGTGTAACATTACATTCACTAGTAGGAGTGAGAAAAACGTCACCGGGTGGTGTGAATCATAGGGTATGAATTAGGATAGGCAGTGAGTGGCAATGTAGGATGGAGAAAATCACCACGGGGTGGTCAGCATGGGAGGTCAGGAAACATGCAGTGGCAATGTAGGATAGGTTTCTGAAAAACATCGCGGGGTGATGCGCATTGTATGGGTGTGAAACATTACATTCACTAGTAGGAGTGAGAAAAACATCACGGGGTGGTGTGAATCATAGGGTCTGAATTAGGATAGGCAGTGAGTGGCAATGTAGGATGGAGAAAAGCACCACGGGATGGTCAGCATGGTTAGGTCAGGAAACATGCTGTGGCAATGTAGGATAGATTTCTGAAAAATATCACGGGGTGGTGCGCATTGTATGGGTGTGTAACCTTACATTCATTAGTAGGAGTGAGAAAAACATCACGGGGTGGGGTGAATCATAGGGTCTGAATTAGGATAGGCAGTGAGTGGCAATGTAGGATGGAGAAAAGCACCACGGGGTGGTCAGCATGGGGAGGTCAGGAAACATGCAGTGGCAATGTAGGATAGGTTTCTGAAAAACATCGCTGGGTGGTGCGCATTGTATGGGTGTGTAACATTACATTCACTAGGAGGAGTGAGAAAATCATCACGGGGTGGTGTGAATCATAGGGTCTGAATTAGGATAGGCAGTGAGTGGCAATGTAGGATGGAGAAAAGCACCACTGGTTGGTCAGCATGGGGAGGTCAGGAAACATGCAGTGGCAATGTAGGATAGGTTTCTAAAAAACGTCGCGGGGTGGTGCGCATTGTATGGGTGTGTAACATTACATTCACTAGTAGGAGTGAGAAAAACATCCCGGGGTGGTGTGAATCATAGGGTATGAATTAGGATAGGCAGTGAGTGGCAATGTAGGATGGAGAAAATAACCACGGGGTGGTCAGCATGGGGAGGTCAGGAAACATGCAGTGGCAATGTAGGATAGGTTTCTGAAAAACATCGCGGGGTGGTGCGCATTGTATGGGTGTGTAACATTACATTCACTAGTAGGAGTGAGAAAAACATCACGGGGTGGTGTGAATTATAGGGTCTGAATTAGAATAGGCAGTGAATGGCAATGTAGGATGGAGAAAAGCACCACGGGATGGTGAGCATGGGGAGGTCAGGAAACATGCATTGGCAATGTAGGATAGGTTTCTGAAAAACATCGCGGGGTGATGCGCATTTTATGGGTGTGTAACCTTACATTCACTAGTAGGAGTGAGAAAAACATCAAGTTATGGTGTGAATCATAGGGTCTGAATTAGGATAGGCAGTGAGTGGCAATGCAGGATGGAGAAAACACCATGGGGTGGTCAGCATGAGGAGGTCTGGAAACATGCAGTGGCAATGTAGGATAGGTTTCTGAAAAACATCGCGGGGTGTGCGCATTGTATGGGTGTGTAACCTTACATTCACTAGTAGGAGTGAGAAAAACGTCACGGGGTGGTGTGAATCATAGAGTCTGAATTAGGATAGGCAGTGAGTGGCAATGTAGGATGGAGAAAAGCACCGCGGGGTGGTCAGCTCTGGGAGGTCAGAAACCATGCAGTGGCAATGTAGGATAGGTTTCTGAAAAACATCGCGGGGTGGTGCGCATTGTATGGGTGTGTAACATTACATTCACTAGTAGTAGTGAGAAAAACGTCACGGGGTGGTGTGAATTATAGGGTCTGAATTAGGATAGGCAATGAGTGGCAATGTAGGATGGAGAATAGCACCCCGGGGTTGTCAGCATGGGGAAGTCAGGAAACATGCAGTGTCAATGTAGGATTGGTTTCTGAAAAACATCGCGGAGTTGTGCGCATTGTATGGGTGTGTAACCTTACATTCACTAGTAGGAGTGAGAACAACATCACAGGGTGGTGTGAATCATAGGGTCTGAATTAGGATAGGCAGTGAGTGGCAATGTAGGATGGAGAAAATCACCACGGGGTGGTCAGCACGGGAAGGACAGGAAACATGCAGTGGCAATGTAGGATATGTTTCTGAAAAACATCGCGGGGTGGTGCGCATTGTATGGGTGTAGAACATTACATTCACTAGTAGGAGTGAGAAAAACATCATGGGGTGGTGTGAATCATAGGGTCTGAATTAGGATAGGCAGTGAGTGGCAATGTAGGATGCAGAAAAGCACCACGGGATGGTCAGCATGGCTAGGTCAGGAAACATGCGGTGGCAATGTAGGATAGGTTTCTGAAAAACATCGCGGGGTGGTGCGCATTGTATGGGTTTGTAACCTTACATTCCCTAGTAGGAGTGAGAAAAACATCAAGGGGTGGTGTGAATCATAGGGTCTGAATTAGGATAGGCAGTGAGTGGCAATGTAGGATGGAGAAAACACCACGGGGTGGTCAGCATGGGGAGGTCAGGAAACATGCAGTGGCAATGTAGGATAGGTATCTGAAAAACTTCGCAGGGTAGTGCACAATGTATGGGTGTATAACATTACATTCATTAGTAGGAGTGAGAAAAACATCACGGGGTGGCGTGAATCATAGAGTCTGAATAAGGATAGGCAGTGAGTGGCAATGTAAGATGGAGAAAAGCACCACGGGGTGGTCAGCATGGGGAGGTCAGGAAACATGCAGTGGCAATGTAGGATAGGTTTCTGAAAAACATCGCGGGGTGGTGCGCATTGTATGGGTGTGTAACATTACATTCACTAGTAGGAGTGAGAAAAATGTCACCGGGTGGTGTGAATTATAGGGTCTGAATTAGTATAGGCAGTGAGTAGCAATGTAGGATGGAGAAAAGCACCATGGTGTGGTCAGCATGGGAAGTGACGAAACATGCAGTGTCAATGTAGGATAGGTTTCTGAAAAACATCGTGGGGTGGTGCGCATTGTATGGGTGTGTAACATTACATTCACTAGTAGGAGTGAGAAAAATGTCACCGGGTGGTGTGAATTATAGGGTCTGAATTAGTATAGGCAGTGAGTAGCAATGTAGGATGGAGAAAAGCACCATGGTGTGGTCAGCATGGGAAGTGAGGAAACATGCAGTGTCAATGTAGGATAGGTTTCTGAAAAACATCGTGGGGTGGTGCGCATTGTACGGGTGTGTAACATTACATTCACTAGTAGGAGTGAGAAAAACATCACGGGGTTGGGTGAAACATAGGGTCTGAATTAGGATAGGCAGTGAGTGGCAATGTAGGATGGAGAAAAGCACCACGGGGTGGTCAGCATGGGGAGGTCAGGAAACATGCAGTGGCAATGTAGGATAGGTTTCTGAAAAACATCGCGGGGTAGTGCGCATTGTATGGGTGTATAACATTACATTCATTAGTAGGAGTGATAAAAACATCACGGGGTTGGGTGAAACATAGGGTCTGAATTAGGATAGGCAGTGAGTGGCAATGTAAGATGGAGAAAAGCACAACGGGGTGGTCAGCATGGGGAGGTCAGGAAACATGCAGTGGCAATGTAGGATTGGTTACTGAAAAACATCGCGGAGTGGTGCGCATTGTATGGGTGTGTAACATTACATTCACTAGTAGGAGTGAGAAAAACATCACGGGGTGGTGTGAATCATAGGGTATTAATTAGGATAGGCAGTGAGTGGAAATGTAGGATGGAGAAAATCACCACGGGGTGGTCAGCTTGGGGAGGTCAGGAAACATGCAGTGGCAATGTAGGATATGTTTCTGAAAAACATCGTGGGGTGGTGCGCATTGTATGGGTGTGTAACATTACATTCACTAGTAGGAGTGAGAAAAACATCACGGGGTGGTGTGAATCATAGGGTCTGAATTAGGATAGGCAGTGAGTGGCAATGTACGATGGAGAAAAGCACCACGGGATGGTCAGCATGGCTAGGTCAGGAAACATGCAGTGGTAATGTAGGATAGGTTTCTGAAAAACATCACGGGGTGGTGCGCATTGTATGGGTGTGTAACCTTACATTCCCTAGTAGGAGTGAGAAAAACATCAAGGGGTGGTGTGAATCATAGGGTCTGAATTAGGATAGGCAGTGAGTGGCAATGTAGGATGGAGAAAAGCACCACGGAGTGGTCAGCATGGGGAGGTCAGGAAACATGCAGTGGCAATGTAGGATAGGTTTCTGAAAAACATCGCGGGGTGGTGCACATTGTATCGGTGTGTAACATTACATTTACTAGTAGGAGAGAGAAAAACATCACGGGGTGGTGTGAATCATAGTGTCTGAATTAGGATAGGCAGTGAGAGGCAATGTAGGATGGAGAAAAGCACCACGGGGTGGTCAGCATGGGAATGTCAGGAAACATGCAGTGGCAATGTAGGATAGTTTTCTGAAAAACATCGCAGGGTAGTGCGCATTGTATGGGTGTATAACATTACATTCATTCGTAGGAGTGAGAAAAACATCCTTGGGTGGTGTGAATCATAGGGTCTGAATTAGGATAGGCAGTGAGTGGCAATGTAGGATGGAGAAAATCACCACGGGGTGGTCATCATTGGGAGGTCAGGAAACATGCAGTGGCAATGTAGGATATGTTTCTGAAAAACATCGCGGGGTGGTGCGCATTGTATGGGTGTGTAACATTACATTCACTAGTAGGAGTGAGAAAAACATCACGGGGTGGTGTGAATCATAGGGTCTGAATTAGAATACGCAGTGAATGGCAATGTAGGATGGAGAAAAGCACCACGGGATGGTGAGCATGGGGAGGTCAGGAAACATGCATTGGCAATGTAGGATAGGTTTCTGAAAAACATCGCGGGGTGGTGCGCATTTTATGGGTGTGTAACCTTACATTCACTAGTAGGAGTGAGAAAAACATCAAGTGGTGGTGTGAATCATAGGGTCTGAATTAGGATAGGCAGTGAGTGGCAATGTAGGCTGGAGAAAACACCATGGGGTGGTCTGCATGAGGAGGTCTGGAAACATGCAGTGGCAATGTAGCATAGGTTTCTGAAAAACATCGCGGGGTGGTGCGCATTGTATGGGTGTGTAACCTTACATTCACTAGTAGGAGTGAGAAAAACGTTACGGGGTGGTGTGAATCATAGAGTCTGAATTAGGATAGGCAGTGAGTGGCAATGTAGGATGGAGAAAAGCACCACGGGGTGGTCAGCTCTGGGAGGTCAGAAACCATGCAGTGGCAATGTAGGATAGGTTTCTGAAAAACATCGCGGGGTGGTGCGCATTGTATGGGTGTGTAACATTACATTCACTAGTAGGAGTGAGAAAAACATCACGGGGTGGGGTGAATCATAGGGTCTGAATTAGGATAGGCAGTGAGTGGCAATGCAGGATGGGGAAAAGCACCATGGGGAGGTCAGAACGGGGAGGTCAGGAAACATGCAGTGGCAATGTAGGATAGGTTTCTGAAAAACATCGCGGGGTGGTGCGCATTGTATGGGTGTGTAACATTACATTCACTAGTAGTAGTGAGAAAAACGTCACGGGGTGGTGTGAATCATAGGGTCTGAATTAGGATAGGCAGTGAGTGGCAATGTAGGACGCAGAAAAGCACCACGGGATGGTCAGCATGGCTAGGTCAGGAAACATGCAGTGGCAATGTAGGATAGGTTTCTGAAAAACACCGCGGGGTGGTGCGCATTGTATGGGTGTGTAACCTTACATTCCCTAGTAGGAGTGAGAAAAACATCAAGGGGTGGTGTGAATCATAGGGTCTGAATTAGGATAGGCAGGGAGAGGCAATGTAGGATGGAGAAAACACCACGGGGTGGTCAGCATGGGGAGGTCAGGAAACATGCAGTGGCAATGTAGGATAGGTATCTGAAAAACTTCGCAGGGTAGTGCACATTGTATGGGTGTATAACATTACATTCATTAGTAGGATTGAGAAAAACATCACGGGGTGGGGTGAATCATAGGGTCTGAATTAGGATAGGCAGTGAGTGGCAATGTAAGATGGAGAAAAGCACCACGGGGTGGTCAGCATGGGGAGGTCAGGAAACATGCAGTGGCAATGTAGGATAGGTTTCTGAAAAACATCGCGGGGTGGTGCGCATTGTATGGGTGTGTAACATTACATTCACTAGTAGGAGTGAGAAAAATGTCACCGGGTGGTGTGAATTATAGGGTCTGAATTAGGATAGGCAGTGAGTAGCAATGTAGGATGGAGAAAAGCACCATGGTGTGGTCAGCATGGGAAGTGAGGAAACATGCAGTGTCAATGTAGGATAGGTTTCTGAAAAACATCGTGGGGTGGTGCGCATTGTATGGGTGTGTAACATTACATTCACTAGTAGGAGTGAGAAAAACACCACGGGGTGGTGTGAATCATAGGGTCTGAATTAGGATAGGCAGTGAGTGCCAATGTAGGATGGAGAAAAGCACCATGGGGTGGTCAGCATGGGGAGGTCAGGAAACATGCAGTGGCAATGTAGGATAGGTTTCTGAAAAACATCGCGGGGTAGTGCGCATTGTATGGGTGTGTAACATTACATTCACTAGTAGGAGTAAGAAAAACATCACGGGGTGGTGTGAATCACAGGGTCTGAATTAGAATAGGCAGTGAATGGCAATGTAGGATGGAGAAAAGCACCACGGGATGGTGAGCATGGGGAGGTCAGGAAACATGCAGTGGCAATGTAGGATAGGTTACTGAAAAACATCGCGGAGTGGTGCGCATTGTATGGGGGTGTAACATTACATTCACTAGTAGGAGTGAGAAAAACATCACGGGGTGGTGTGAATCATAGGGTATGAATTAGGATAGGCAGTGAGTGGCAATGTAGGATGGAGAAAATCACCACGGGGTGGTCAGCATGGGGAGGTCAGGAAACATGCAGTGGCAATGTAGGATAGGTTTCTGAAAAACATCGCGGGGTGGTGCGCATTGTATGGGTGTGTAACATTACATTCACTAGTAGGAGTGACAAAAACATCACGGGGTGGTTTGAATCATAGGGTCTGAATTAGGATAGGCAGTGAGTGGCAATGTAGGATGGAGAAAAGCACCACGGGATGGTCAGCATGGTTAGGTCAGGAAACATGCTGTGGCAATGTAGGATAGATTTCTGAAAAATATCACGGGGTGGTGCGCATTGTATGGGTGTGTAACCTTACATTCATTAGTAGGAGTGAGAAAAACATCACGGGGTGGGGTGAATCATAGGGTCTGAATTAGGATAGGCAGTGAGTGGCAATGTAGGATGGAGAAAAGCACCACGGGGTGGTCAGCATGGGGAGGTCAGGAAACATGCAGTGGCAATGTAGGATAGGTTTCTGAAAAACATCGCGGGGTGGTGCGCATTGTATGGGTGTGTAACATTACATTCACTAGGAGGAGTGAGAAAATCATCACGGGGTGGTGTGAATCATAGGGTCTGAATTAGGATAGGCAGTGAGTGGAAATGTAGGATGGAGAAAAGCACCACTGGGTGGTCAGCATGGGGAGGTCAGGAAACATGCAGTGGCAATGTAGGATAGGTTTCTAAAAAACGTCGCGGGGTGGTGCGCATTGTATGGGTGTGTAACATTACATTCACTAGTAGGAGTGAGAAAAACATCCCGGGGTGGTGTGAATCATAGGGTACGAATTAGGATAGGCAGTGAGTGGCAATGTAGGATGGAGAAAATCACCACGGGGTGGTCAGCATGGGGAGGTCAGGAAACATGCAGTGGCAATGTAGGATATGTTTCTGAAAAACATCGCGGGGTGGTGCGCATTGTATGGGTGTGTAACATTACATTCACTAGTAGGAGTAAGAAAAACATCACGGGGTGGTGTGAATCACAGGGTCTGAATTAGAATAGGCAGTGAATGGCAATGTAGGATGGAGAAAAGCACCACGGGATGGTGAGCATGGGGAGGTCAGGAAACATGCATTGACAATGTAGGATAGGTTTCTGAAAAACATCGCGGGGTGGTGCGCATTTTATGGGTGTGTAACCTTACATTCACTAGTAGGAGTGAGAAAAACATCAAGTGGTGGTGTGAATCATAGGGTCTGAATTAGGATAGGCAGTGAGTGGCAATGTAGGATGGAGAAAACACCATGGGGTGGTCAGCATGAGGAGGTCTGGAAACATGCAGTGGCAATGTAGGATAGGTTTCTGAAAAACATCGCGGGGTGGTGCGCATTGTATGGGTGTGTAACATTACATTCACTAGTAGGAGTGAGAAAAACATCCCGGGGTGGTGTGAATCATAGGGTAAGAATTAGGATAGGCAGTGAGTGGCAATGTAGGATGGAGAAAATCACCACGGGGTGGTCAGCATGGGGAGGTCAGGAAACATGCAGTGGCAATGTAGGATATGTTTCTGAAAAACATCGCGGGGTGGTGCGCATTGTATGGGTGTGTAACATTACATTCACTAGTAGGAGTAAGAAAAACATCACGGGGTGGTTTGAATCATAGGGTCTGAATTAGAATAGGCAGTGAATGGCAATGTAGGATGGAGAAAAGCACCACGGGATGGTGAGCATGGGGAGGTCAGGAAACGTGCATTGACAATGTAGGATAGGTTTCTGAAAAACATCGCGGGGTGGTGCGCATTTTATGGGTGTGTAACCTTACATTCACTAGTAGGAGTGAGAAAAACATCAAGTGGTGGTGTGAATCATAGGGTCTGAATTAGGATAGGCAGTGAGTGGCAATGTAGGATGGAGAAAACACCATGGGGTGGTCAGCATGAGGAGGTCTGGAAACATGCAGTGGCAATGTAGGATAGGTTTCTGAAAAACATCGCGGGGTGGTGCGCATTGTATGGGTGTGTAACCTTACATTCACTAGTAGGAGTGAGAAAAACGTCACGGGGTGGTGTGAATCATAGAGTCTGAATTAGGATAGGCAGTGAGTGGCAATGTAGGATGGAGTAAAGCACCACGGGGTGGTCAGCTCTGGGAGGTCAGAAACCATGCAGTGGCAATGTAGGATAGGTTTCTGAAAAACATCGCGAAGTGGTGCGCATTGTA
The DNA here is from genome assembly GCF_034190915.1 of Cavia porcellus. NCBI lineage: Eukaryota > Metazoa > Chordata > Mammalia > Rodentia > Caviidae > Cavia > Cavia porcellus. The sequence continues at coordinate 2,214,629 of NW_026947558.1, forward strand.
TGGGTGTGTAACATTACATTCACTAGTAGTAGTGAGAAAAACGTCACGGGGTGGTGTGAATTATAGGGTCTGAATTAGGATAGGCAATGAGTGGCAATGTAGGATGGAGAATAGCACCCCGGGGTTGTCAGCATGGGGAAGTCAGGAAACATGCAGTGTCAATGTAGGATTGGTTTCTGAAAAACATCGCGGAGATGTGCGCATTGTATGGGTGTGTAACCTTACATTCACTAGTAGGAGTGAGAACAACATCACAGGGTGGTGTGAATCATAGGGTCTGAATTAGGATAGGCAGTGAGTGGCAATGTAGGATGGAGAAAATCACCACGGGGTGGTCAGCACGGGGAGGACAGGAAACATGCAGTGGCAATGTAGGATATGTTTCTGAAAAACATCGCGGGGTGGTGCGCATTGTATGGGTGTATAACATTACATTCACTAGTAGGAGTGAGAAAAACATGGGGTGGTGTGAATCATAGGGTCTGAATTAGGATAGGCAGTGAGTGGCAATGTAGGATGGAGAAAAGCACCACGGGGTGGTCAGCATGGGGTGGTCAGGAAACATGCAGTGGCAATGTAGGATAGGTTTCTGAAAAATACCGCGGGTTAGTGCGCATTGTATGGGTGTATAACATTACATTCATTAGTAGGAGTGAGAAAAACATCACGGGTTGGGGTGAATCATAGGGTCTGAATTAGGATAGGCAGTGAGTGGCAATGTGAGATGGAGAAAAGCACCACTGGGTGGTCAGCATGGGGAGGTCAGGAAACATGCAGTGGCAATGTAGGATAGGTTTCTAAAAAATGTCGCGGGGTGGTGCGCATTGTATGGGTGTGTAACATTACATTCACTAGTAGGAGTGAGAAAAACATCCCGGGGTGGTGTGAATCATAGGGTATGAATTAGGATAGGCAGAGAGTGAAAATGTAGGATGGAGAAAATCACCACGGGGTGGTCAGCATGGGGAGGTCAGGAAACATGCAGTGGCAATGTAGGATATGTTTCTGAAAAAGATCGCGGGGTGGTGCGCATTGTATGGGTGTGTAACATTACATTCACTAGTAGGAGTGAGAAAAACATCAAGGGGTGGTGTGAATCATAGGGTCTGAATTAGAATAGGCAGTGAATGGCAATGTAAGATGGAGAAAAGCACCACGGGATGGTGAGCATGGGGAGGTCAGGAAACAAGCATTGGCAATGTAGGATAGGTTTCTGAAAAACATCGCGGGGTGGTGCGCATTTTATGGGTGTGTAACCTTACATTCACTAGTAGGAGTGAGAAAAACATCAAGTGGTGGTGTGAATCATAGGGTCTGAATTAGGATAGGCAGTGAGTGGCAATGTAGGATGGAGAAAACACCATGGGGTGGTCAGCATGAGGAGGTCTGGAATCATGCAGTGGCAATGTAGGATAGGTTTCTGAAAAACATCGCGGGATGGTGCGCATTGTATGGGTGTGTAACCTTACATTCACTAGTAGGAGTGAGAAAAACGTCACGGGGTGGTGTGAATCATAGAGTCTGAATTAGGATAGGCAGTGAGTGGCAATGTAGGATGGAGAAAAGCACCATGGGGTGGTCAGCTCTGGGAGGTCCGAAACCATGCAGTGGCAATGTAGGATAGGTTTCTGAAAAACATCGCGGGGTGGTGCGCATTGTATGGGTGTGTAACATTACATTCACTAGTAGGAGTGAGAAAAACATCACGGGGTGGGGTCAATCATAGGGTCTGAATTAGGATAGGCAGTGAGTGGCAATGCAGGATGGGGAAAAGCACCATGGGGAGGTCAGAACGGGGAGGTCAGGAAACATGCAGTGGCAATGTAGGATAGGTTTCTGAAAAACATCGCGGGGTGGTGCGCATTGTATGGGTGTGTAACATTACATTCACTAGTAGTAGTGAGAAAAACGTCACGGGGTGGTGTGAATTATAGGGTCTGAATTAGGATAAGCAATGAGTGGCAATGTAGGATGGAGAATAGCACCCCGGGGTGGTCAGCATGGGGAAGTCAGGAAACATGCAGTGTCAATGTAGGATTGGTTTCTGAAAAACATCTCGGAGTTGTGCGCATTGTATGGGTGTGTAACCTTACATTCACTAGTAGGAGTGAGAACAACATCACAGGGTGGTGTGAATCATAGGGTCTGAATTAGGATAGGCAGTGAGTGGCAATGTAGGATGGAGAAAATCACCACGGGGTGGTCAGCACGGGGAGGACAGGAAACATGCAGTGGCAATGTAGGATAGGTTTCTGAAAAACATCGCTGGGTGGTGCGCATTGTATGGGTGTGTATCCTTACATTCCCTAGTAGGAGTGAGAAAAACATCAAGGGGTGGTGCGAATCATAGGGTCTGAATTAGGATAGGCAGTGAGTGGCAATGTAGGATGGAGAAAAGCACCACGGGGTGGTCAGCATGGGGAGGTCAGGAAACATGCAGTGGCAATGTAGGATAGGTTTCTGAAAAACATCGCGGGGTAGTGCGCATTGTATGGGTGTATAACATTACATTCATTCGTAGGAGTGAGAAAAACATCACGGGGTGGTGTGAATCATGGGGTCTGAATTAGGATAGGCAGTGAGTGGCAATGTAGGATGGAGAAAACACCACGGGGTGGTCAGCATGGGGAGGTCAGGAAACATGCAGTGCCAATGTAGGATAGGTTTCTGAAAAACATCGCGGGGTGGTGCGCATTGTATGGGTGTGTAACCTTACATTCACAAGTAGGAGTGAGAAAAACATCACGGGGTGGTGTGAATCATAGGGTCTGTATTAGGAGAGGCAGTGAGGGAAATGTAGGATGGAGAAATGCACCACGGGGTCGTCAGCATGGGGAGGTCAGGAAACATGCAGTGGCAATGTAGGATAGGTTTCTGGAAAACATCGCAGTGTGGTGCGCATTGTATGGGTGTTTAGCATTACATTCACTAGTAGGAGTGAGAAAAACGTCACAGGGTGATGTGAATCATAGGGTCTGAATTAGAATAAGCAGTGAGTGGCAATGTAGGATGGAGAAATGCACCATGGGGACGTCAGCACGGGGAGGTCAGAAAACATGCAGTGCCAATGTAGGATAGGTTTCTGAAAAACATCGCGGGGTGGTGCGCATTGTATGGGTGTGTAACATTACATTCACTAGTAGGAGTGAGAAAAATGTCACGGGGTGGTGTGAATTATAGTGTCTGAATTAGGATAGGCTGTGAGTGGCAATGTAGGATGGAGAAAAGCACCACGGTGTGGTCAGCATGGGAAGTGAGGAAACATGCAGTGTCAATGTAGGATAGGTTTCTGAAAAACATCGCGGGGTGGTGCGCATTGTATGGGTGTGGAACATTACATTCACTGGTAGGAGTGAGAACAACATCACAGGGTGGTGTGAATCATAGGGTCTGAATTAGGATAGGCAGTGAGTGGCAATGTAGGATGGAGAAAATCACCACGGGGTGGTCAGCACGGGGAGGACAGGAAACATGCAGTGGCAATGTAGGATAGGTTTCTGAAAAACATCGCGGGGTGGTGCACATTGTATGGGTGTGTAACCTTACATTCACTAGTAGGAGTGAGAAAAACATCACGGGGTGGTGTGAATCATAGGGTCTGAATTAGGATAGGCAGGGAGAGGCAATGTAGGATGGAGAAAAGCACCACGGGGTGGTCAGCATGGGGATGTCAGGAAACATGCATTGGCAATGTAGGATAGTTTTCTGAAAAACATCGCGGGGTAGTGCGCATTGTATGGGTGTATAACATTACATTCATTCGTAGGAGTGAGAAAAACATCACGGGGTGGTGTGAATCATAGGGTCTGAATTAGGATAGGCAGTGAGTGGCAATGTAGGATAGAGAAAACACCACGGGGTGGTCAGCATGGGGAGGTTAGGAAACATGCAGTGCCAATGTAGGATAGGTTTCTGAAAAACATCGCGGGGTGGTGCGCATTGTATGGGTGTGTAACCTTACATTCACAAGTAGGAGTGAGAAAAACATCACGGGGTGGTGTGAATCATAGGGTCTGTATTAGGAGAGGGAGTGAGGGAAATGTAGGATGGAGAAATGCACCACGGGGTGGTCAGCATGGGGAGTTCAGGAAACATGCAGTGGCAATGTAGGATAGGTTTCTGGAAAACATCGCAGTGTGGTGCGCATTGTATGGGTGTTTAGCATTACATTCACTAGTAGGAGTGAGAAAAACGTCACAGGGTGATGTGAATCATAGGGTCTGAATTAGAATAAGCAGTGAGTGGCAATGTAGGATGGAGAAAAGCACCATGGGGACGTCAGCACGGGGAGGTCAGAAAACATGCAGTGCCAATGTAGGATAGGTTTCTGAAAAACATCGCGGGGTGGTGCGCATTGTATGGGTGTGTAACATTACTTTCACTAGTAGGAGTGAGAAAAATGTCACGGGGTGGTGTGAATTATAGGGTCTGAATTAGGATAGGCTGTGAGTGGCAATGTAGGATGGAGAAAAGCACCACGGTGTGGTCAGCATGGGAAGTGAGGAAACATGCAGTGTCAATGTAGGATAGGTTTCTGAAAAACATCGCGGGGTGGTGCGCATTGTATGGGTGTGTAACATTACATTCACTGGTAGGAGTGAGAACAACATCACAGGGTGGTGTGAATCATAGGGTCTGAATTAGGATAGGCAGTGAGTGGCAATGTAGGATGGAGAAAATCACCACGGGGTGGTCAGCACGGGGAGGACAGGAAACATGCAGTGGCAATGTAGGATAGGTTTCTGAAAAACATCGCGGGGTGGTGCGCATTGTATGGGTGTGTAACCTTACATTCCCTAGTAGGAGTGAGAAAAACATCAAGGGGTGGTGTGAATCATAGGGTCTGAATTAGGATAGGCAGTGAGTGGCAATGTAGGATGGAGAAAAGCACCACGGGGTGGTCAGCATGGGGAGGTCAGGAAACATGCAGTGGCAATGTAGGATAGGTTTCTGAAAAACATCGCGGGGTGGTGCACATTGTATGGGTGTGTAACCTTACATTCACTAGTAGGAGTGAGAAAAACATCACGGGGTCGTGTGAATCATAGGGTCTGAATTAGGATAGGCAGGGAGAGGCAATGTAGGATGGAGAAAAGCACCACGGGGTGGTCTGCATGGGGATGTCAGGAAACATGCAGTGGCAATGTAGGATAGTTTTCTGAAAAACATCGCGGGGTAGTGCGCATTGTATGGGTGTATAACATTACATTCATTCGTAGGAGTGAGTAAAACATCACGGGGTGGTGTGAATCATAGGGTCTGAATTAGGATAGGCAGTGTTTGGCAATGTAGGATCGAGAAAACACCACGGGGTGGTCAGCATGGGGAGGTCAGGAAACATGCAGTGCCAATGTAGGATAGGTTTCTGAAAAACATCGCGGGGTGGTGCGCATTGTATGGGTGTGTAACCTTACATTCACAAGTAGGAGTGAGAAAAACATCACGGGGTGGTGTGAATCATAGGGTCTGTATTAGGAGAGGCAGTGAGTGGAAATGTAGGATGGAGAAATGCACCACGGGGTGGTCAGCATGGGGAGGTCAGGAAACATGCAGTGGCAATGTAGGATAGGTTTCTGAAAAACATCGCGGTGTGGTGCGCATTGTATGGGTGTTTAGCATTACATTCACTAGTAGGAGTGATAAAAACATCACGGGGTGGTGTGAATCATAGGGTCTGAATTAGGATAGGCAGTGAGTGGCAATGTAGGATGGAGAAAAGCACCACGGGATGGTCAGCATGGCTAGGTCAGGAAACACGCAGTGGCAATGTAGGATAGGTTTCTGAAAAACATCGCGGGCTGGTGCGCATTGTATGGGTGTGTAACCTTACATTCCCTAGTAGGAGTGAAAAAAACATCAAGGGGTGGTGTGAATCATAGGGTCTGAATTAGGATAGGCAGTGAGTGGCAATGTAGGATGGAGAAAACACCACGGGGTGGTCAGCATGGGGAGGTCAGGAAACATGCAGTGGCAATGTAGGATAGGTTTCTGAAAAACATCGCGGGGTGCTGCGCATTGTATGGGTGTGTAACCTTACATTCACTAGTACGAGGGAGAAAAACGTCACGGGGTGGTGTGAATCATAGGGTCTTAATTAGTATAGGGAGTGAGTGGCAATGTAGGATGGATAAAAGCACCACGGGGTGGTCAGCATGGGTAGGTCAGGAAACATGCAGTGGCAATGTAGGATAGGTATCTGAAAAACATCGCGGGGTAGTGCGCATTGTATGGGTGTATAACATTTCATTCATTAGTAGAAGTGAGAAAATCATCACGGGGTGGTGTGAATCATAGGGTCTGAATTAGGATAGGCAGTGAGTGGCAATGTAAGATGGAGAAAAGCACCATGGGGTGGTCAGCATGGGGAGGTCAGGAAACATGCAGTGGCAATATAGGATAGGTTTCTGAAAAACATCGTGGGGTGGTGCGCATTGTATGGGTGTGTAACCTTACATTCACTAGTAGGAGTGAGAAAAACATCAAGTGGTGGTGTGAATCATAGGGTCAGAATTAGGATAGGCAGTGAGTGGCAATGTAGGATGGAGAAAACACCATGGGGTGGTCAGCATGAGGAGGTCAGGAAACATGCAGTGGCAATGTAGGATAGGTTTCTGAAAAACATCGCGGGGTGGTGCGCATTGTATGGGTGTGTAACCTTACATTAACTAGTAGGAGTGAGAAAAACGTCACGGGGTGGTGTGAATCATACAGTCTGAATTAGGATAGGCAGTGAGTGGCAATGTAAGATGGAGAAAAGCACAACGGGGTGGTCAGCATGGGGAGGTCAGGAAACATGCAATGGCAATGTAGGATAGGTTACTGAAAAACATCGCGAAGTGGTGCGCATTGTATGGGTGTGTAACATTACATTCACTAGTAGGAATGAGAAAAACATCACGGGGTGGTGTGAATCATAGGGTATGAATTAGGATAGGCAGTGAGTGGCAATGTAGGATGTAGACAATCACCACGGGCTGGTCAGCATGGGGAGGTCAGGAAACATGCAGTGGCAATGTAGGATATGTTTCTGAAAAACATCGCGGGGTGGTGCGCATTGTATGGGTGTGTAACATTACATTCACTAGTAGGAGTGAGAAAAACATCACGGCGTGGTGTGAATCATATGGTCTGAATTAGGATAGGCAGTGAGTGGCAATGTAAGATGGAGAAAAGCACCACGGGGTGGTCAGCATGGGGAGGTCAGGAAACATGCAGTGGCAATGTAGGATAGGTTTCTGAAAAACATCGCGGGGTGGTGTGCATTGTTAGGGTGTGTAACCTTACATTCACTAGTAGGAGTGAGAAAAACATCAAATGGTGGTGTGAATCATAGGGTCTGAATTAAGATAGGCAGTGAGTGGCAATGTAAGATGGAGAAAAGCACCACGGGGTGGTCAGCATGGGGAGGTCAGGAAACATGCAGTGGCAATGTAGGATAGGTTTCTGAAAAACATCGCGGGGTGGTGCGCATTGTATGGGTGTGTAACCTTACATTCACTAGTAGGAGTGAGAAAAACTTCAAGTGGTGGTGTGAAACATAGGGTCTGAATTAGGATAGGCAGTGAGTGGCAATGTAGGATGGAGAAAACACCATGGGGTGGTCAGCATGAGGAGGTCAGGAAACATGCAGTGGCAATGTAGGATAGGTTTCTGAAAAACATCGCGGGGTGGTGCGCATTGTATGGGTGTGTAACCTTACATTCACTAGTAGGAGTGAGAAAAACGTCACGGGGTGGTGTGAATCATACAGTCTGAATTAGGATAGGCAGTGAGTGGCAATGTAAGATGGAGAAAAGCACAACGGGGTGGTCAGCATGGGGAGGTCAGGAAACATGCAATGGCAATGTAGGATAGGTTACTGAAAAACATCGCGGAGTGGTGCGCATTGTATGGGTGTGTAACATTACATTCACTAGTAGGAGTGAGAAAAACATCACGGGGTGGTGTGAATCATAGGGTATGAATTAGGATAGGCAGTGAGTGGCAATGTAGGATGGAGACAATCACCACGGGGTGGTCAGCATGGGGAGGTCAGGAAACATGCAGTGGCAATGTAGGATAAGTTTCTGAAAAACATCGCGGGGTGGTGCGCATTGTATGGGTGTGTAACCTTACATTCCCTAGTAGGTGTGAGAAAAACATCAAGGGGTGGTGTGAATCATAGGGTCTGAATTCGGATAGGCAGTGAGTGGCAATGTAGGATGGAGAAAACACCACGGGGTGGTCAGCATGGAGAGGTCAGGAAACATGCAGTGGCAATGTAGGATAGGTTTCTGAAAAACATCGCGGGGTGGTGCGCATTGTATGGGTGTTTAACCTTACATTCACTAGTAGGAGTGAGAAAAACGTCACGGGGTGGTGTGAATCATAGGGTCTGAATTAGGATAGGCATTGAGTGGCAATGTAGGATGGAGAAAAGCACCACAGGGTGGTCAGCATGGCTAGGTCAGGAAACATGCAGTGGCAATGTAGGATAGGTTTCTGAAAAACATCGCGGGGTGGTGCGCATTGTATGCGTGTGTAACATTACATTCAGTAGGAGGAGTGAGAAAAACATCACGGGGTGGTGTGAATCATAGGGTCTGAATTAGGATAGGCAGTGAGTGGCAATGTAGGATGGAGAAAACACCACGGGATGGTCAGCATGGCTAGGTCAGGAAACATGCAGTGGCAATGTAGGATAGGTTTCTGAAAAACATCGCGGGGTGGTGCGCATTGTATGGGTGTGTAACCTTACATTCCCTAGTAGGAGTGAGAAAAACATCAAGGGGTGGTGTGAATCATAGGGTCTAAATTAGGATAGGCAGTGAGTGGCAATGTAGGATGGAGAAAAGCACCACGGGGTGGTCAGCATGGGGAGGTCAGGAAACATGCAGTGGCAATGTAGGATAGGTTTCTGAAAAACATCGCGGAGTGGTGCGCATTGTATGGGTGTGTAACATTACATTCACTAGTAGGAGTGAGAAAAACGTCACGGGGTGGTGTGAATTATATGGTCTGAATTAGGATAGGCAGTGACTGGCAATGTAGGATGGAGAAAAGCACCACGGTGTGGTCAGCATGGGAAGTGAGGAAATATGCAGTGTCAATGTAGGATAGGTTTCTGAAAAACATCGCGGGGTGGTGCGCATTGTATGGGTGTGTAACCTTACATTCACTAGTAGGAGTGAGAAAAACGTCACGGGGTGGTGTGAATCATACAGTCTGAATTAGGATAGGCAGTGAGTGGCAATGTAAGATGGAGAAAAGCACAACGGGGTGGTCAGCATGGGGAGGTCAGGAAACATGCAATGGCAATGTAGGATAGGTTACTGAAAAACATCGCGAAGTGGTGCGCATTGTATGGGTGTGTAACATTACATTCACTAGTAGGAGTGAGAAAAACATCACGGGGTGGTGTGAATCATAGGGTCTGAATTAGGATAGGCAGTGAGTGGCAATGTAAGATGGAGAAAAGCACCACGGGGTGGTCAGCATGGGGAGGTCAGGAAACATGCAGTGGCAATGTAGGATAGGTTTCTGAAAAACATCGCGGGGTGGTGTGCATTGTATGGGTGTGTAACCTTACATTCCCTAGTAGGAGTGAGAAAAACATCAAGTGGTGGTGTGAATCATAGGGTCTGAATTAAGATAGGCAGTGAGTGGCAATGTAAGATGGAGAAAAGCACCACGGGGTGGTCAGCATGGGGAGGTCAGGAAACATGCATTGGCAATGTAGGATAGGTTTCTGAAAAACATCGCGGGGTGGTGCGCATTGTATGGGTGTGTAACCTTACATTCACTAGTAGGAGTGAGAAAAACTTCAAGTGGTGGTGTGAAACATAGGGTCTGAATTAGGATAGGCAGTGAGTGGCAATGTAGGATGGAGAAAACACCATGGGGTGGTCAGCATGAGGAGGTCAGGAAACATGCAGTGGCAATGTAGGATATGTTTCTGAAAAACATCGCGGGGTGGTGCGCATTGTATGGGTGTGTAACCTTACATTCACTAGTAGGAGTGAGAAAAACGTCGCGGGGTGGTGTGAATCATACAGTCTGAATTAGGATAGGCAGTGAGTGGCAATGTAAGATGGAGAAAAGCACAACGGGGTGGTCAGCATGGGGAGGTCAGGAAACATGCAATGGCAATGTAGGATAGGTTACTGAAAAACATCGCGGAGTGGTGCGCATTGCATGGGTGTGTAACATTACATTCACTAGTAGGAGTGAGAAAAACATCACGGGGTGGTGTGAATCATAGGGTATGAATTAGGATAGGCAGTGAGTGGCAATGTAGGATGGAGACAATCACCACGGGGTGGTCAACATGGGGAGGTCAGGAAACATGCAGTGGCAATGTAGGATATGTTTCTGAAAAACATCGCGGGGTGGTGCGCATTGTATGGGTGTGTAACTTTACATTCCCTAGTAGGAGTGAGAAAAACATCAAGGGGTGGTGTGAATCATAGGGTCTAAATTAGGATAGGCAGTGAGTGGCAATGTAGGATGGAGAAAAGCACCACGGGGTGGTCAGCATGGGGAGGTCAGGAAACATGCAGTGGCAATGTAGGATAGGTTTCTGAAAAACATCGCGGAGTGGTGCGCATTGTATGGGTGTGTAACATTACATTCACTAGTAGGAGTGAGAAAAACGTCACGGGGTGGTGTGAATTATAGGGTCTGAATTAGGATAGGCAGTGACTGGCAATGTAGGATGGAGAAAAGCGCCACGGTGTGGTCAGCATGGGAAGTGAGGAAATATGCAGTGTCAATGTAGGATAGGTTTCTGAAAAACATCGCGGGGTGGTGCGCATTGTATGGGTGTGTAACATTACATTCACTAGGAGGAGTGATAAAAACATCACGGGGTGGTGTGAATCATAGGGTCTGAATTAGGATAGGCAGTGAGTGGCAATGTAGGATGGAGAAAAGCACCACGGGATGGTCAGCATGGCTAGGTCAGGAAACACGCAGTGGCAATGTAGGATAGGTTTCTGAAAAACATCGCGGGCTGGTGCGCATTGTATGGGTGTGTAACCTTACATTCCCTAGTAGGAGTGAGAAAAACATCAAGGGGTGGTGTGAATCATAGGGTCTGAATTAGGATAGGCAGTGAGTGGCAATGTAGGATGGAGAAAACACCACGGGGTGGTCAGCATGGGGACGTCAGGAAACATGCAGTGGCAATGTAGGATAGGTTTCTGAAAAACATCGCGGGGTGGTGCGCATTGTATGGGTGTGTAACCTTACATTCACTAGTAGGAGTGAGAAAAACGTCACGGGGTGGTGTGAATCATACAGTCTGAATTAGGATAGGCAGTGAGTGGCAATGTAAGATGGAGAAAAGCACAACGGGGTGGTCAGCATGGGGAGGTCAGGAAACATGCAATGGCAATGTAGGATAGGTTACTGAAAAACATCGCGGAGTGGTGCGCATTGTATGGGTGTGTAACATTACATTCACTAGTAGGAGTGAGAAAAACATCACGGGGTGGTGTGAATCATAGGGTATGAATTAGGATAGGCAGTGAGTGGCAATGTAGGATGGAGACAATCACCACGGGGTGGTCAGCATGGGGAGGTCAGGAAACATGCAGTGGCAATGTAGGATAGGTTTCTGAAAAACATCGCGGGGTGGTGCGCATTGTATGGGTGTGTAACCTTACATTCCCTAGTAGGTGTGAGAAAAACATCAAGGGGTGGTGTGAATCATAGGGTCTGAATTCGGATAGGCAGTGAGTGGCAATGTAGGATGGAGAAAACACCACGGGGTGGTCAGCATGGGGAGGTCAGGAAACATGCAGTGGCAATGTAGGATAGGTTTCTGAAAAACATCGCGGGGTGGTGCGCATTGTATGGGTGTTTAACCTTACATTCACTAGTAGGAGTGAGAAAAACGTCACGGGGTGGTGTGAATCATAGGGTCTGAATTAGGATAGGCAGTGAGTGGCAATGTAGGATGGAGAAAAGCACCACAGGGTGGTCAGCATGGGGAGGTCAGGAAACATGCAGTGGCAATGTAGGATAGGTTTCTGAAAAACATCGCGGGGTGGTGCGCATTGTATGCGTGTGTAACATTACATTCACTAGGAGGAGTGAGAAAAACATCACGGGGTGGTGTGAATCATAGGGTCTGAATTAGGATAGGCAGTGAGTGGCAATGTAGGATGGAGAAAACACCACGGGATGGTCAGCATGGCTAGGTCAGGAAACATGCAGTGGCAATGTAGGATAGGTTTCTGAAAAACATCGCGGGGTGGTGCGCATTGTATGGGTGTGTAACCTTACATTCCCTAGTAGGAGTGAGAAAAACATCAAGGGGTGGTGTGAATCATAGGGTCTAAATTAGGATAGGCAGTGAGTGGCAATGTAGGATGGAGAAAAGCACCACGGGGTGGTCAGCATGGGGAGGTCAGGAAACATGCAGTGGCAATGTAGGATAGGTTTCTGAAAAACATCGCGGAGTGGTGCGCATTGTATGGGTGTGTAACATTACATTCACTAGTAGGAGTGAGAAAAACGTCACGGGGTGGTGTGAATTATATGGTCTGAATTAGGATAGGCAGTGACTGGCAATGTAGGATGGAGAAAAGCACCACGGTGTGGTCAGCATGGGAAGTGAGGAAATATGCAGTGTCAATGTAGGATAGGTTTCTGAAAAACATCGCGGGGTGGTGCGCATTGTATGGGTGTGTAACCTTACATTCACTAGTAGGAGTGAGAAAAACGTCACGGGGTGGTGTGAATCATACAGTCTGAATTAGGATAGGCAGTGAGTGGCAATGTAAGATGGAGAAAAGCACAACGGGGTGGTCAGCATGGGGAGGTCAGGAAACATGCAATGGCAATGTAGGATAGGTTACTGAAAAACATCGCGAAGTGGTGCGCATTGTATGGGTGTGTAACATTACATTCACTAGTAGGAGTGAGAAAAACATCACGGGGTGGTGTGAATCATAGGGTCTGAATTAGGATAGGCAGTGAGTGGCAATGTAAGATGGAGAAAAGCACCACGGGGTGGTCAGCATGGGGAGGTCAGGAAACATGCAGTGGCAATGTAGGATAGGTTTCTGAAAAACATCGCGGGGTGGTGTGCATTGTATGGGTGTGTAACCTTACATTCCCTAGTAGGAGTGAGAAAAACATCAAGTGGTGGTGTGAATCATAGGGTCTGAATTAAGATAGGCAGTGAGTGGCAATGTAAGATGGAGAAAAGCACCACGGGGTGGTCAGCATGGGGAGGTCAGGAAACATGCAGTGGCAATGTAGGATAGGTTTCTGAAAAACATCGCGGGGTGGTGCGCAATGTATGGGTGTGTAACCTTACATTCACTAGTAGGAGTGAGAAAAACTTCAAGTGGTGGTGTGAAACATAGGGTCTGAATTAGGATAGGCAGTGAGTGGCAATGTAGGCTGGAGAAAACACCATGGGGTGGTCAGCATGAGGAGGTCAGGAAACATGCAGTGGCAATGTAGGATATGTTTCTGAAAAACATCGCGGGGTGGTGCGCATTGTATGGGTGTGTAACCTTACATTCACTAGTAGGAGTGAGAAAAACGTCACGGGGTGGTGTGAATCATACAGTCTGAATTAGGATAGGCAGTGAGTGGCAATGTAAGATGGAGAAAAGCACAACGGGGTGGTCAGCATGGGGAGGTCAGGAAACATGCAATGGCAATGTAGGATAGGTTACTGAAAAACATCGCGGAGTGGTGCGCATTGCATGGGTGTGTAACATTACATTCACTAGTAGGAGTGAGAAAAACATCACGGGGTGGTGTGAATCATAGGGTATGAATTAGGATAGGCAGTGAGTGGCAATGTAGGATGGAGACAATCACCACGGGGTGGTCAACATGGGGAGGTCAGGAAACACGCAGTGGCAATGTAGGATATGTTTCTGAAAAACATCGCGGGGTGGTGCGCATTGTATGGGTGTGTAACCTTACATTCCCTAGTAGGAGTGAGAAAAACATCAAGGGGTGGTGTGAATCATAGGGTCTAAATTAGGATAGGCAGTGAGTGGCAATGTAGGATGGAGAAAAGCACCACGGGGTGGTCAGCATGGGGAGGTCAGGAAACATGCAGTGGCAATGTAGGATAGGTTTCTGAAAAACATCGCGGAGTGGTGCGCATTGTATGGGTGTGTAACATTACATTCACTAGTAGGAGTGAGAAAAACGTCACGGGATGGTGTGAATTATATGGTCTGAATTAGGATAGGCAGTGACTGGCAATGTAGGATGGAGAAAAGCACCACGGTGTGGTCAGCATGGGAAGTGAGGAAATATGCAGTGTCAATGTAGGATAGGTTTCTGAAAAACATCGCGGGGTGGTGCGCATTGTATGGGTGTGTAACCTTACATTCACTAGTAGGAGTGAGAAAAACGTCACGGGGTGGTGTGAATCATACAGTCTGAATTAGGATAGGCAGTGAGTGGCAATGTAAGATGGAGAAAAGCACAACGGGGTGGTCAGCATGGGGAGGTCAGGAAACATGCAATGGCAATGTAGGATAGGTTACTGAAAAACATCGCGAAGTGGTGCGCATTGTATGGGTGTGTAACATTACATTCACTAGTAGGAGTGAGAAAAACATCACGGGGTGGTGTGAATCATAGGGTCTGAATTAGGATAGGCAGTGAGTGGCAATGTAAGATGGAGAAAAGCACCACGGGGTGGTCAGCATGGGGAGGTCAGGAAACATGCAGTGGCAATGTAGGATAGGTTTCTGAAAAACATCGCGGGGTGGTGTGCATTGTATGGGTGTGTAACCTTACATTCCCTAGTAGGAGTGAGAAAAACATCAAGTGGTGGTGTGAATCATAGGGTCTGAATTAAGATAGGCAGTGAGTGGCAATGTAAGATGGAGAAAAGCACCACGGGGTGGTCAGCATGGGGAGGTCAGGAAACATGCAGTGGCAATGTAGGATAGGTTTCTGAAAAACATCGCGGGGTGGTGCGCATTGTATGGGTGTGTAACCTTACATTCACTAGTAGGAGTGAGAAAAACTTCAAGTGGTGGTGTGAAACATAGGGTCTGAATTAGGATATGCAGTGAGTGGCAATGTAGGATGGAGAAAACACCATGGGGTGGTCAGCATGAGGAGGTCAGGAAACATGCAGTGGCAATGTAGGATATGTTTCTGAAAAACATCGCGGGGTGGTGCGCATTGTATGGGTGTGTAACCTTACATTCACTAGTAGGAGTGAGAAAAACGTCGCGGGGTGGTGTGAATCATACAGTCTGAATTAGGATAGGCAGTGAGTGGCAATGTAAGATGGAGAAAAGCACAACGGGGTGGTCAGCATGGGGAGGTCAGGAAACATGCAATGGCAATGTAGGATAGGTTACTGAAAAACATCGCGGAGTGGTGCGCATTGCATGGGTGTGTAACATTACATTCACTAGTAGGAGTGAGAAAAACATCACGGGGTGGTGTGAATCATAGGGTATGAATTAGGATAGGCAGTGAGTGGCAATGTAGGATGGAGACAATCACCACGGGGTGGTCAACATGGGGAGGTCAGGAAACATGCAGTGGCAATGTAGGATATGTTTCTGAAAAACATCGCGGGGTGGTGCGCATTGTATGGGTGTGTAACTTTACATTCCCTAGTAGGAGTGAGAAAAACATCAAGGGGTGGTGTGAATCATAGGGTCTAAATTAGGATAGGCAGTGAGTGGCAATGTAGGATGGAGAAAAGCACCACGGGGTGGTCAGCATGGGGAGGTCAGGAAACATGCAGTGGCAATGTAGGATAGGTTTCTGAAAAACATCGCGGGGTGGTGCGCATTGTATGGGTGTGTAACATTACATTCACTAGTAGGAGTGAGAAAAACGTCACGGGGTGGTGTGAATTATAGGGTCTGAATTAGGATAGGCAGTGACTGGCAATGTAGGATGGAGAAAAGCGCCACGGTGTGGTCAGCATGGGAAGTGAGGAAATATGCAGTGTCAATGTAGGATAGGTTTCTGAAAAACATCGCGGGGTGGTGCGCATTGTATGGGTGTGTAACATTACATTCACTAGGAGGAGTGATAAAAACATCACGGGGTGGTGTGAATCATAGGGTCTAAATTAGGATAGGAAGTGAGTGGCAATGTAGGATGGAGAAAACACCACGGGGTGGTCAGCATGGGGACGTCAGGAAACATGCAGTGGCAATGTAGGATAGGTTTCTGAAAAACATCGCGGGGTGGTGCGCATTGTATGGGTGTGTAACCTTACATTCACTAGTAGGAGTGAGAAAAACGTCACGGGGTGGTGTGAATCATACAGTCTGAATTAGGATAGGCAGTGAGTGGCAATGTAAGATGGAGAAAAGCACAACGGGGTGGTCAGCATGGGGAGGTCAGGAAACATGCAATGGCAATGTAGGATAGGTTACTGAAAAACATCGCGAAGTGGTGCGCATTGTATGGGTGTGTAACATTACATTCACTAGTAGGAGTGAGAAAAACATCACGGGGTGGTGTGAATCATAGGGTCTGAATTAGGATAGGCAGTGAGTGGCAATGTAAGATGGAGAAAAGCACCACGGGGTGGTCAGCATGGGGAGGTCAGGAAACATGCAGTGGCAATGTAGGATAGGTTTCTGAAAAACATCGCGGGGTGGTGTGCATTGTATGGGTGTGTAACCTTACATTCCCTAGTAGGAGTGAGAAAAACATCAAGTGGTGGTGTGAATCATAGGGTCTGAATTAAGATAGGCAGTGAGTGGCAATGTAAGATGGAGAAAAGCACCACGGGGTGGTCAGCATGGGGAGGTCAGGAAACATGCATTGGCAATGTAGGATAGGTTTCTGAAAAACATCGCGGGGTGGTGCGCATTGTATGGGTGTGTAACCTTACATTCACTAGTAGGAGTGAGAAAAACTTCAAGTGGTGGTGTGAAACATAGGGTCTGAATTAGGATATGCAGTGAGTGGCAATGTAGGATGGAGAAAACACCATGGGGTGGTCAGCATGAGGAGGTCAGGAAACATGCAGTGGCAATGTAGGATATGTTTCTGAAAAACATCGCGGGGTGGTGCGCATTGTATGGGTGTGTAACCTTACATTCACTAGTAGGAGTGAGAAAAACGTCGCGGGGTGGTGTGAATCATACAGTCTGAATTAGGATAGGCAGTGAGTGGCAATGTAAGATGGAGAAAAGCACAACGGGGTGGTCAGCATGGGGAGGTCAGGAAACATGCAATGGCAATGTAGGATAGGTTACTGAAAAACATCGCGGAGTGGTGCGCATTGCATGGGTGTGTAACATTACATTCACTAGTAGGAGTGAGAAAAACATCACGGGGTGGTGTGAATCATAGGGTATGAATTAGGATAGGCAGTGAGTGGCAATGTAGGATGGAGACAATCACCACGGGGTGGTCAACATGGGGAGGTCAGGAAACATGCAGTGGCAATGTAGGATATGTTTCTGAAAAACATCGCGGGGTGGTGCGCATTGTATGGGTGTGTAACTTTACATTCCCTAGTAGGAGTGAGAAAAACATCAAGGGGTGGTGTGAATCATAGGGTCTAAATTAGGATAGGCAGTGAGTGGCAATGTAGGATGGAGAAAAGCACCACGGGGTGGTCAGCATGGGGAGGTCAGGAAACATGCAGTGGCAATGTAGGATAGGTTTCTGAAAAACATCGCGGGGTGGTGCGCATTGTATGGGTGTGTAACATTACATTCACTAGTAGGAGTGAGAAAAACGTCACGGGGTGGTGTGAATTATAGGGTCTGAATTAGGATAGGCAGTGACTGGCAATGTAGGATGGAGAAAAGCGCCACGGTGTGGTCAGCATGGGAAGTGAGGAAATATGCAGTGTCAATGTAGGATAGGTTTCTGAAAAACATCGCGGGCTGGTGCGCATTGTATGGGTGTGTAACCTTACATTCCCTAGTAGGAGTGAGAAAAACATCAAGGGGTGGTGTGAATCATAGGGTCTGAATTAGGATAGGCAGTGAGTGGCAATGTAGGATGGAGAAAACACCACGGGGTGGTCAGCATGGGGACGTCAGGAAACATGCAGTGGCAATGTAGGATAGGTTTCTGAAAAACATCGCGGGGTGGTGCGCATTGTATGGGTGTGTAACCTTACATTCACTAGTAGGAGTGAGAAAAACGTCACGGGGTGGTGTGAATCATACAGTCTGAATTAGGATAGGCAGTGAGTGGCAATGTAAGATGGAGAAAAGCACAATGGGGTGGTCAGCATGGGGAGGTCAGGAAACATGCAATGGCAATGTAGGATAGGTTACTGAAAAACATCGCGGAGTGGTGCGCATTGTATGGGTGTGTAACATTACATTCACTAGTAGGAGTGAGAAAAACATCACGGGGTGGTGTGAATCATAGGGTATGAATTAGGATAGGCAGTGAGTGGCAATGTAGGATGGAGACAATCACCACGGGGTGGTCAGCATGGGGAGGTCAGGAAACATGCAGTGGCAATGTAGGATAGGTTTCTGAAAAACATCGCGGGGTGGTGCGCATTGTATGGGTGTGTAACCTTACATTCCCTAGTAGGTGTGAGAAAAACATCAAGGGGTGGTGTGAATCATAGGGTCTGAATTCGGATAGGCAGTGAGTGGCAATGTAGGATGGAGAAAACACCACGGGGTGGTCAGCATGGGGAGGTCAGGAAACATGCAGTGGCAATGTAGGATAGGTTTCTGAAAAACATCGCGGGGTGGTGCGCATTGTATGGGTGTTTAACCTTACATTCACTAGTAGGAGTGAGAAAAACGTCACGGGGTGGTGTGAATCATAGGGTCTGAATTAGGATAGGCAGTGAGTGGCAATGTAGGATGGAGAAAAGCACCACAGGGTGGTCAGCATGGGGAGGTCAGGAAACATGCAGTGGCAATGTAGGATAGGTTTCTGAAAAACATCGCGGGGTGGTGCGCATTGTATGCGTGTGTAACATTACATTCACTAGGAGGAGTGAGAAAAACATCACGGGGTGGTGTGAATCATAGGGTCTGAATTAGGATAGGCAGTGAGTGGCAATGTAGGATGGAGAAAACACCACGGGATGGTCAGCATGGCTAGGTCAGGAAACATGCAGTGGCAATGTAGGATAGGTTTCTGAAAAACATCGCGGGGTGGTGCGCATTGTATGGGTGTGTAACCTTACATTCCCTAGTAGGAGTGAGAAAAACATCAAGGGGTGGTGTGAATCATAGGGTCTAAATTAGGATAGGCAGTGAGTGGCAATGTAGGATGGAGAAAAGCACCACGGGGTGGTCAGCATGGGGAGGTCAGGAAACATGCAGTGGCAATGTAGGATAGGTTTCTGAAAAACATCGCGGAGTGGTGCGCATTGTATGGGTGTGTAACATTACATTCACTAGTAGGAGTGAGAAAAACGTCACGGGGTGGTGTGAATTATATGGTCTGAATTAGGATAGGCAGTGACTGGCAATGTAGGATGGAGAAAAGCACCACGGTGTGGTCAGCATGGGAAGTGAGGAAATATGCAGTGTCAATGTAGGATAGGTTTCTGAAAAACATCGCGGGGTGGTGCGCATTGTATGGGTGTGTAACCTTACATTCACTAGTAGGAGTGAGAAAAACGTCACGGGGTGGTGTGAATCATACAGTCTGAATTAGGATAGGCAGTGAGTGGCAATGTAAGATGGAGAAAAGCACAACGGGGTGGTCAGCATGGGGAGGTCAGGAAACATGCAATGGCAATGTAGGATAGGTTACTGAAAAACATCGCGAAGTGGTGCGCATTGTATGGGTGTGTAACATTACATTCCCTAGTAGGAGTGAGAAAAACATCACGGGGTGGTGTGAATCATAGGGTCTGAATTAGGATAGGCAGTGAGTGGCAATGTAAGATGGAGAAAAGCACCACGGGGTGGTCAGCATGGGGAGGTCAGGAAACATGCAGTGGCAATGTAGGATAGGTTTCTGAAAAACATCGCGGGGTGGTGTGCATTGTATGGGTGTGTAACCTTACATTCCCTAGTAGGAGTGAGAAAAACATCAAGTGGTGGTGTGAATCATAGGGTCTGAATTAAGATAGGCAGTGAGTGGCAATGTAAGATGGAGAAAAGCACCACGGGGTGGTCAGCATGGGGAGGTCAGGAAACATGCAGTGGCAATGTAGGATAGGTTTCTGAAAAACATCGCGGGGTGGTGCGCAATGTATGGGTGTGTAACCTTACATTCACTAGTAGGAGTGAGAAAAACTTCAAGTGGTGGTGTGAAACATAGGGTCTGAATTAGGATAGGCAGTGAGTGGCAATGTAGGATGGAGAAAACACCATGGGGTGGTCAGCATGAGGAGGTCAGGAAACATGCAGTGGCAATGTAGGATATGTTTCTGAAAAACATCGCGGGGTGGTGCGCATTGTATGGGTGTGTAACCTTACATTCACTAGTAGGAGTGAGAAAAACGTCACGGGGTGGTGTGAATCATACAGTCTGAATTAGGATAGGCAGTGAGTGGCAATGTAAGATGGAGAAAAGCACAACGGGGTGGTCAGCATGGGGAGGTCAGGAAACATGCAATGGCAATGTAGGATAGGTTACTGAAAAACATCGCGGAGTGGTGCGCATTGCATGGGTGTGTAACATTACATTCACTAGTAGGAGTGAGAAAAACATCACGGGGTGGTGTGAATCATAGGGTATGAATTAGGATAGGCAGTGAGTGGCAATGTAGGATGGAGACAATCACCACGGGGTGGTCAACATGGGGAGGTCAGGAAACACGCAGTGGCAATGTAGGATATGTTTCTAAAAAACATCGCGGGGTGGTGCGCATTGTATGGGTGTGTAACCTTACATTCCCTAGTAGGAGTGAGAAAAACATCAAGGGGTGGTGTGAATCATAGGGTCTAAATTAGGATAGGCAGTGAGTGGCAATGTAGGATGGAGAAAAGCACCACGGGGTGGTCAGCATGGGGAGGTCAGGAAACATGCAGTGGCAATGTAGGATAGGTTTCTGAAAAACATCGCGGGGTGGTGCGCATTTTATGGGTGTGTAACATTACATTCACTAGTAGGAGTGAGAAAAACGTCACAGGGTGGTGTGAATTATAGGGTCTGAATTAGGATAGGCAGTGACTGGCAATGTAGGATGGAGAAAAGCACCACAGGGTGGTCAGCATGGGGAGGTCAGGAAACATGCAGTGGCAATGTAGGATAGGTTTCTGAAAAACATCGCGGGGTGGTGCGCATTGTATGCGTGTGTAACATTACATTCACTAGGAGGAGTGAGAAAAACATCACGGGGTGGTGTGAATCATAGGGTCTGAATTAGGATAGGCAGTGAGTGGCAATGTAGGATGGAGAAAACACCACGGGATGGTCAGCATGGCTAGGTCAGGAAACATGCAGTGGCAATGTAGGATAGGTTTCTGAAAAACATCGCGGGGTGGTGCGCATTGTATGGGTGTGTAACCTTACATTCCCTAGTAGGAGTGAGAAAAACATCAAGGGGTGGTGTGAATCATAGGGTCTAAATTAGGATAGGAAGTGAGTGGCAATGTAGGATGGAGAAAAGCACCACGGGGTGGTCAGCATGGGGAGGTCAGGAAACATGCAGTGGCAATGTAGGATAGGTTTCTGAAAAACATCGCGGAGTGGTGCGCATTGTATGGGTGTGTAACATTACATTCACTAGTAGGAGTGAGAAAAACGTCACGGGGTGGTGTGAATTATATGGTCTGAATTAGGATAGGCAGTGACTGGCAATGTAGGATGGAGAAAAGCACCACGGTGTGGTCAGCATGGGAAGTGAGGAAATATGCAGTGTCAATGTAGGATAGGTTTCTGCAAAACATCGCGGGGTGGTGCGCATTGTATGGGTGTGTAACCTTACATTCACTAGTAGGAGTGAGAAAAACGTCACGGGGTGGTGTGAATCATACAGTCTGAATTAGGATAGGCAGTGAGTGGCAATGTAAGATGGAGAAAAGCACAACGGGGTGGTCAGCATGGGGAGGTCAGGAAACATGCAATGGCAATGTAGGATAGGTTACTGAAAAACATCGCGAAGTGGTGCGCATTGTATGGGTGTGTAACATTACATTCACTAGTAGGAGTGAGAAAAACATCACGGGGTGGTGTGAATCATAGGGTCTGAATTAGGATAGGCAGTGAGTGGCAATGTAAGATGGAGAAAAGCACCACGGGGTGGTCAGCATGGGGAGGTCAGGAAACATGCAGTGGCAATGTAGGATAGGTTTCTGAAAAACATCGCGGGGTGGTGTGCATTGTATGGGTGTGTAACCTTACATTCCCTAGTAGGAGTGAGAAAAACATCAAGTGGTGGTGTGAATCATAGGGTGTGAATTAAGATAGGCAGTGAGTGGCAATGTAAGATGGAGAAAAGCACCACGGGGTGGTCAGCATGTGGAGGTCAGGAAACATGCAGTGGCAATGTAGGATAGGTTTCTGAAAAACATCGCGGGGTGGTGCGCAATGTATGGGTGTGTAACCTTACATTCACTAGTAGGAGTGAGAAAAACTTCAAGTGGTGGTGTGAAACATAGGGTCTGAATTAGGATAGGCAGTGAGTGGCAATGTAGGATGGAGAAAACACCATGGGGTGGTCAGCATGAGGAGGTCAGGAAACATGCAGTGGCAATGTAGGATATGTTTCTGAAAAACATCGCGGGGTGGTGCGCATTGTATGGGTGTATAACCTTACATTCACTAGTAGGAGTGAGAAAAACGTCACGGGGTGGTGTGAATCATACAGTCTGAATTAGGATAGGCAGTGAGTGGCAATGTAAGATGGAGAAAAGCACAACGGGGTGGTCAGCATGGGGAGGTCAGGAAACATGCAATGGCAATGTAGGATAGGTTACTGAAAAACATCGCGGAGTGGTGCGCATTGCATGGGTGTGTAACATTACATTCACTAGTAGGAGTGAGAAAAACATCACGGGGTGGTGTGAATCATAGGGTATGAATTAGGATAGGCAGTGAGTGGCAATGTAGGATGGAGACAATCACCACGGGGTGGTCAACATGGGGAGGTCAGGAAACACGCAGTGGCAATGTAGGATATGTTTCTGAAAAACATCGCGGGGTGGTGCGCATTGTATGGGTGTGTAACCTTACATTCCCTAGTAGGAGTGAGAAAAACATCAAGGGGTGGTGTGAATCATAGGGTCTAAATTAGGATAGGCAGTGAGTGGCAATGTAGGATGGAGAAAAGCACCACGGGGTGGTCAGCATGGGGAGGTCAGGAAACATGCAGTGGCAATGTAGGATAGGTTTCTGAAAAACATCGCGGGGTGGTGCGCATTTTATGGGTGTGTAACATTACATTCACTAGTAGGAGTGAGAAAAACGTCACAGGGTGGTGTGAATTATAGGGTCTGAATTAGGATAGGCAGTGACTGGCAATGTAGGATGGAGAAAAGCACCACGGTGTGGTCAGCATGGGAAGTGAGGAAATATGCAGTGTTAATGTAGGATATGTTTCTGAAAAACATCGCGGGGTGGTGCGCATTGTATGGGTGTGTAACATTACATTCACTAGGAGGAGTGATAAAAACATCACGGGGTGGTGTGAATCATAGGGTCTGAATTAGGATAGGCAGTGAGTGGCAATGTAGGATGGAGAAAAGCACCACGGGATGGTCAGCATGGCTAGGTCAGGAAACACGCAGTGGCAATGTAGGATAGGTTTCTGAAAAACATCGCGGGCTGGTGCGCATTGTATGGGTGTGTAACCTTACATTCCCTAGTAGGAGTGAGAAAAACATCAAGGGGTGGTGTGAATCATAGGGTCTGAATTAGGATAGGCAGTGAGTGGCAATGTAGGATGGAGAAAACACCACGGGGTGGTCAGCATGGGGACGTCAGGAAACATGCAGTGGCAATGTAGGATAGGTTTCTGAAAAACATCGCGGGGTGGTGCGCATTGTATGGGTGTGTAACCTTACATTCACTAGTACGAGTGAGAAAAACGTCACGGGGTGGTGTGAATCATAGGGTCTGAATTAGTATAGGGAGTGAGTGGCAATGTAGGATGGATAAAAGCACCACGGGGTGGTCAGCATGGGTAGGTCAGGAAACATGCAGTGGCAATGTAGGATAGGTATCTGAAAAACATCGCGGGGTAGTGCGCATTGTATGGGTGTATAACATTTCATTCATTAGTAGGAGTGAGAAAATCATCACGGGGTGGTATGAATCATAGGGTCTGAATTAGGATAGGCAGTGAGTGGCAATGTAAGATGGAGAAAAGCACCATGGGGTGGTCAGCATGGGGAGGTCAGGAAACATGCAGTGGCAATATAGGATAGGTTTCTGAAAAACATCGCGGGGTGGTGCGCATTGTATGGGTGTGTAACCTTACATTCACTAGTAGGAGTGAGAAAAACATCAAGTGGTGGTGTGAATCATAGGGTCTGAATTAGGATAGGCAGTGAGTGGCAATGTAGGATGGAGAAAACACCATGGGTGGTCAGCATGAGGAGGTCAGGAAACATGCAGTGGCAATGTAGGATAGGTTTCTGAAAAACATCGCGGGGTGGTGCGCATTGTATGGGTGTGTAACCTTACATTCACTAGTAGGAGTGAGAAAAACGTCACGGGGTGGTGTGAATCATACAGTCTGAATTAGGATAGGCAGTGAGTGGCAATGTAAGATGGAGAAAAGCACAACGGGGTGGTCAGCATGGGGAGGTCAGGAAACATGCAATGGCAATGTAGGATAGGTTACTGAAAAACATCGCGAAGTGGTGCGCATTGTATGGGTGTGTAACATTACATTCACTGGTAGGAGTGAGAAAAACATCACGGGGCGGTGTGAATCATAGGGTATGAATTAGGATAGGCAGTGAGTGGCAATGTAGGATGTAGACAATCACCACGGGCTGGTCAGCATGGGGAGGTCAGGAAACATGCAGTGGCAATGTAGGATATGTTTCTGAAAAACATCGCGGGGTGGTGCGCATTGTATGGGTGTGTAACATTACATTCACTAGTAGGAGTGAGAAAAACATCACGGGGTGGTGTGAATCATAGGGTCTGAATTAGGATAGGCAGTGAGTGGCAATGTAAGATGGAGAAAAGCACAACGGGGTGGTCAGCATGGGGAGGTCAGGAAACATGCAGTGGCAATGTAGGATAGGTTTCTGAAAAACATCGCGGGGTGGTGGGCATTGTATGGGTGTGTAACCTTACATTCACTAGTAGGAGTGAGAAAAACTTCAAGTGGTGGTGTGAAACATAGGGTCTGAATTAGGATAGGCAGTGAGTGGCAATGTAGGATGGAGAAAACACCATGGGGTGGTCAGCATGAGGAGGTCAGGAAACATGCAGTGGCAATGTAGGATAGGTTTCTGAAAAACATCGCGGGGTGGTGCGCATTGTATGGGTGTGTAACCTTACATTCACTAGTAGGAGTGAGAAAAACGTCACGGGGTGGTGTGAATCATACAGTCTGAATTAGGATAGGCAGTGAGTGGCAATGTAAGATGGAGAAAAGCACAACGGGGTGGTCAGCATGGGGAGGTCAGGAAACATGCAATGGCAATGTAGGATAGGTTACTGAAAAACATCGCGGAGTGGTGCGCATTGTATGGGTGTGTAACATTACATTCACTAGTAGGAGTGAGAAAAACATCACAGGGTGGTGTGAATCATAGGGTATGAATTAGGATAGGCAGTGAGTGGCAATGTAGGATGGAGACAATCACCACGGGGTGGTCAGCATGGGGAGGTCAGGAAACATGCAGTGGCAATGTAGGATATGTTTCTGCAAAACATCGCGGGGTGGTGCGCATTGTATGGGTGTGTAACATTACATTCACTAGTAGGAGTGAGAAAAACATCATGGGGGTGTGTGAATCATAGGGTCTGAATTAGGATAGGCAGTGAGTGGCAATGTAGGATGGAGAAAAGCACCACGGGATGGTCAGCATGGCTAGGTCAGGAAACATGCAGTGGCAATGTAGGATAGGTTTCTGAAAAACATCGCGTGGTGGTGGGCATTGTATGGGTGTGTATCCTTACATTCCCTAGTAGGAGTGAGAAAAACATCAAGGGGTGGTGTGAATCATAGGGTCTGAATTCGGATAGGCAGTGAGTGGCAATGTAGGATGGAGAAAACACCACGGGGTGGTCAGCATGGGGAGGTCAGGAAACATGCAGTGGCAATGTAGGATAGGTTTCTGAAAAACATCGCGGGGTGGTGCGCATTGTATGGGTGTGTAACCTTACATTCACTAGTAGGAGTGAGAAAAACGTCACGGGGTGGTGTGAATCATAGGGTCTGAATTAGGATAGGCAGTGAGTGGCAATGTAGGATGGAGAAAACACCACGGGGTGGTCAGCATGGGGAGGTCAGGAAACATGCAGTGGCAATGTAGGATAGGTTTCTGAAAAACATCGCGGGGTGGTGCGCATTGTGTGGGTGTGTAACCTTACATTCACTAGTACGAGTGAGAAAAACGTCACGGGGTGGTGTGAATCATAGGGTCTGAATTAGTATAGGGAGTGAGTGGCAATGTAGGATGGATAAAAGCACCACGGGGTGGTCAGCATGGGTAGGTCAGGAAACATGCAGTGGCAATGTAGGATAGGTATCTGAAAAACATCGCGGGGTAGTGCGCATTGTATGGGTGTATAACATTTCATTCATTAGTAGGAGTGAGAAAATCATCACGGGGTGGTATGAATCATAGGGTCTGAATTAGGATAGGCAGTGAGTGGCAATGTAAGATGGAGAAAAGCACCATGGGGTGGTCAGCATGGGGAGGTCAGGAAACATGCAGTGGCAATATAGGATAGGTTTCTGAAAAACATCGCGGGGTGGTGCGCATTGTATGGGTGTGTAACCTTACATTCACTAGTAGGAGTGAGAAAAACATCAAGTGGTGGTGTGAATCATAGGGTCTGAATTAGGATAGGCAGTGAGTGGCAATGTAAGATGGAGAAAAGCACCACGGGGTGGTCAGCATGGGGAGGTCAGGAAACATGCAGTGGCAATGTAGGATAGGTTTCTGAAAAACATCGCGGGGTGGTGCGCATTGTATGGGTGTGTAACCTTACATTCACTAGTAGGAGTGAGAAAAACTTCAAGTGGTGGTGTGAAACATAGGGTCTGAATTAGGATAGGCAGTGAGTGGCAATGTAGGATGGAGAAAACACCATGGGGTGGTCAGCATGAGGAGGTCAGGAAACATGCAGTGGCAATGTAGGATATGTTTCTGAAAAACATCGCGGGGTGGTGCGCATTGTATGGGTGTGTAACCTTACATTCACTAGTAGGAGTGAGAAAAACGTCGCGGGGTGGTGTGAATCATACAGTCTGAATTAGGATAGGCAGTGAGTGGCAATGTAAGATGGAGAAAAGCACAACGGGGTGGTCAGCATGGGGAGGTCAGGAAACATGCAATGGCAATGTAGGATAGGTTACTGAAAAACATCGCGGAGTGGTGCGCATTGCATGGGTGTGTAACATTACATTCACTAGTAGGAGTGAGAAAAACATCACGGGGTGGTGTGAATCATAGGGTATGAATTAGGATAGGCAGTGAGTGGCAATGTAGGATGGAGACAATCACCACGGGGTGGTCAACATGGGGAGGTCAGGAAACATGCAGTGGCAATGTAGGATAGGTTTCTGAAAAACATCGCGGGGTGGTGCGCATTGTATGGGTGTGTAACTTTACATTCCCTAGTAGGAGTGAGAAAAACATCAAGGGGTGGTGTGAATCATAGGGTCTAAATTAGGATAGGCAGTGAGTGGCAATGTAGGATGGAGAAAAGCACCACGGGGTGGTCAGCATGGGGAGGTCAGGAAACATGCAGTGGCAATGTAGGATAGGTTTCTGAAAAACATCGCGGGGTGGTGCGCATTGTATGGGTGTGTAACATTACATTCACTAGTAGGAGTGAGAAAAACGTCACGGGGTGGTGTGAATTATAGGGTCTGAATTAGGATAGGCAGTGACTGGCAATGTAGGATGGAGAAAAGCGCCACGGTGTGGTCAGCATGGGAAGTGAGGAAATATGCAGTGTCAATGTAGGATAGGTTTCTGAAAAACATCGCGGGGTGGTGCGCATTGTATGGGTGTGTAACATTACATTCACTAGGAGGAGTGATAAAAACATCACGGGGTGGTGTGAATCATAGGGTCTGAATTAGGATAGGCAGTGAGTGGCAATGTAGGATGGAGAAAAGCACCACGGGATGGTCAGCATGGCTAGGTCAGGAAACACGCAGTGGCAATGTAGGATAGGTTTCTGAAAAACATCGCGGGCTGGTGCGCATTGTATGGGTGTGTAACCTTACATTCCCTAGTAGGAGTGAGAAAAACATCAAGGGGTGGTGTGAATCATAGGGTCTGAATTAGGATAGGCAGTGAGTGGCAATGTAGGATGGAGAAAACACCACGGGGTGGTCAGCATGGGGACGTCAGGAAACATGCAGTGGCAATGTAGGATAGGTTTCTGAAAAACATCGCGGGGTGGTGCGCATTGTATGGGTGTGTAACCTTACATTCACTAGTAGGAGTGAGAAAAACGTCACGGGGTGGTGTGAATCATACAGTCTGAATTAGGATAGGCAGTGAGTGGCAATGTAAGATGGAGAAAAGCACAACGGGGTGGTCAGCATGGGGAGGTCAGGAAACATGCAATGGCAATGTAGGATAGGTTACTGAAAAACATCGCGGAGTGGTGCGCATTGTATGGGTGTGTAACATTACATTCACTAGTAGGAGTGAGAAAAACATCACGGGGTGGTGTGAATCATAGGGTATGAATTAGGATAGGCAGTGAGTGGCAATGTAGGATGGAGACAATCACCACGGGGTGGTCAGCATGGGGAGGTCAGGAAACATGCAGTGGCAATGTAGGATAGGTTTCTGAAAAACATCGCGGGGTGGTGCGCATTGTATGGGTGTGTAACCTTACATTCCCTAGTAGGTGTGAGAAAAACATCAAGGGGTGGTGTGAATCATAGGGTCTGAATTCGGATAGGCAGTGAGTGGCAATGTAGGATGGAGAAAACACCACGGGGTGGTCAGCATGGGGAGGTCAGGAAACATGCAGTGGCAATGTAGGATAGGTTTCTGAAAAACATCGCGGGGTGGTGCGCATTGTATGTGTGTTTAACTTTACATTCACTAGTAGGAGTGAGAAAAACGTCACGGGGTGGTGTGAATCATAGGGTCTGAATTAGGATAGGCAGTGAGTGGCAATGTAGGATGGAGAAAAGCACCACAGGGTGGTCAGCATGGGGAGGTCAGGAAACATGCAGTGGCAATGTAGGATAGGTTTCTGAAAAACATCGCGGGGTGGTGCGCATTGTATGCGTGTGTAACATTACATTCACTAGGAGGAGTGAGAAAAACATCACGGGGTGGTGTGAATCATAGGGTCTGAATTAGGATAGGCAGTGAGTGGCAATGTAGGATGGAGAAAACACCACGGGATGGTCAGCATGGCTAGGTCAGGAAACATGCAGTGGCAATGTAGGATAGGTTTCTGAAAAACATCGCGGGGTGGTGCGCATTGTATGGGTGTGTAACCTTACATTCCCTAGTAGGAGTGAGAAAAACATCAAGGGGTGGTGTGAATCATAGGGTCTAAATTAGGATAGGCAGTGAGTGGCAATGTAGGATGGAGAAAAGCACCACGGGGTGGTCAGCATGGGGAGGTCAGGAAACATGCAGTGGCAATGTAGGATAGGTTTCTGAAAAACATCGCGGAGTGGTGCGCATTGTATGGGTGTGTAACATTACATTCACTAGTAGGAGTGAGAAAAACGTCACGGGGTGGTGTGAATTATATGGTCTGAATTAGGATAGGCAGTGACTGGCAATGTAGGATGGAGAAAAGCACCACGGTGTGGTCAGCATGGGAAGTGAGGAAATATGCAGTGTCAATGTAGGATAGGTTTCTGAAAAACATCGCGGGGTGGTGCGCATTGTATGGGTGTGTAACCTTACATTCACTAGTAGGAGTGAGAAAAACGTCACGGGGTGGTGTGAATCATACAGTCTGAATTAGGATAGGCAGTGAGTGGCAATGTAAGATGGAGAAAAGCACAACGGGGTGGTCAGCATGGGGAGGTCAGGAAACATGCAATGGCAATGTAGGATAGGTTACTGAAAAACATCGCGAAGTGGTGCGCATTGTATGGGTGTGTAACATTACATTCACTAGTAGGAGTGAGAAAAACATCACGGGGTGGTGTGAATCATAGGGTCTGAATTAGGATAGGCAGTGAGTGGCAATGTAAGATGGAGAAAAGCACCACGGGGTGGTCAGCATGGGGAGGTCAGGAAACATGCAGTGGCAATGTAGGATAGGTTTCTGAAAAACATCGCGGGGTGGTGTGCATTGTATGGGTGTGTAACCTTACATTCCCTAGTAGGAGTGAGAAAAACATCAAGTGGTGGTGTGAATCATAGGGTCTGAATTAAGATAGGCAGTGAGTGGCAATGTAAGATGGAGAAAAGCACCACGGGGTGGTCAGCATGGGGAGGTCAGGAAACATGCAGTGGCAATGTAGGATAGGTTTCTGAAAAACATCGCGGGGTGGTGCGCAATGTATGGGTGTGTAACCTTACATTCACTAGTAGGAGTGAGAAAAACTTCAAGTGGTGGTGTGAAACATAGGGTCTGAATTAGGATAGGCAGTGAGTGGCAATGTAGGATGGAGAAAACACCATGGGGTGGTCAGCATGAGGAGGTCAGGAAACATGCAGTGGCAATGTAGGATATGTTTCTGAAAAACATCGCCGGGTGGTGCGCATTGTATGGGTGTGTAACCTTACATTCACTAGTAGGAGTGAGAAAAACGTCACGGGGTGGTGTGAATCATACAGTCTGAATTAGGATAGGCAGTGAGTGGCAATGTAAGATGGAGAAAAGCACAACGGGGTGGTCAGCATGGGGAGGTCAGGAAACATGCAATGGCAATGTAGGATAGGTTACTGAAAAACATCGCGGAGTGGTGCGCATTGCATGGGTGTGTAACATTACATTCACTAGTAGGAGTGAGAAAAACATCACGGGGTGGTGTGAATCATAGGGTATGAATTAGGATAGGCAGTGAGTGGCAATGTAGGATGGAGACAATCACCACGGGGTGGTCAACATGGGGAGGTCAGGAAACACGCAGTGGCAATGTAGGATATGTTTCTGAAAAACATCGCGGGGTGGTGCGCATTTTATGGGTGTGTAACCTTACATTCCCTAGTAGGAGTGAGAAAAACATCAAGGGGTGGTGTGAATCATAGGGTCTAAATTAGGATAGGCAGTGAGTGGCAATGTAGGATGGAGAAAAGCACCACGGGGTGGTCAGCATGGGGAGGTCAGGAAACATGCAGTGGCAATGTAGGATAGGTTTCTGAAAAACATCGCGGGGTGGTGCGCATTTTATGGGTGTGTAACATTACATTCACTAGTAGGAGTGAGAAAAACGTCACAGGGTGGTGTGAATTATAGGGTCTGAATTAGGATAGGCAGTGACTGGCAATGTAGGATGGAGAAAAGCACCACAGGGTGGTCAGCATGGGGAGGTCAGGAAACATGCAGTGGCAATGTAGGATAAGTTTCTGAAAAACATCGCGGGGTGGTGCGCATTGTATGCGTGTGTAACATTACATTCACTAGGAGGAGTGAGAAAAACATCACGGGGTGGTGTGAATCATAGGGTCTGAATTAGGATAGGCAGTGAGTGGCAATGTAGGATGGAGAAAACACCACGGGATGGTCAGCATGGCTAGGTCAGGAAACATGCAGTGGCAATGTAGGATAGGTTTCTGAAAAACATCGCGGGGTGGTGCGCATTGTATGGGTGTGTAACCTTACATTCCCTAGTAGGAGTGAGAAAAACATCAAGGGGTGGTGTGAATCATAGGGTCTAAATTAGGATAGGAAGTGAGTGGCAATGTAGGATGGAGAAAAGCACCACGGGGTGGTCAGCATGGGGAGGTCAGGAAACATGCAGTGGCAATGTAGGATAGGTTTCTGAAAAACATCGCGGAGTGGTGCGCATTGTATGGGTGTGTAACATTACATTCACTAGTAGGAGTGAGAAAAACGTCACGGGGTGGTGTGAATTATATGGTCTGAATTAGGATAGGCAGTGACTGGCAATGTAGGATGGAGAAAAGCACCACGGTGTGGTCAGCATGGGAAGTGAGGAAATATGCAGTGTCAATGTAGGATAGGTTTCTGAAAAACATCGCGGGGTGGTGCGCATTGTATGGGTGTGTAACCTTACATTCACTAGTAGGAGTGAGAAAAACGTCACGGGGTGGTGTGAATCATACAGTCTGAATTAGGATAGGCAGTGAGTGGCAATGTAAGATGGAGAAAAGCACAACGGGGTGGTCAGCATGGGGAGGTCAGGAAACATGCAATGGCAATGTAGGATAGGTTACTGAAAAACATCGCGAAGTGGTGCGCATTGTATGGGTGTGTAACATTACATTCACTAGTAGGAGTGAGAAAAACATCACGGGGTGGTGTGAATCATAGGGTCTGAATTAGGATAGGCAGTGAGTGGCAATGTAAGATGGAGAAAAGCACCACGGGGTGGTCAGCATGGGGAGGTCAGGAAACATGCAGTGGCAATGTAGGATAGGTTTCTGAAAAACATCGCGGGGTGGTGTGCATTGTATGGGTGTGTAACCTTACATTCCCTAGTAGGAGTGAGAAAAACATCAAGTGGTGGTGTGAATCATAGGGTGTGAATTAAGATAGGCAGTGAGTGGCAATGTAAGATGGAGAAAAGCACCACGGGGTGGTCAGCATGGGGAGGTCAGGAAACATGCAGTGGCAATGTAGGATAGGTTTCTGAAAAACATCGCGGGGTGGTGCGCAATGTATGGGTGTGTAACCTTACATTCACTAGTAGGAGTGAGAAAAACTTCAAGTGGTGGTGTGAAACATAGGGTCTGAATTAGGACAGGCAGTGAGTGGCAATGTAGGATGGAGAAAACACCATGGGGTGGTCAGCATGAGGAGGTCAGGAAACATGCAGTGGCAATGTAGGATATGTTTCTGAAAAACATCGCGGGGTGGTGCGCATTGTATGGGTGTGTAACCTTACATTCACTAGTAGGAGTGAGAAAAACGTCACGGGGTGGTGTGAATCATACAGTCTGAATTAGGATAGGCAGTGAGTGGCAATGTAAGATGGAGAAAAGCACAACGGGGTGGTCAGCATGGGGAGGTCAGGAAACATGCAATGGCAATGTAGGATAGGTTACTGAAAAACATCGCGGAGTGGTGCGCATTGCATGGGTGTGTAACATTACATTCACTAGTAGGGGTGAGAAAAACATCACGGGGTGGTGTGAATCATAGGGTATGATTTAGGATAGGCAGTGAGTGGCAATGTAGGATGGAGACAATCACCACGGGGTGGTCAACATGGGGAGGTCAGGAAACACGCAGTGGCAATGTAGGATATGTTTCTGAAAAACATCGCGGGGTGGTGCGCATTGTATGGGTGTGTAACCTTACATTCCCTAGTAGGTGTGAGAAAAACATCAAGGGGTGGTGTGAATCATAGGGTCTAAATTAGGATAGGCAGTGAGTGGCAATGTAGGATGGAGAAAAGCACCACGGGGTGGTCAGCATGGGGAGGTCAGGAAACATGCAGTGGCAATGTAGGATAGGTTTCTGAAAAACATCGCGGGGTGGTGCGCATTTTATGGGTGTGTAACATTACATTCACTAGTAGGAGTGAGAAAAACGTCACAGGGTGGTGTGAATTATAGGGTCTGAATTAGGATAGGCAGTGACTGGCAATGTAGGATGGAGAAAAGCACCACGGTGTGGTCAGCATGGGAAGTGAGGAAATATGCAGTGTTAATGTAGGATATGTTTCTGAAAAACATCGCGGGGTGGTGCGCATTGTATGGGTGTGTAACATTACATTCACTAGGAGGAGTGATAAAAACATCACGGGGTGGTGTGAATCATAGGGTCTGAATTAGGATAGGCAGTGAGTGGCAATGTAGGATGGAGAAAAGCACCACGGGATGGTCAGCATGGCTAGGTCAGGAAACACGCAGTGGCAATGTAGGATAGGTTTCTGAAAAACATCGCGGGCTGGTGCGCATTGTATGGGTGTGTAACCTTACATTCCCTAGTAGGAGTGAGAAAAACATCAAGGGGTGGTGTGAATCATAGGGTCTGAATTAGGATAGGCAGTGAGTGGCAATGTAGGATGGAGAAAACACCACGGGGTGGTCAGCATGGGGACGTCAGGAAACATGCAGTGGCAATGTAGGATAGGTTTCTGAAAAACATCGCGGGGTGGTGCGCATTGTATGGGTGTGTAACCTTACATTCACTAGTACGAGTGAGAAAAACGTCACGGGGTGGTGTGAATCATAGGGTCTGAATTAGTATAGGGAGTGAGTGGCAATGTAGGATGGATAAAAGCACCACGGGGTGGTCAGCATGGGTAGGTCAGGAAACATGCAGTGGCAATGTAGGATAGGTATCTGAAAAACATCGCGGGGTAGTGCGCATTGTATGGGTGTATAACATTTCATTCATTAGTAGGAGTGAGAAAATCATCACGGGGTGGTATGAATCATAGGGTCTGAATTAGGATAGGCAGTGAGTGGCAATGTAAGATGGAGAAAAGCACCATGGGGTGGTCAGCATGGGGAGGTCAGGAAACATGCAGTGGCAATATAGGATAGGTTTCTGAAAAACATCGCGGGGTGGTGCGCATTGTATGGGTGTGTAACCTTACATTCACTAGTAGGAGTGAGAAAAACATCAAGTGGTGGTGTGAATCATAGGGTCTGAATTAGGATAGGCAGTGAGTGGCAATGTAGGATGGAGAAAACACCATGGGGTGGTCAGCATGAGGAGGTCAGGAAACATGCAGTGGCAATGTAGGATAGGTTTCTGAAAAACATCGCGGGGTGGTGCGCATTGTATGGGTGTGTAACCTTACATTCACTAGTAGGAGTGAGAAAAACGTCACGGGGTGGTGTGAATCATACAGTCTGAATTAGGATAGGCAGTGAGTGGCAATGTAAGATGGAGAAAAGCACAACGGGGTGGTCAGCATGGGGAGGTCAGGAAACATGCAATGGCAATGTAGGATAGGTTACTGAAAAACATCGTGAAGTGGTGCGCATTGTATGGGTGTGTAACATTACATTCACTGGTAGGAGTGAGAAAAACATCACGGGGCGGTGTGAATCATAGGGTATGAATTAGGATAGGCAGTGAGTGGCAATGTAGGATGTAGACAATCACCACGGGCTGGTCAGCATGGGGAGGTCAGGAAACATGCAGTGGCAATGTAGGATATGTTTCTGAAAAACATCGCGGGGTGGTGCGCATTGTATGGGTGTGTAACATTACATTCACTAGTAGGAGTGAGAAAAACATCACGGGGTGGTGTGAATCATAGGGTCTGAATTAGGATAGGCAGTGAGTGGCAATGTAAGATGGAGAAAAGCACAACGGGGTGGTCAGCATGGGGAGGTCAGGAAACATGCAGTGGCAATGTAGGATAGGTTTCTGAAAAACATCGCGGGGTGGTGGGCATTGTATGGGTGTGTAACCTTACATTCACTAGTAGGAGTGAGAAAAACTTCAAGTGGTGGTGTGAAACATAGGGTCTGAATTAGGATAGGCAGTGAGTGGCAATGTAGGATGGAGAAAACACCATGGGGTGGTCAGCATGAGGAGGTCAGGAAACATGCAGTGGCAATGTAGGATAGGTTTCTGAAAAACATCGCGGGGTGGTGCGCATTGTATGGGTGTGTAACCTTACATTCACTAGTAGGAGTGAGAAAAACGTCACGGGGTGGTGTGAATCATACAGTCTGAATTAGGATAGGCAGTGAGTGGCAATGTAAGATGGAGAAAAGCACAACGGGGTGGTCAGCATGGGGAGGTCAGGAAACATGCAATGGCAATGTAGGATAGGTTACTGAAAAACATCGCGGAGTGGTGCGCATTGTATGGGTGTGTAACATTACATTCACTAGTAGGAGTGAGAAAAACATCACAGGGTGGTGTGAATCATAGGGTATGAATTAGGATAGGCAGTGAGTGGCAATGTAGGATGGAGACAATCACCACGGGGTGGTCAGCATGGGGAGGTCAGGAAACATGCAGTGGCAATGTAGGATATGTTTCTGCAAAACATCGCGGGGTGGTGCGCATTGTATGGGTGTGTAACATTACATTCACTAGTAGGAGTGAGAAAAACATCATGGGGGTGTGTGAATCATAGGGTCTGAATTAGGATAGGCAGTGAGTGGCAATGTAGGATGGAGAAAAGCACCACGGGATGGTCAGCATGGCTAGGTCAGGAAACATGCAGTGGCAATGTAGGATAGGTTTCTGAAAAACATCGCGTGGTGGTGCGCATTGTATGGGTGTGTATCCTTACATTCCCTAGTAGGAGTGAGAAAAACATCAAGGGGTGGTGTGAATCATAGGGTCTGAATTCGGATAGGCAGTGAGTGGCAATGTAGGATGGAGAAAACACCACGGGGTGGTCAGCATGGGGAGGTCAGGAAACATGCAGTGGCAATGTAGGATAGGTTTCTGAAAAACATCGCGGGGTGGTGCGCATTGTATGGGTGTGTAACCTTACATTCACTAGTAGGAGTGAGAAAAACGTCACGGGGTGGTGTGAATCATAGGGTCTGAATTAGGATAGGCAGTGAGTGGCAATGTAGGATGGAGAAAACACCACGGGGTGGTCAGCATGGGGAGGTCAGGAAACATGCAGTGGCAATGTAGGATAGGTTTCTGAAAAACATCGCGGGGTGGTGCGCATTGTGTGGGTGTATAACCTTACATTCACTAGTACGAGTGAGAAAAACGTCACGGGGTGGTGTGAATCATAGGGTCTGAATTAGTATAGGGAGTGAGTGGCAATGTAGGATGGATAAAAGCACCACGGGGTGGTCAGCATGGGTAGGTCAGGAAACATGCAGTGGCAATGTAGGATAGGTATCTGAAAAACATCGCGGGGTAGTGCGCATTGTATGGGTGTATAACATTTCATTCATTAGTAGGAGTGAGAAAATCATCACGGGGTGGTATGAATCATAGGGTCTGAATTAGGATAGGCAGTGAGTGGCAATGTAAGATGGAGAAAAGCACCATGGGGTGGTCAGCATGGGGAGGTCAGGAAACATGCAGTGGCAATATAGGATAGGTTTCTGAAAAACATCGCGGGGTGGTGCGCATTGTATGGGTGTGTAAACTTACATTCACTAGTAGGAGTGAGAAAAACATCAAGTGGTGGTGTGAATCATAGGGTCTGAATTAGGATAGGCAGTGAGTGGCAATGTAAGATGGAGAAAAGCACCACGGGGTGGTCAGCATGGGGAGGTCAGGAAACATGCAGTGGCAATGTAGGATAGGTTTCTGAAAAACATCGCGGGGTGGTGCGCATTGTATGGGTGTGTAACCTTACATTCACTAGTAGGAGTGAGAAAAACTTCAAGTGGTGGTGTGAAACATAGGGTCTGAATTAGGATAGGCAGTGAGTGGCAATGTAGGATGGAGAAAACACCATGGGGTGGTCAGCATGAGGAGGTCAGGAAACATGCAGTGGCAATGTAGGATATGTTTCTGAAAAACATCGCGGGGTGGTGCGCATTGTATGGGTGTGTAACCTTACATTCACTAGTAGGAGTGAGAAAAACGTCACGGGGTGGTGTGAATCATACAGTCTGAATTAGGATAGGCAGTGAGTGGCAATGTAAGATGGAGAAAAGCACAACGGGGTGGTCAGCATGGGGAGGTCAGGAAACATGCAATGGCAATGTAGGATAGGTTACTGAAAAACATCGCGGAGTGGTGCGCATTGCATGGGTGTGTAACATTACATTCACTAGTAGGAGTGAGAAAAACATCACGGGGTGGTGTGAATCATAGGGTATGAATTAGGATAGGCAGTGAGTGGCAATGTAGGATGGAGACAATCACCACGGGGTGGTCAACATGGGGAGGTCAGGAAACATGCAGTGGCAATGTAGGATAGGTTTCTGAAAAACATCGCGGGGTGGTGCGCATTGTATGGGTGTGTAACCTTACATTCCCTAGTAGGAGTGAGAAAAACATCAAGGGGTGGTGTGAATCATAGGGTCTAAATTAGGATAGGCAGTGAGTGGCAATGTAGGATGGAGAAAAGCACCACGGGGTGGTCAGCATGGGGAGGTCAGGAAACATGCAGTGGCAATATAGGATAGGTTTCTGAAAAACATCGCGGGGTGGTGCGCATTGTATGGGTGTGTAACATTACATTCACTAGTAGGAGTGAGAAAAACGTCACAGGGTGGTGTGAATTATAGGGTCTGAATTAGGATAGGCAGTGACTGGCAATGTAGGATGGAGAAAAGCACCACGGTGTGGTCAGCATGGGAAGTGAGGAAATATGCAGTGTCAATGTAGGATATGTTTCTGAAAAACATCGCGGGGTGGTGCGCATTGTATGGGTGTGTAACATTACATTCACTAGGAGGAGTGATAAAAACATCACGGGGTGGTGTGAATCATAGGGTCTGAATTAGGATAGGCAGTGAGTGGCAATGTAGGATGGAGAAAAGCACCACGGGATGGTCAGCATGGCTAGGTCAGGAAACACGCAGTGGCAATGTAGGATATGTTTCTGAAAAACATCGCGGGCTGGTGCGCATTGTATGGGTGTGTAACCTTACATTCCCTAGTAGGAGTGAGAAAAACATCAAGGGGTGGTGTGAATCATAGGGTCTGAATTAGGATAGGCAGTGAGTGGCAATGTAGGATGGAGAAAACACCACGGGGTGGTCAGCATGGGGACGTCAGGAAACATGCAGTGGCAATGTAGGATAGGTTTCTGAAAAACATCGCGGGGTGGTGCGCATTGTATGGGTGTGTAACCTTGCATTCACTAGTACGAGTGAGAAAAACGTCACGGGGTGGTGTGAATCATAGGGTCTGAATTAGTATAGGGAGTGAGTGGCAATGTAGGATGGATAAAAGCACCACGGGGTGGTCAGCATGGGTAGGTCAGGAAACATGCAGTGGCAATGTAGGATAGGTATCTGAAAAACATCGCGGGGTAGTGCGCATTGTATGGGTGTATAACATTTCATTCATTAGTAGGAGTGAGAAAATCATCACGGGGTGGTATGAATCATAGGGTCTGAATTAGGATAGGCAGTGAGTGGCAATGTAAGATGGAGAAAAGCACCATGGGGTGGTCAGCATGGGGAGGTCAGGAAACATGCAGTGGCAATATAGGATAGGTTTCTGAAAAA
This sequence comes from Cavia porcellus, assembly GCF_034190915.1. Classification (NCBI taxonomy): domain Eukaryota; kingdom Metazoa; phylum Chordata; class Mammalia; order Rodentia; family Caviidae; genus Cavia; species Cavia porcellus. The sequence goes on from NW_026947558.1 coordinate 2,253,853, forward strand.
CATCGCGGGGTGGTGCGCATTGTATGGGTGTGTAACCTTACATTCACTAGTAGGAGTGAGAAAAACATCAAGTGGTGGTGTGAATCATAGGGTCAGAATTAGGATAGGCAGTGAGTGGCAATGTAGGATGGAGAAAACACCATGGGGTGGTCAGCATGAGGAGGTCAGGAAACATGCAGTGGCAATGTAGGATAGGTTTCTGAAAAACATCGCGGGGTGGTGCGCATTGTATGGGTGTGTAACCTTACATTCACTAGTAGGAGTGAGAAAAACGTCACGGGGTGGTGTGAATCATACAGTCTGAATTAGGTAAGGCAGTGAGTGGCAATGTAAGATGGAGAAAAGCACAACGGGGTGGTCAGCATGGGGAGGTCAGGAAACATGCAATGGCAATGTAGGATAGGTTACTGAAAAACATCGCGAAGTGGTGCGCATTGTATGGGTGTGTAACATTACATTCACTGGTAGGAGTGAGAAAAACATGACGGGGTGGTGTGAATCATAGGGTATGAATTAGGATAGGCAGTGAGTGGCAATGTAGGATGTAGACAATCACCACGGGCTGGTCAGCATGGGGAGGTCAGGAAACATGCAGTGGCAATGTAGGATATGTTTCTGAAAAACATCGCGGGGTGGTGCGCATTGTATGGGTGTGTAACATTACATTCACTAGTAGGAGTGAGAAAAACATCACGGGGTGGTGTGAATCATAGGGTCTGAATTAGGATAGGCAGTGAGTGGCAATGTAAGATGGAGAAAAGCACCACGGGGTGGTCAGCATTGGGAGGTCAGGAAACATGCAGTGGCAATGTAGGATAGGTTTCTGAAAAACATCGCGGGGTGGTGGGCATTGTATGGGTGTGTAACCTTACATTCACTAGTAGGAGTGAGAAAAACTTCAAGTGGTGGTGTGAAACATAGGGTCTGAATTAGGATAGGCAGTGAGTGGCAATGTAGGATGGAGAAAACACCATGGGGTGGTCAGCATGAGGAGGTCAGGAAACATGCAGTGGCAATGTAGGATAGGTTTCTGAAAAACATCGCGGGGTGGTGCGCATTGTATGGGTGTGTAACCTTACATTCACTAGTAGGAGTGAGAAAAACGTCACGGGGTGGTGTGAATCATACAGTCTGAATTAGGATAGGCAGTGAGTGGCAATGTAAGATGGAGAAAAGCACAACGGGGTGGTCAGCATGGGGAGGTCAGGAAACATGCAATGGCAATGTAGGATAGGTTACTGAAAAACATCGCGGAGTGGTGCGCATTGTATGGGTGTGTAACATTACATTCACTAGTAGGAGTGAGAAAAACATCACAGGGTGGTGTGAATCATAGGGTATGAATTAGGATAGGCAGTGAGTGGCAATGTAGGATGGAGACAATCACCACGGGGTGGTCAGCATGGGGAGGTCAGGAAACATGCAGTGGCAATGTAGGATATGTTTCTGCAAAACATCGCGGGGTGGTGCGCATTGTATGGGTGTGTAACATTACATTCACTAGTAGGAGTGAGAAAAACATCATGGGGGTGTGTGAATCATAGGGTCTGAATTAGGATAGGCAGTGAGTGGCAATGTAGGATGGAGAAAAGCACCACGGGATGGTCAGCATGGCTAGGTCAGGAAACATGCAGTGGCAATGTAGGATAGGTTTCTGAAAAACATCGCGTGGTGGTGCGCATTGTATGGGTGTGTATCCTTACATTCCCTAGTAGGAGTGAGAAAAACATCAAGGGGTGGTGTGAATCATAGGGTCTGAATTCGGATAGGCAGTGAGTGGCAATGTAGGATGGAGAAAACACCACGGGGTGGTCAGCATGGGTAGGTCAGGAAACATGCAGTGGCAATGTAGGATAGGTATCTGAAAAACATCGCGGGGTAGTGCGCATTGTATGGGTGTATAACATTTCATTCATTAGTAGGAGTGAGAAAATCATCACTGGGTGGTATGAATCATAGGGTCTGAATTAGGATAGGCAGTGAGTGGCAATGTAAGATGGAGAAAAGCACCATGGGGTGGTCAGCATGGGGAGGTCAGGAAACATGCAGTGGCAATATAGGATAGGTTTCTGAAAAACATCGCGGGGTGGTGCGCATTGTATGGGTGTGTAACCTTACATTCACTAGTAGGAGTGAGAAAAACATCAAGTGGTGGTGTGAATCATAGGGTCTGAATTAGGATAGGCAGTGAGTGGCAATGTAGGATGGAGAAAACACCATGGGTTGGTCAGCATGAGGAGGTCAGGAAACATGCAGTGGCAATGTAGGATAGGTTTCTGAAAAACATCGCGGGGTGGTGCGCATTGTATGGGTGTGTAACCTTACATTCACTAGTAGGAGTGAGAAAAACGTCACGGGGTGGTGTGAATCATACAGTCTGAATTAGGATAGGCAGTGAGTGGCAATGTAAGATGGAGAAAAGCACAACGGGGTGGTCAGCATGGGGAGGTCAGGAAACATGCAATGGCAATGTAGGATAGGTTACTGAAAAACATCGCGAAGTGGTGCGCATTGTATGGGTGTGTAACATTACATTAACTGGTAGGAGTGAGAAAAACATCACGGGGTGGTGTGAATCATAGGGTATGAATTAGGATAGGCAGTGAGTGGCAATGTAGGATGTAGACAATCACCACGGGCTGGTCAGCATGGGGAGGTCAGGAAACATGCAGTGGCAATGTAGGATATGTTTCTGAAAAACATCGCGGGGTGGTGCGCATTGTATGGGTGTGTAACATTACATTCACTAGTAGGAGTGAGAAAAACATCACGGGGTGGTGTGAATCATAGGGTCTGAATTAGGATAGGCAGTGAGTGGCAATGTAAGATGGAGAAAAGCACCACGGGGTGGTCAGCATGGGGAGGTCAGGAAACATGCAGTGGCAATGTAGGATAGGTTTCTGAAAAACATCGCGGGGTGGTGTGCATTGTATGGGTGTGTAACCTTACATTCACTAGTAGGAGTGAGAAAAACATCAAGTGGTGGTGTGAATCATAGGGTCTGAATTAAGATAGGCAGTGAGTGGCAATGTAAGATGGAGAAAAGCACCACGGGGTGGTCAGCATGGGGAGGTCAGGAAACATGCAGTGGCAATGTAGGATAGGTTTCTGAAAAACATCGCGGGGTGGTGCGCATTGTATGGGTGTGTAACCTTACATTCACTAGTAGGAGTGAGAAAAACTTCAAGTGGTGGTGTGAAACATAGGGTCTGAATTAGGATAGGCAGTGAGTGGCAATGTAGGATGGAGAAAACACCATGGGGTGGTCAGCATGAGGAGGTCAGGAAACATGCAGTGGCAATGTAGGATAGGTTTCTGAAAAACATCGCGGGGTGGTGCGCATTGTATGGGTGTGTAACCTTACATTCACTAGTAGGAGTGAGAAAAACGTCACGGGGTGGTGTGAATCATACAGTCTGAATTAGGATAGGCAGTGAGTGGCAATGTAAGATGGAGAAAAGCACAACGGGGTGGTCAGCATGGGGAGGTCAGGAAACATGCAATGGCAATGTAGGATAGGTTACTGAAAAACATCGCGGAGTGGTGCGCATTGTATGGGTGTGTAACATTACATTCACTAGTAGGAGTGAGAAAAACATCACGGGGTGGTGTGAATCATAGGGTATGAATTAGGATAGGCAGTGAGTGGCAATGTAGGATGGAGACAATCACCACGGGGTGGTCAGCATGGGGAGGTCAGGAAACATGCAGTGGCAATGTAGGATATGTTTCTGAAAAACATCGCGGGGTGGTGCGCATTGTATGGGTGTGTAACATTACATTCACTAGTAGGAGTGAGAAAAACATCATGGGTGGGTGTGAATCATAGGGTCTGAATTAGGATAGGCAGTGAGTGGCAATGTAGGATGGAGAAAAGCACCACGGGATGGTCAGCATGGCTAGGTCAGGAAACATGCAGTGGCAATGTAGGATAGGTTTCTGAAAAACATCGCGGGGTGGTGCGCATTGTATGGGTGTGTAACCTTACATTCCCTAGTAGGAGTGAGAAAAACATCAAGGGGTGGTGTGAATCATAGGGTCTGAATTCGGATAGGCAGTGAGTGGCAATGTAGGATGGAGAAAACACCACGGGGTGGTCAGCATGGGGAGGTCAGGAAACATGCAGTGGCCATGTAGGATAGGTTTCTGAAAAACATCGCGGGGTGGTGCGCATTGTATGGGTGTGTAACCTTACATTCACTAGTAGGAGTGAGAAAAACGTCACGGGGTGGTGTGAATCATAGGGTCTGAATTAGGATAGGCAGTGAGTGGCAATGTAGGATGGAGAAAAGCACCACGGGGTGGTCAGCATGGGGAGGTCAGGAAACATGCAGTCGCAATGTAGGATAGGTTTCTGAAAAACATCGCGGGGTGGTGCGCATTGTATGGGTGTGTAACCTTACATTCACTAGTAGGAGTGAGAAAAACGTCACGGGGTGTTGTTAATCATACAGTCTGAATTAGGATAGGCAGTGAGTGGCAATGTAAGATGGAGAAAAGCACAACGGGGTGGTCAGCATGGGGAGGTCAGAAAACATGCAATGGCAATGTAGGATAGGTTACTGAAAAACATCGCGAAGTGGTGCGCATTGTATGGGTGTGTAACATTACATTCACTAGTAGGAGTGAGAAAAACATCACGGGGTGGTGTGAATCATAGGGTATGAATTAGGATAGGCAGTGAGTGGCAATGTAGGATGTAGACAATCACCACGGGCTGGTCAGCATGGGGAGGTCAGGAAACATGCAGTGGCAATATAGGATATGTTTCTGAAAAACATCGCGGGGTGGTGCGCATTGTATGGGTGTGTAACATTACATTCACTAGTAGGAGTGAGAAAAACATCACGGGGTGGTGTGAATCATAGGGTCTGAATTAGGATAGGCAGTGAGTGGCAATGTAAGATGGAGAAAAGCACCACGGGGTGGTCAGCATGGGGAGGTCAGGAAACATGCAGTGGCAATGTAGGATAGGTTTCTGAAAAACATCGCGGGGTGGTGTGCATTGTATGGGTGTGTAACCTTACATTCATTAGTAGGAGTGAGAAAAACATCAAGTGGTGGTGTGAATCGTAGGGTCTGAATTAAGATAGGCTGTGAGTGGCAATGTAAGATGGAGAAAAGCACCACGGGGTGGTCAGCATGGGGAGGTCAGGAAACATGCAGTGGCAATGTAGGATAGGTTTCTGAAAAACATCGCGGGGTGGTGCGCATTGTATGGGTGTGTAACCTTACATTCACTAGTAGGAGTGAGAAAAACTTCAAGTGGTGGTGTGAAACATAGGGTCTGAATTAGGATAGGAAGTGAGTGGCAATGTAGGATGGAGAAAACACCATGGGGTGGTCAGCATGAGGAGGTCAGGAAACATGCAATGGCAATGTAGGATAGGTTTCTGAAAAACATCGCGGGGTGGTGCGCATTGTATGGGTGTGTAACCTTACATTCACTAGTAGGAGTGAGAAAAACGTCACGGGGTGGTGTGAATCATACAGTCTGAATTAGGATAGGCAGTGAGTGGCAATGTAAGATGGAGAAAAGCACAACGGGGTGGTCAGCATGGGGAGGTCAGGAAACATGCAATGGCAATGTAGGATAGGTTACTGAAAAACATCGCGGAGTGGTGCGCATTGTATGGGTGTGTAACATTACATTCACTAGTAGGAGTGAGAAAAACATCACGGGGTGGTGTGAATCATAGGGTATGAATTAGGATAGGCAGTGAGTGGCAATGTAGGATGGAGACAATCACCACGGGATGGTCAGCATGGGGAGGTCAGGAAACATGCAGTGGCAATGTAGGATATGTTTCTGAAAAACATCGCGGGGTGGTGCGCATTGTATGGGTGTGTAACATTACATTCACTAGTAGGAGTGAGAAAAACATCATGGGGGGGTGTGAATCATAGGGTCTGAATTAGGATAGGCAGTGAGTGGCAATGTAGGATGGAGAAAAGCACCACGGGATGGTCAGCATGGCTAGGTCAGGAAACATGCAGTGGCAATGTAGGATAGGTTTCTGAAAAACATCGCGGGGTGGTGCGCATTGTATGGGTGTGTAACCTTACATTCCCTAGTAGGAGTGAGAAAAACATCAAGGGGTGGTGTGAATCATAGGGTCTGAATTCGGATAGGCAGTGAGTGGCAATGTAGGATGGAGAAAACACCACGGGGTGGTCAGCATGGGGAGGTCAGGAAACATGCAGTGGCAATGTAGGATAGGTTTCTGAAAAACATCGCGGGGTGGTGCGCATTGTATGGGTGTGTAACCTTACATTCACTAGTAGGAGTGAGAAAAACGTCACGGGGTGGTGTGAATCATAGGGTCTGAATTAGGATAGGCAGTGAGTGGCAATGTAGGATGGAGAAAAGCACCACGGGGTGGTCAGCATGGGGAGGTCAGGAAACATGCAGTCGCAATGTAGGATAGGTTTCTGAAAAACATCGCGGGGTGGTGCGAATTGTATGGGTGTGTAACCTTACATTCACTAGTAGGAGTGAGAAAAACGTCACGGGGTGGTGTTAATCATACAGTCTGAATTAGGATAGGCAGTGAGTGGCAATGTAAGATGGAGAAAAGCACAACGGGGTGGTCAGCATGGGGAGGTCAGAAAACATGCAATGGCAATGTAGGATAGGTTACTGAAAAACATCGCGAAGTGGTGCGCATTGTATGGGTGTGTAACATTACATTCACTAGTAGGAGTGAGAAAAACATCACGGGGTGGTGTGAATCATAGGGTATGAATTAGGATAGGCAGTGAGTGGCAATGTAGGATGTAGACAATCACCACGGGCTGGTCAGCATGGGGAGGTCAGGAAACATGCAGTGGCAATGTAGGATATGTTTCTGAAAAACATCGCGGGGTGGTGCGCATTGTATGGGTGTGTAACATTACATTCACTAGTAGGAGTGAGAAAAACATCACGGGGTGGTGTGAATCATAGGGTCTGAATTAGGATAGGCAGTGAGTGGCAATGTAAGATGGAGAAAAGCACCACGGGGTGGTCAGCATGGGGAGGTCAGGAAACATGCAGTGGCAATGTAGGATAGGTTTCTGAAAAACATCGCGGGGTGGTGTGCATTGTATGGGTGTGTAACCTTACATTCACTAGTAGGAGTGAGAAAAACATCAAGTGGTGGTGTGAATCATAGGGTCTGAATTAAGATAGGCAGTGAGTGGCAATGTAAGATGGAGAAAAGCACCACGGGGTGGTCAGCATGGGGAGGTCAGGAAACATGCAGTGGCAATGTAGGATAGGTTTCTGAAAAACATCGCGGGGTGGTGCGCATTGTATGGGTGTGTAACCTTACATTCACTAGTAGGAGTGAGAAAAACTTCAAGTGGTGGTGTGAAACATAGGGTCTGAATTAGGATAGGCAGTGAGTGGCAATGTAGGATGGAGAAAACACCATGGGGTGGTCAGCATGAGGAGGTCAGGAAACATGCAGTGGCAATGTAGGATAGGTTTCTGAAAAACATCGCGGGGTGGTGCGCATTGTATGGGTGTGTAACCTTACATTCACTAGTAGGAGTGAGAAAAACGTCACGGGGTGGTGTGAATCATACAGTCTGAATTAGGATAGGCAGTGAGTGGCAATGTAAGATGGAGAAAAGCACAACGGGGTGGTCAGCATGGGGAGGTCAGGAAACATGCAATGGCAATGTAGGATAGGTTACTGAAAAACATCGCGGAGTGGTGCGCATTGTATGGGTGTGTAACATTACATTCACTAGTAGGAGTGAGAAAAACATCACGGGGTGGTGTGAATCATAGGGTATGAATTAGGATAGGCAGTGAGTGGCAATGTAGGATGGAGACAATCACCACGGGGTGGTCAGCATGGGGAGGTCAGGAAACATGCAGTGGCAATGTAGGATATGTTTCTGAAAAACATCGCGGGGTGGTGCGCATTGTATGGGTGTGTAACATTACATTCACTAGTAGGAGTGAGAAAAACATCATGGGTGGGTGTGAATCATAGGGTCTGAATTAGGATAGGCAGTGAGTGGCAATGTAGGATGGAGAAAAGCACCACGGGATGGTCAGCATGGCTAGGTCAGGAAACATGCAGTGGCAATGTAGGATAGGTTTCTGAAAAACATCGCGGGGTGGTGCGCATTGTATGGGTGTGTAACCTTACATTCCCTAGTAGGAGTGAGAAAAACATCAAGGGGTGGTGTGAATCGTAGGGTCTGAATTAAGATAGGCTGTGAGTGGCAATGTAAGATGGAGAAAAGCACCACGGGGTGGTCAGCATGGGGAGGTCAGGAAACATGCAATGGCAATGTAGGATAGGTTACTGAAAAACATCGCGGAGTGGTGCGCATTGTATGGGTGTGTAACATTACATTCACTAGTAGGAGTGAGAAAAACATCACGGGGTGGTGTGAATCATAGGGTATGAATTAGGATAGGCAGTGAGTGGCAATGTAGGATGGAGACAATCACCACGGGATGGTCAGCATGGGGAGGTCAGGAAACATGCAGTGGCAATGTAGGATATGTTTCTGAAAAACATCGCGGGGTGGTGCGCATTGTATGGGTGTGTAACATTACATTCACTAGTAGGAGTGAGAAAAACATCATGGGGGGGTGTGAATCATAGGGTCTGAATTAGGATAGGCAGTGAGTGGCAATGTAGGATGGAGAAAAGCACCACGGGATGGTCAGCATGGCTAGGTCAGGAAACATGCAGTGGCAATGTAGGATAGGTTTCTGAAAAACATCGCGGGGTGGTGCGCATTGTATGGGTGTGTAACCTTACATTCCCTAGTAGGAGTGAGAAAAACATCAAGGGGTGGTGTGAATCATAGGGTCTGAATTCGGATAGGCAGTGAGTGGCAATGTAGGATGGAGAAAACACCACGGGGTGGTCAGCATGGGGAGGTCAGGAAACATGCAGTGGCAATGTAGGATAGGTTTCTGAAAAACATCGCGGGGTGGTGCGCATTGTATGGGTGTGTAACCTTACATTCACTAGTAGGAGTGAGAAAAACGTCACGGGGTGGTGTGAATCATAGGGTCTGAATTAGGATAGGCAGTGAGTGGCAATGTAGGATGGAGAAAAGCACCACGGGGTGGTCAGCATGGGGAGGTCAGGAAACATGCAGTCGCAATGTAGGATAGGTTTCTGAAAAACATCGCGGGGTGGTGCGCATTGTATGGGTGTGTAACCTTACATTCACTAGTAGGAGTGAGAAAAACGTCACGGGGTGGTGTTAATCATACAGTCTGAATTAGGATAGGCAGTGAGTGGCAATGTAAGATGGAGAAAAGCACAACGGGGTGGTCAGCATGGGGAGGTCAGAAAACATGCAATGGCAATGTAGGATAGGTTACTGAAAAACATCGCGAAGTGGTGCGCATTGTATGGGTGTGTAACATTACATTCACTAGTAGGAGTGAGAAAAACATCACGGGGTGGTGTGAATCATAGGGTATGAATTAGGATAGGCAGTGAGTGGCAATGTAGGATGTAGACAATCACCACGGGCTGGTCAGCATGGGGAGGTCAGGAAACATGCAGTGGCAATGTAGGATATGTTTCTGAAAAACATCGCGGGGTGGTGCGCATTGTATGGGTGTGTAACATTACATTCACTAGTAGGAGTGAGAAAAACATCACGGGGTGGTGTGAATCATAGGGTCTGAATTAGGATAGGCAGTGAGTGGCAATGTAAGATGGAGAAAAGCACCACGGGGTGGTCAGCATGGGGAGGTCAGGAAACATGCAGTGGCAATGTAGGATAGGTTTCTGAAAAACATCGCGGGGTGGTGTGCATTGTATGGGTGTGTAACCTTACATTCATTAGTAGGAGTGAGAAAAACATCAAGTGGTGGTGTGAATCGTAGGGTCTGAATTAAGATAGGCTGTGAGTGGCAATGTAAGATGGAGAAAAGCACCACGGGGTGGTCAGCATGGGGAGGTCAGGAAACATGCAGTGGCAATGTAGGATAGGTTTCTGAAAAACATCGCGGGGTGGTGCGCATTGTATGGGTGTGTAACCTTACATTCACTAGTAGGAGTGAGAAAAACTTCAAGTGGTGGTGTGAAACATAGGGTCTGAATTAGGATAGGCAGTGAGTGGCAATGTAGGATGGAGAAAACACCATGGGGTGGTCAGCATGAGGAGGTCAGGAAACATGCAATGGCAATGTAGGATAGGTTTCTGAAAAACATCGCGGGGTGGTGCGCATTGTATGGGTGTGTAACCTTACATTCACTAGTAGGAGTGAGAAAAACGTCACGGGGTGGTGTGAATCATACAGTCTGAATTAGGATAGGCAGTGAGTGGCAATGTAAGATGGAGAAAAGCACAACGGGGTGGTCAGCATGGGGAGGTCAGGAAACATGCAATGGCAATGTAGGATAGGTTACTGAAAAACATCGCGGAGTGGTGCGCATTGCATGGGTGTGTAACATTACATTCACTAGTAGGAGTGAGAAAAACATCACGGGGTGGTGTGAATCATAGGGTATGAATTAGGATAGGCAGTGAGTGGCAATGTAGGATGGAGACAATCACCACGGGGTGGTCAGCATGGGGAGGTCAGGAAACATGCAGTGGCAATGTAGGATATGTTTCTGAAAAACATCGCGGGGTGGTGCGCATTGTATGGGTGTGTAACATTACATTCACTAGTAGGAGTGAGAAAAACATCATGGGGGGGTGTGAATCATAGGGTCTGAATTAGGATAGGCAGTGAGTGGCAATGTAGGATGGAGAAAAGCACCACGGGATGGTCAGCATGGCTAGGTCAGGAAACATGCAGTGGCAATGTAGGATAGGTTTCTGAAAAACATCGCGGGGTGGTGCGCATTGTATGGGTGTGTAACCTTACATTCCCTAGTAGGAGTGAGAAAAACATCAAGGGGTGGTGTGAATCATAGGGTCTGAATTCGGATAGGCAGTGAGTGGCAATGTAGGATGGAGAAAACACCACGGGGTGGTCAGCATGGGGAGGTCAGGAAACATGCAGTGGCAATGTAGGATAGGTTTCTGAAAAACATCGCGGGGTGGTGCGCATTGTATGGGTGTGTAACCTTACATTCACTAGTAGGAGTGAGAAAAACGTCACGGGGTGGTGTGAATCATAGGGTCTGAATTAGGATAGGCAGTGAGTGGCAATGTAGGATGGAGAAAAGCACCACGGGGTGGTCAGCATGGGGAGGTCAGGAAACATGCAGTCGCAATGTAGGATAGGTTTCTGAAAAACATCGCGGGGTGGTGCGCATTGTATGGGTGTGTAACATTACATTCACTAGGAGGAGTGAGAAAAACATCACGGGGTGGTGTGAATCATAGGGTCTGAATTAGGATAGGCAGTGAGTGGCAATGTAGGATGGAGAAAACACCACGGGATGGTCAGCATGGCTAGGTCAGGAAACATGCAGTGGCAATGTAGGATAGGTTTCTGAAAAACATCGCGGGGTGGTGCGCATTGTATGGGTGTGTAACCTTACATTCCATAGTAGGAGTGAGAAAAACATCAAGGGGTGGTGTGAATCATAGGGTCTAAATTAGGATAGGCAGTGAGTGGCAATGTAGGAGGGAGAAAAGCACCACGGGGTGGTCAGCATGTGGAGGTCAGGAAACATGCAGTGGCAATGTAGGATAGGTTTCTGAAAAACATCGCGGGGTGGTGCGCATTGTATGGGTGTGTAACATTACATTCACTAGTAGGAGTGAGAAAAACATCACGGGGTGGTGTGAATCATAGGGTATGAATTAGGATAGGCAGTGAGTGGCAATGTAGGATGTAGACAATCACCACGGGCTGGTCAGCATGGGGAGGTCAGGAAACATGCAGTGGCAATGTAGGATATGTTTCTGAAAAACATCGCGGGGTGGTGCGCATTGTATGGGTGTGTAACATTACATTCACTAGTAGGAGTGAGAAAAACATCACGGGGTGGTGTGAATCATAGGGTCTGAATTAGGATAGGCAGTGAGTGGCAATGTAAGATGGAGAAAAGCACCACGGGGTGGTCAGCATGGGGAGGTCAGGAAACATGCAGTGGCAATGTAGGATAGGTTTCTGAAAAACATCGCGGGGTGGTGTGCATTGTATGGGTGTGTAACCTTACATTCATTAGTAGGAGTGAGAAAAACATCAAGTGGTGGTGTGAATCGTAGGGTCTGAATTAAGATAGGCTGTGAGTGGCAATGTAAGATGGAGAAAAGCACCACGGGGTGGTCAGCATGGGGAGGTCAGGAAACATGCAGTGGCAATGTAGGATAGGTTTCTGAAAAACATCGCGGGGTGGTGCGCATTGTATGGGTGTGTAACCTTACATTCACTAGTAGGAGTGAGAAAAACTTCAAGTGGTGGTGTGAAACATAGGGTCTGAATTAGGATAGGCAGTGAGTGGCAATGTAGGATGGAGAAAACACCATGGGGTGGTCAGCATGAGGAGGTCAGGAAACATGCAATGGCAATGTAGGATAAGTTTCTGAAAAACATCGCGGGGTGGTGCGCATTGTATGGGTGTGTAACCTTACATTCACTAGTAGGAGTGAGAAAAACGTCACGGGGTGGTGTGAATCATACAGTCTGAATTAGGATAGGCAGTGAGTGGCAATGTAAGATGGAGAAAAGCACAACGGGGTGGTCAGCATGGGGAGGTCAGGAAACATGCAATGGCAATGTAGGATAGGTTACTGAAAAACATCGCGGAGTGGTGCGCATTGTATGGGTGTGTAACATTACATTCACTAGTAGGAGTGAGAAAAACATCACGGGGTGGTGTGAATCATAGGGTATGAATTAGGATAGGCAGTGAGTGGCAATGTAGGATGGAGACAATCACCACGGGGTGGTCAGCATGGGGAGGTCAGGAAACATGCAGTGGCAATGTAGGATATGTTTCTGAAAAACATCGCGGGGTGGTGCGCATTGTATGGGTGTGTAACATTACATTCACTAGTAGGAGTGAGAAAAACATCATGGGGGGGTGTGAATCATAGGGTCTGAATTAGGATAGGCAGTGAGTGGCAATGTAGGATGGAGAAAAGCACCACGGGATGGTCAGCATGGCTAGGTCAGGAAACATGCAGTGGCAATGTAGGATAGGTTTCTGAAAAACATCGCGGGGTGGTGCGCATTGTATGGGTGTGTAACCTTACATTCCCTAGTAGGAGTGAGAAAAACATCAAGGGGTGGTGTGAATCATAGGGTCTGAATTCGGATAGGCAGTGAGTGGCAATGTAGGATGGAGAAAACACCACGGGGTGGTCAGCATGGGGAGGTCAGGAAACATGCAGTGGCAATGTAGGATAGGTTTCTGAAAAACATCGCGGGGTGGTGCGCATTGTATGGGTGTGTAACCTTACATTCACTAGTAGGAGTGAGAAAAACGTCACGGGGTGGTGTGAATCATAGGGTCTGAATTAGGATAGGCAGTGAGTGGCAATGTAGGATGGAGAAAAGCACCACGGGGTGGTCAGCATGGGGAGGTCAGGAAACATGCAGTCGCAATGTAGGATAGGTTTCTGAAAAACATCGCGGGGTGGTGCGCATTGTATGGGTGTGTAACCTTACATTCACTAGTAGGAGTGAGAAAAACGTCACGGGGTGGTGTTAATCATACAGTCTGAATTAGGATAGGCAGTGAGTGGCAATGTAAGATGGAGAAAAGCACAACGGGGTGGTCAGCATGGGGAGGTCAGAAAACATGCAATGGCAATGTAGGATAGGTTACTGAAAAACATCGCGAAGTGGTGCGCATTGTATGGGTGTGTAACATTACATTCACTAGTAGGAGTGAGAAAAACATCACGGGGTGGTGTGAATCATAGGGTATGAATTAGGATAGGCAGTGAGTGGCAATGTAGGATGTAGACAATCACCACGGGCTGGTCAGCATGGGGAGGTCAGGAAACATGCAGTGGCAATGTAGGATATGTTTCTGAAAAACATCGCGGGGTGGTGCGCATTGTATGGGTGTGTAACATTACATTCACTAGTAGGAGTGAGAAAAACATCACGGGGTGGTGTGAATCATAGGGTCTGAATTAGGATAGGCAGTGAGTGGCAATGTAAGATGGAGAAAAGCACCACGGGGTGGTCAGCATGGGGAGGTCAGGAAACATGCAGTGGCAATGTAGGATAGGTTTCTGAAAAACATCGCGGGGTGGTGTGCATTGTATGGGTGTGTAACCTTACATTCATTAGTAGGAGTGAGAAAAACATCAAGTGGTGGTGTGAATCGTAGGGTCTGAATTAAGATAGGCTGTGAGTGGCAATGTAAGATGGAGAAAAGCACCACGGGGTGGTCAGCATGGGGAGGTCAGGAAACATGCAGTGGCAATGTAGGATAGGTTTCTGAAAAACATCGCGGGGTGGTGCGCATTGTATGGGTGTGTAACCTTACATTCACTAGTAGGAGTGAGAAAAACTTCAAGTGGTGGTGTGAAACATAGGGTCTGAATTAGGATAGGCAGTGAGTGGCAATGTAGGATGGAGAAAACACCATGGGGTGGTCAGCATGAGGAGGTCAGGAAACATGCAATGGCAATGTAGGATAGGTTTCTGAAAAACATCGCGGGGTGGTGCGCATTGTATGGGTGTGTAACCTTACATTCACTAGTAGGAGTGAGAAAAACGTCACGGGGTGGTGTGAATCATACAGTCTGAATTAGGATAGGCAGTGAGTGGCAATGTAAGATGGAGAAAAGCACAACGGGGTGGTCAGCATGGGGAGGTCAGGAAACATGCAATGGCAATGTAGGATAGGTTACTGAAAAACATCGCGGAGTGGTGCGCATTGTATGGGTGTGTAACATTACATTCACTAGTAGGAGTGAGAAAAACATCACGGGGTGGTGTGAATCATAGGGTATGAATTAGGATAGGCAGTGAGTGGCAATGTAGGATGGAGACAATCACCACGGGGTGGTCAGCATGGGGAGGTCAGGAAACATGCAGTGGCAATGTAGGATATGTTTCTGAAAAACATCGCGGGGTGGTGCGCATTGTATGGGTGTGTAACATTACATTCACTAGTAGGAGTGAGAAAAACATCATGGGGGGGTGTGAATCATAGGGTCTGAATTAGGATAGGCAGTGAGTGGCAATGTAGGATGGAGAAAAGCACCACGGGATGGTCAGCATGGCTAGGTCAGGAAACATGCAGTGGCAATGTAGGATAGGTTTCTGAAAAACATCGCGGGGTGGTGCGCATTGTATGGGTGTGTAACCTTACATTCCCTAGTAGGAGTGAGAAAAACATCAAGGGGTGGTGTGAATCATAGGGTCTGAATTCGGATAGGCAGTGAGTGGCAATGTAGGATGGAGAAAACACCACGGGGTGGTCAGCATGGGGAGGTCAGGAAACATGCAGTGGCAATGTAGGATAGGTTTCTGAAAAACATCGCGGGGTGGTGCGCATTGTATGGGTGTGTAACCTTACATTCACTAGTAGGAGTGAGAAAAACGTCACGGGGTGGTGTGAATCATAGGGTCTGAATTAGGATAGGCAGTGAGTGGCAATGTAGGATGGAGAAAAGCACCACGGGGTGGTCAGCATGGGGAGGTCAGGAAACATGCAGTCGCAATGTAGGATAGGTTTCTGAAAAACATCGCGGGGTGGTGCGCATTGTATGGGTGTGTAACATTACATTCACTAGGAGGAGTGAGAAAAACATCACGGGGTGGTGTGAATCATAGGGTCTGAATTAGGATAGGCAGTGAGTGGCAATGTAGGATGGAGAAAACACCACGGGATGGTCAGCATGGCTAGGTCAGGAAACATGCAGTGGCAATGTAGGATAGGTTTCTGAAAAACATCGCGGGGTGGTGCGCATTGTATGGGTGTGTAACCTTACATTCCATAGTAGGAGTGAGAAAAACATCAAGGGGTGGTGTGAATCATAGGGTCTAAATTAGGATAGGCAGTGAGTGGCAATGTAGGAGGGAGAAAAGCACCACGGGGTGGTCAGCATGGGGAGGTCAGGAAACATGCAGTGGCAATGTAGGATAGGTTTCTGAAAAACATCGCGGGGTGGTGCGCATTGTATGGGTGTGTAACATTACATTCACTAGTAGGAGTGAGAAAAACGTCACGGGGTGGTGTGAATTATAGGGTCTGAATTAGGATCGGCAGTGACTGGCAATGTAGGATGGAGAAAAGCACCACGGTGTGGTCAGCATGGGAAGTGAGGAAATATGCAGTGTCAATGTAGGATAGGTTTCTGAAAAACATCGCGGGGTGGTGCGCATTGTATGGGTGTGTAACATTACATTCACTAGGAGGAGTGATAAAAACATCATGGGGTGGTGTGATTCATAGGGTCTGAATTAGGATAGGCAGTGAGTGGCAATGTAGGATGGAGAAAAGCACCACGGGATGGTCAGCATGGCTAGGTCAGGAAACACGCAGTGGCAATGTAGGATAGGTTTCTGAAAAACATCGCGGGGTGGTGCGCATTGTATGGGTGTGTAACCTTACATTCCCTAGTAGGAGTGAGAAAAACATCAAGGGGTGGTGTGAATCATAGGGTCTGAATTAGGATAGGCAGTGAGTGGCAATGTAGGATGGAGAAAACACCACGGGGTGGTCAGCATGGGGAGGTCAGGAAACATGCAGTGGCAATGTAGGATAGGTTTCTGAAAAACATCGCGGGGTGGTGCGCATTGTATGGGTGTGTAACCTTACATTCACTAGTACGAGTGAGAAAAACGTCACGGGGTGGTGTGAATCCTAGGGTCTGAATTAGGATAGGGAGTGAGTGGCAATGTAGGATGGATAAAAGCACCACGGGGTGGTCAGCATGGGTAGGTCAGGAAACATGCAGTGGCAATGTAGGATAGGTATCTGAAAAACATAGCGGGGTAGTGCGCATTGTATGGGTGTATAACATTTCATTCATTAGTAGGAGTGAGAAAATCATCACGGGGTGGTGTGAATCATAGGGTCTGAATTAGGATAGGCAGTGAGTGGCAATGTAAGATGGAGAAAAGCACCATGGGGTGGTCAGCATGGGGAGGTCAGTAAACATGCAGTGGCAATATAGGATAGGTTTCTGAAAAACATCGCGGGGTGGTGCGCATTGTATGGGTGTGTAACCTTACATTCACTAGTAGGAGTGAGAAAAACATCAAGTGGTGGTGTGAATCATAGGGTCTGAATTAGGATAGGCAGTGAGTGGCAATGTAGGATGGAGAAAACACCATGGGGTGGTCAGCATGAGGAGGTCAGGAAACATGCAGTGGCAATGTAGGATAGGTTTCTGAAAAACATCGCGGGGTGGTGCGCATTGTATGGGTGTGTAACCTTACATTCACTAGTAGCAGTGAGAAAAACGTCACGGGGTGGTGTGAATCATGCAGTCTGAATTAGGATAGGCAGTGAGTGGCAATGTAAGATGGAGAAAAGCACAACGGGGTGGTCAGCATGGGGAGGTCAGGAAACATGCAATGGCAATGTAGGATAGGTTACTGAAAAACATCGCGGAGTGGTGCGCATTGTATGGGTGTGTAACATTACATTCACTAGTAGGAGTGAGAAAAACATCACGGGGTGGTGTGAATCATAGGGTATGAATTAGGATAGGCAGTGAGTGGCAATGTAGGATGTAGACAATCACCACGGGCTGGTCAGCATGGGGAGGTCAGGAAACATGCAGTGGCAATGTAGGATATGTTTCTGAAAAACATCGCGGGGTGGTGCGCATTGTATGGGTGTGTAACAATACATTCACTAGTAGGAGTGAGAAAAACATCACGGGGTGGTGTGAATCATAGGGTCTAAATTAGGATAGGCAGTGATTGGCAATGTAAGATGGAGAAAAGCACCACGGGGTGGTCAGCATGGGGAGGTCAGGAAACATGCAGTGGCAATGTAGGATAGTTTTCTGAAAAACATCGCGGGGTGGTGCGCATTGTATGGGTGTGTAACCTTACATTCACTAGTAGGAGTGAGAAAAACATCAAGTGGTGGTGTGAAACATAGGGTCTGAATTAGGATAGGCAGTGAGTGGCAATGTAGGATGGAGAAAACACCATGGGGTGGTCAGCATGAGGAGGTCAGGAAACATGCAGTGGCAATGTAGGATAGGTTTCTGAAAAACATCGCGGGGTGGTGCGCATTGTATGGGTGTGTAACCTTACATTCACTAGTAGGAGTGAGAAAAACGTCACGGGGTGGTGTGAATCATACAGTCTGAATTAGGATAGGCAGTGAGTGGCAATGTAAGATTGAGAAAAGCACAAAGGGGTGGTCAGCATGGGGAGGTCAGGAAACATGCAATGGCAATGTAGGATAGGTTACTGAAAAACATCGCGGAGTGGTGCGCATTGTATGGGTGTGTAACATTACATTCACTAGTAGGAGTGAGAAAAACATCACGGGGTGGTGTGAATCATAGGGTATGAATTAGGATAGGCAGTGAGTGGCAATGTAGGATGGAGACAATCACCACCGGGTGGTCAGCATGGGGAGGTCAGAAAACATGCAGTGGCAATGTAGGATATGTTTCTGAAAAACATCGCGGGGTGGTGCGCATTGTATGGGTGTGTAACATTACATTCACTAGTAGGAGTGAGAAAAACATCATGGGGGGTGTGAATCATAGGGTCTGAATTAGGATAGGCAGTGAGTGGCAATGTAGGATGGGGAAAAGCACCACGGGATGGTCAGCATGGCTAGGTCAGGAAACATGCAGTGGCAATGTAGGATAGGTTTCTGAAAAACATCGCGGGGTGGTGCGCATTGTATGGGTGTGTAACCTTACATTCACTAGTAGGAGTGAGAAAAACATCAAGGGGTGGTGTGAATCATAGGGTCTGAATTCGGATAGGCAGTGAGTGGCAATGTAGGATGGAGAAAACACCACGGGGTGGTCAGCATGGGGAGGTCAGGAAACATGCAGTGGCCATGTAGGATAGGTTTCTGAAAAACATCGCGGGGTGGTGCGCATTGTATGGGTGTGTAACCTTACATTCACTAGTAGGAGTGAGAAAAACGTTACGGGGTGGTGTGAATCATAGGGTCTGAATTAGGATAGGCAGTGAGTGGCAATGTAGGATGGAGAAAAGCACCACGGGGTGGTCAGCATGGGGAGGTCAGGAAACATGCAGTGGCAATGTAGGATAGGTTTCTGAAAAACATCGCGGGGTGGTGCGCATTGTATGGGTGTGTAACATTACATTCACTAGGAGGAGTGAGAAAAACATCACGGGGTGGTGTGAATCATAGGGTCTGAATTAGGATAGGCAGTGAGTGGCAATGTAGGATGGAGAAAAGCACCACGGGGTGGTCAGCATGGCTAGGTCAGGAAACATGCAGTGGCAATGTAGGATAGGTTTCTGAAAAACATCGCGGGGTGGTGCGCATTGTATGGGTGTGTAACCTTACATTCACTAGTAGGAGTGAGAAAAACATCAAGGGGTGGTGTGAATCATAGGGTCTAAATTAGGATAGGCAGTGAGTGGCAATGTAGGATGGAGAAAAGCACCACGGGGTGGTCAGCATGGGGAGGTCAGGAAACATGCAGTGGCAATGTAGGATAGGTTTCTGAAAAACATCGCGGGGTGGTGCGCATTGTATGGGTGTGTAACATTACATTCACTAGTAGGAGTGAGAAAAACGTCACGGGGTGGTGTGAATTATAGGGTCTGAATTAGGATAGGCAGTGAGTTGCAATGTAGGATGGAGAAAAGCACCACGGGATGGTCAGCATGGCTAGGTCAGGAAACACGCAGTGGCAATGTAGGATAGGTTTCTGAAAAACATCGCGGGGTGGTGCGCATTGTATGGGTGTGTAACATTACATTCACTAGTAGGAGTGAGAAAAACATCACGGGGTGGGGTGAATCATAGGGTCTGAATTAGGATAGGCAGTGAGTGGCAATGCAGGATGGGGAAAAGCACCATGGGGAGGTCAGAACGGGGAGTCAGGAAACATGCAGTGGCAATGTAGGATAGGTTTCTGAAAAACATCGTGGGGTGGTGCGCATTGTATGGGTGTGTAACCTTACATTCACTAGGAGGAGTGACAAAATCATCACGGGGTGGTGTGAATCATAGGGTCTGAATTAGGATAGGCAGTGAGTGGCAATGTAGAATGGAGAAAAGCACCGCGGGTTTGTCCGCATGGGGAGGTCAGGAAACATGCAGTGGCAATGTAGGATAGGTTTCTGAAAATCATCGCGGGGTGGTGCGCATTGTATAGGTGTGTAACTTTACATTCACTAGTAGGAGTGATAAAAACATCACGGGTTGGTGTGAATCATAGGGTCTGAATTAGGATAGGCAGTGAGTGGCAATGTAGGATGGAGAAAATCACCACGGGGTGGTAAGCAATGGAGGTCAGGAAACATGCAGTGGCAATGAAGGATAGGTTTCTGAAAAACATCGCGGGTGGTACGCGTTGTACGTGTGTGTAACCTTACATTCACCAGTAGGAGTGAGAAAAACATCACGGGGTGGTGTGAATCATAGGGTCTGAATTAGCATAGGCACTGAGTGGCAATGTAGGATGGAGACAATCACCACGGGGTGGTCAGCATGGGGAGGTCAGGAAACATGCAGTGGCAATGAAGGATAGGTTTCTGAAAAACATCGCGGGGTGGTGCGCATTGTATGGGTGTGTAACCTTACATTCACTAGTAGGAGTGAGAAAAACGTCACGGGGTGGTGTGAATCATACAGTCTGAATTAGGATAGGCAGTGAGTGGCAATGTAAGATGGAGAAAAGCACAACGGGGTGGTCAGCATGGAGAGGTCAGGAAACATGCCATGGCAATGTAGGATAGGTTACTGAAAAACATCGCGGAGTGGTGCGCATTGTATGGGTGTGTAACATTACATTCACTAGTAGGAGTGAGAAAAACATCACGGGGTGGTGTGAATCATAGGGTATGAATTAGGATAGGCAGTGAGTGGCAATGTAGGATGGAGACAATCACCACGGGGTGGTCAGCATGGGGAGGTCAGGAAACATGCAGTGGCAATGTAGGATATGTTTCTGAAAAACATCGCGGGGTGGTGCGCATTGTATGGGTGTGTAACATTACATTCACTAGTAGGAGTGAGAAAAACATCATGGGGTGGTGTGAATCATAGGGTCTGAATTAGGATAGGCAGTGAGTGGCAATGTAGGATGGAGAAAAGCACCACGGGATGGTCAGCATGGCTAGGTCAGGAAACATGCAGTGGCAATGTAGGATAGGTTTCTGAAAAACATTGCGGGGTGGTGCGCATTGTATGGGTGTATAACCTTACATTCCCTAGTAGGAGTGAGAAAAACATCAAGGGGTGGTGTGAATCATAGGGTCTGAATTCGGATAGGCAGTGAGTGGCAATGTAGGATGGAGAAAAGCACCACGGGGTGGTCAGCATGGGGAGGTCAGGAAACATGCAGTGGCAATGTAGGATAGGTTTCTGAAAAACATCACGGGTTGGTGCGTATTGTATGGGTGTGTAACATTACATTCACTAGTAGGAGTGAGAAAAACGTCACGGGGTGGTGTGAATTATAGGGTCTGAATTAGGGTAGGCAGTGACTGGCAATGTAGGATGGAGAAAAGCACCACGGTGTGGTCAGCATGGGAAGTGAGGAAATATGCAGTGTCAATGTAGGATAGGTTTCTGAAAAACATCGCGGGGTGGTGCGCATTGTATGGGTGTGTAACCTTACATTCACTAGTAGGAGTGAGAAAAACGTCACGGGGTGGTGTGAATCATAGGGTCTGAATTAGGATAGGCAGTGAGTGGCAATGTAGGATGGAGAAAAGCACCACGGGGTGGTCAGCATGGGGAGGTCAGGAAACATGCAGTGGCAATGTAGGATAGGTTTCTGAAAAACATCGCGGGGTGGTGCGCATTGTATGGGTGTGTAACATTACATTCACTAGGAGGAGTGAGAAAAACATCACGTAGTTGTGTGAATCATAGGGTCTGAATTAGGATACGCAGTGAGTGGCAATGTAGGATGGAGAAAAGCACCACGGGGTGGTCAGCATGGGGAGGTCAGGAAACATGCAATGGCAATGTAGGATAGGTTTCTAAAAAACATCGCGGGGTAGTGCGCATTGTATTGGTGTATAACATTACATTCATTAGTAGGAGTGAGAAAAACATCACGGGGTGGGGTGAAACATATGGTCTGAATTAGGATAGGCAGTGAGTGGCAATGTAAGATGGAGAAAAGCACCACGGGGTGGTCAGCATGGGGAGGTCAGGAAACATGCAGTGGCAATGTAGGATAGGTTACTGAAAAACATCGCGGAGTGGTGCGCATTGTATGGGTGTGTAACCTTACATTCACTAGTAGGAGTGAGAAAAACATCACCGGGTGGTGTGAATCATAGGGTATGAATTAGGATAGGCAGTGAGTGGCAATGTAGGATGCAGAAAATCACCACAGTGTGGTCAGCATGGGGAGGTCAGGAAACATGCAGTGGCAATGTAGGATATGTTTCTGAAAAACATCGCGGGGTGGTGCGCATTGTATGGGTGTGTAACATTACATTCCCTAGTAGGAGTGAGAAAAACATCACGGGGTGGTGTGAATCATAGGGTCTGAATTAGGATAGAGAGTGAGTGGCAATGTAGGATGGAGAAAAGCACCACGGGATGGTCAGCATGGCTAGGTCAGGAAACATGCAGTGGCAATGTAGGATAGGTTTCTGAAAAACATCCCGGGGTGGTGCGCTTTGTATGGGTGTGTAACCTTACATTCCCTAGTAGGAGTGAGAAAAACATCAAGGGGTGGTGTGAATCATAGGGTCTGAATTAGGATAGGCAGTGAGTGGCAATGTAGGATGGAGAAAAGCACCACGGGGTGGTCAGCATGGGGAGGTCAGGAAACATGCAGTGGCAATGTAGGATAGGTTTCTGAAAAACATCATGGGGTGGTGCGCATTGTATGGGTGTGTAACATTACATTCACTAGTAGGAGTGAGAAAAATGTCACGGGGTGGTGTGAACTATAGGGTCTGAATTAGGATAGGCAGTGACTGGCAATGTAGGATGGAGAAAAGCACCACGGTGTGGTCAGCATGGGAAGTGAGGAAATATGCAGTGTCAATGTAGGATAGGTTTCTGAAAAACATCGCGGGGTGGTGCGCATTCTATGGGTGTGTAACATTACATTCTCTAGTAGGAGTGAGAAAAGCATCACGGGGTGGTGTGAATCATAGGGTCTGAATTAGGATAGGCAGTGAGTGGCAATGTAGGATGGAGAAAAGCACCACGGGGTGGTCAGCATGGGGAGGTCAGGAAACATGCAGTGGCAATGTAGGATAGGTTTCTGAAAAACATCGCGGGGTGGTGCGCATTGTATGGGTGTGTAACCTTACATTCACTAGTACGAATGAGAAAAACGTGACGGGGTGGTGTGAATCATAGGGTCTGAATTAGGATAGGCAGTGAGTGGCAATGTAGGATGGAGAAAAGCACCAGGGGTGGTCAGCATGGGTAGGTCAGGAAACATGCAGTGGCAATGTAGGATAGGTATCTGAAAAACCTCGCGGGGTAGTGTGCATTGTATGGGTGTATAACATTACATTCATTAGTAGGAGTGAGAAAAACATCACGGGGTGGGGTGAATCATAGGGTCTGAATTAGGATAGGCAGTGAGTGGCAATGCAGGATGGGGAAAAGCACCATGGGGAGGTCAGAACGGGGAGGTCAGGAAACATGCAGTGGCAATGTAGGATAGGTTTCTGAAAAACATCGTGGGGTGGTGCGCATTGTATGGGTGTGTAACCTTACATTCACTAGGAGGAGTGACAAAAACATCACGGGGTGGTGTGAATCATAGGGTCTGAATTAGGATAGGCAGTGAGTGGCAATGTAGAATGGAGAAAAGCACCACGGGGTTGTCTGCATGGGGAGGTCAGGAAACATGCAGTGGCAATGTAGGATAGGTTTCTGAAAATCATCGCGGGGTGGTGCGCATTGAATAGTTGTGTAACTTTACATTCAATTGTAGGAGTGATAAAAACATCACGGGTTGCTGTGAATCATAGGGTCTGAATTAGGATAGGCAGTGAGTGGCAATGTAGGATGGAGAAAATCACCATGGGGTGGTCAGCATGGGGAGGTCAGGAAACATGCAGTGGCAATGAAGGATAGGTTTCTGAAAAACATCGCGTGGTGGTACGCGTTGTATGTGTGTGTAACCTTACATTCACTAGTAAGAGTGAGAAAAACATCAAGGGGTGGTGTGAATCATAGGGTCTGAATTAGGATAGGCAGTGAAGGGCAACGTAGGATTGAAAAAGCACCACAGGGTGGTCAGCACGGGGAGGACAGGAAACATGCAGTGGCAACGTTAGACAGGTTTCTGAAAAACGTCGCGGAGTGGTGCGCATTGTACGGGTGTGTAACATTACATTCACTAGTAGGAGTGAGAAAAACATCACAGGGTTGGGTGAATCATACGGTCTGAATTAGATTCGGCAGTGAGTGGCAATGTAGCATGGAGAAAAGCACCATGGGGTGGTCAGCATGGGGAGGTCAGGAAACATGCAGTGGCAATGTAGGATACGTTTCTGAAAAACATCACGGGTTGGTGCGCATTGTATGGGTGTGTAACATTACATTCACTAGTAGGAGTGAGAAAAACGTCACGGGGTGGTGTGAATTATAGGGTCTGAATTAGGATAGGCAGTGACTGGCAATGTAGAATGGAGAAAAGCACCACGGTGTGGTCAGCATGGGAAGTGAGGAAATATGCAGTGTCAATGTCGGATAGGTTTCTGAAAAACATCGCTGCGGTGGGGAGCATTGTATGGGTGTGTAACCTTACATTCACTAGTAGGAGTGAGAAAAACGTAACGGGGTGGTGTGAATCATAGGGTCTGAATTAGGATAGGCAGTGAGTGGCAATGTAGGATGGAGAAAAGCACCACGGTGTGGTCAGCATGGGGAGGTCAGGAAACATGCAGTGGCAATGTAGGATAGGTTTCTGAAAAACATCGCGGGGTGGTGCGCATTGTATGGGTGTGTAACATTACATTCACTAGGAGGAGTGAGAAAAACATCACGGGGTGGTTTGAATCATAGGGTCTGAATTAGGATAGGCAGTGAGTGGCAATGTAGGATGGAGAAAAGCACCGCGGGGTTGTCCGCATGGGGAGGTCAGGAAACATGCAGTGGCAATGTAGGATAGGTTTCTGAAAATCATCGCGGGGCGGTGCGCATTGTATAGGTGTGTAACTTTACATTCACTAGTAGGAGTGATGAAAACATCACGGGTTGGTGTGAATCATAGTGTCTGAATTAGGATAGGCAGTGAGTGGCAATGTAGGATGGAGAAAATCACCACGGGGTGGTCAGCATGGGGAGGTCAGGAAACATGCAGTGGCAATGAAGGATAGGTTTCTGAAAAACATCGCGGGGTGGTACGCATTGTATGTGTGTGTAACCTTACATTCACTAGTGGGAGTGAGAAAAACATCACGGGGTGGTGTGAATCATAGGGTCTGAATTAGGATAGGCAGTGAGTGGCAATGTAGGATGGAGACAATCACCACGGGGTGGTCAGCATGGGGAGGTCAGGAAACATGCAGTGGCAATGTAGGATAGGTTTCTGAAAAACATCATGGGGTGGTGCCCATTGTATGGGTGTGTAACATTACATTCACTAGTAGGAGTGAGAAAAATGTCACGGGGTCGTGTGAACTATAGGGTCTGAATTAGGATAGGCAGTGACTGGCAATGTAGGATGGAGAAAAGCACCACGGTGTGGTCAGCATGGGAATTGAGGAAATATGCAGTGTCAATGTAGGATAGGTTTCTGAACAACATCGCGGGGTGGTGCGCATTGTATGGGTGTGTAACATTACATTCTCTAGTAGGAGTGAGAAAAACATCACGGGGTGGTGTGAATCATAGGGTCTGAATTAGGATAGGCAGTGAGTGGCAATGTAGGATGGAGAAAAGCACCACGGGGTGGTCAGCATGGGGAGGTCAGGAAACATGCAGTCTCAATGTAGGATAGGTTACTGAAAAACATCGCAGATTGGTGCGCATTGTATGGGTGTGTAACATTACATTCACTAGTAGGAGTGAGAAAAACATCACGGGGTGTTGTGAATCATAGGGTATGAATTAGGATAGGCAGTGAGTGCCAATGTAGGATGGAGAAAATCACCACGGGGTGGTCAGCATGGGGAGGTCAGGAAACATGCAGTGGCAATGTAGGATATGTTTCTGAAAAACATCGCGGGGTGGTGCGCATTGTATGGGTGTGTAACATTACATTCACTAGTAGGAGTGAGAAAAACATCACGGGGTGGTGTGAATCATAGGGTCTGAATTAGGATAGGCAGTGAGTGGCAATGTAGGATGGAGAAAAGCACCACGGGATGGTCAGCATGACTAGGTCAGGAAACACGCAGTGGCAATGTAGGATAGGTTTCTGAAAAACATCGCGGGGTGGTGCGCATTGTATGGGTGTGTAACCTTACATTCCCTAGTAGGAGTGAGAAAAACATCAAGGGGTGGTGTGAATCATAAGGTCTGAATTAGTATAGGCAGTGAGTGGCAATGTAGGATGGAGAAAACACCACGGGATGGTCAGCATGGGGAGGTCAGGAAACATGCAGTGGCAATGTAGGATAGGTTTCTGAAAAACATCGCGGGGTGGTGCGCATTGTATGGGTGTGTAACCTTACATTCACTAGTACGAATGAGAAAAACGTGACGGGGTGGTGTGAATCATAGGGTCTGAATTAGGATAGGCAGTGAGTGGCAATGTAGGATGGAGAAAAGCACCATGGGGAGGTCAGAACGGGGAGGTCAGGAAACATGCAGTTGCAATGTAGGATAGGTTTCTGAAAAACATCGTGGGGTGGTGCGCATTGTATGGGTGTGTAACCTTACATTCACTAGGAGGAGTGACAAAAACATCACGGGGTGGTGTGAATCATAGGGTCTGAATTAGGATAGGCAGTGAGTGGCAATGTAGAATGGAGAAAAGCACCACGGGGTTGTCTGCATGGGGAGGTCAGGAAACATGCAGTGCCAATGTAGGATAGGTTTCTGAAAATCATCGCGGGGTGGTGCGCATTGAATAGGTGTGTAACTTTAGATTCAATAGTAGGAGTGATAAAAACATCACGGGTTGCTGTGAATCATAGGATCTGAATTAGGATAGGCAGTGAGTGGCAATGTAGGATGGAGAAAATCACCACGGGGTGGTCAGCATGGGGTGGTCAGGAAACATGCAGTGGCAATGAAGGATAGGTTTCTGAAAAACATCGCGTGGTGGTACGCGTTGTATGTGTGTGTAACCTTACATTCACTAGTAAGAGTGAGAAAAACATCACGGGGTGGTGTGAATCATAGGGTCTGAATTAGGATAGGCAGTGAAGGGCAACGTAGGATTGAAAAAGCACCACGGGGTGGTCAGCACGGGGAGGACAGGAAACATGCAGTGGCAACGTTTGACAGGTTTCTGAAAAACGTCGCGGAGTGGTGCGCATTGTGCGGGTGTGTAACATTACATTCACTAGTAGGAGTGAGAAAAACATCACAGGGTTGGGTGAATAATACGGTCTGAATTAGATTCGGCAATGAGTGGCAATGTAGCATGGAGAAAATCACCATGGGGTGGTCAGCATGGGGAGGTCAGGAAACATGCAGTGGCAA
The DNA here is from genome assembly GCF_034190915.1 of Cavia porcellus. Lineage (NCBI taxonomy): Eukaryota > Metazoa > Chordata > Mammalia > Rodentia > Caviidae > Cavia > Cavia porcellus. The sequence goes on from NW_026947558.1 coordinate 2,281,461, forward strand.
TGTAGGATAGGTTTCTGAAAAACATCACGGGTTGGTGCGCATTGTATGGGTGTGTAACATTACATTCACTAGTAGGAGTGAGAAAAAGGTCACGGGGTGGTGTGAATTATAGGGTCTGAATTAGGATAGGCAGTGACTGGCAATGTAGATTGGAGAAAAGCACCACGGTGTGGTCAGTATGGGAAGTGAGGAAATATGCAGTGTCAATGTAGGATAGGTTTCTGAAAAACATCGCTGGGTGGTGCGCATTGTATGGGTGTGTAACCTTACATTCACTAGTAGGAGTGAGAAAAACGTCACGGGGTGGTGTGAATCATAGGGTCTGAATTAGGATAGGCAGTGAGTGGCAATGTAGGATGGAGAAAAGCACCACGGTGTGGTCAGCATGGGGAGGTCAGGAAACATGCAGTGGCAATGTAGGATAGGTTTCTGAAAAACATCGCGGGGTGGTGCGCATTGTATGGGTGTGTAACATTACATTCACTAGTAGGAGTGAGAAAAACATCACGGGGTGGTTTGAATCATAGGGTCTGAATTAGGATAGGCAGTGAGTGGCAATGTAGGACGGAGAAAAGCACCGCGGGGTTGTCCGCATGGGGAGGTCAGGAAACATGCAGTGGCAATGTAGGATAGGTTTCTGAAAATCATCGCGGGGCGGTGCGCATTGTATAGGTGTGTAACTTTACATTCACTAGTAGGAGTGATGAAAACATCACGGGTTGGTGTGAATCATAGTGTCTGAATTAGGATAGGCAGTGAGTGGCAATGTAGGATGGAGAAAATCACCACGGGGTGGTCAGCATGGGGAGGTCAGGAAACATGCAGTGGCAATGAAGGATAGGTTTCTGAAAAACATCGCGGGGTGGTACGCATTGTATGTGTGTGTAACCTTACATTCACTAGTAGGAGTGAGAAAAACATCACGGGGTGGTGTGAATCATAGGGTCTGAATTAGGATAGGCAGTGAGTGGCAATGTAGGATGGAGACAATCACCACGGGGTGGTCAGCATGGGGAGGTCAGGAAACATGCAGTGGCAATGTAGGATAGGTTTCTGAAAAACATCATGGGGTGGTGCGCATTGTATGGGTGTGTAACATTACATTCACTAGTAGGAGTGAGAAAAATGTCACGGGGTGGTGTGAACTATAGGGTCTGAATTAGGATAGGCAGTGACTGGCAATGTAGGATGGAGAAAAGCACCACGGTGTGGTCAGCATGGGAATTGAGGAAATATGCAGTGTCAATGTAGGATAGGTTTCTGAACAACATCGCGGGGTGGTGCGCATTGTATGGGTGTGTAACATTACATTCTCTAGTAGGAGTGAGAAAAACATCACGGGGTGGTGTGAATCATAGGGTCTGAATTAGGATAGGCAGTGAGTGGCAATGTAGGATGGAGAAAAGCACCACGGGGTGGTCAGCATGGGGAGGTCAGGAAACATGCAGTCTCAATGTAGGATAGGTTACTGAAAAACATCGCAGAGTGGTGCGCATTGTATGGGTGTGTAACATTACATTCACTAGTAGGAGTGAGAAAAACATCACGGGGTGGTGTGAATCATAGGGTATGAATTAGGATAGGCAGTGAGTGGCAATGTAGGATGGAGAAAATCACCACGGGGTGGTCAGCATGGGGAGGTCAGGAAACATGCAGTGGCAATGTAGGATATGTTTCTGAAAAACATCGCGGGGTGGTGCGCATTGTATGGGTGTGTAACATTACATTCACTAGTAGGAGTGAGAAAAACATCACGGGGTGGTGTGAATCATAGGGTCTGAATTAGGATAGGCAGTGAGTGGCAATGTAGGATGGAGAAAAGCACCACGGGATGGTCAGCATGACTAGGTCAGGAAACACGCAGTGGCAATGTAGGATAGGTTTCTGAAAAACATCGCGGGGTGGTGCGCATTGTATGGGTGTGTAACCTTACATTCCCTAGTAGGAGTGAGAAAAACATCAAGGGGTGGTGTGAATCATAAGGTCTGAATTAGTATAGGCAGTGAGTGGCAATGTAGGATGGAGAAAACACCACGGGATGGTCAGCATGGGGAGGTCAGGAAACATGCAGTGGCAATGTAGGATAGGTTTCTGAAAAACATCGCGGGGTGGTGCGCATTGTATGGGTGTGTAACCTTACATTCACTAGTACGAATGAGAAAAACGTGACGGGGTGGTGTGAATCATAGGGTCTGAATTAGGATAGGCAGTGAGTGGCAATGTAGGATGGAGAAAAGCACCATGGGGAGGTCAGAACGGGGAGGTCAGGAAACATGCAGTTGCAATGTAGGATAGGTTTCTGAAAAACATCGTGGGGTGGTGCGCATTGTATGGGTGTGTAACCTTACATTCACTAGGAGGAGTGACAAAAACATCACGGGGTGGTGTGAATCATAGGGTCTGAATTAGGATAGGCAGTGAGTGGCAATGTAGAATGGAGAAAAGCACCACGGGGTTGTCTGCATGGGGAGGTCAGGAAACATGCAGTGCCAATGTAGGATAGGTTTCTGAAAATCATCGCGGGGTGGTGCGCATTGAATAGGTGTGTAACTTTACATTCAATAGTAGGAGTGATAAAAACATCACGGGTTGCTGTGAATCATAGGATCTGAATTAGGATAGGCAGTGAGTGGCAATGTAGGATGGAGAAAATCACCACCGGGTGGTCAGCATGGGGTGGTCAGGAAACATGCAGTGGCAATGAAGGATAGGTTTCTGAAAAACATCGCGTGGTGGTACGCGTTGTATGTGTGTGTAACCTTACATTCACTAGTAAGAGTGAGAAAAACATCACGGGGTGGTGTGAATCATAGGGTCTGAATTAGGATAGGCAGTGAAGGGCAACGTAGGATTGAAAAAGCACCACGGGGTGTTCAGCACGGGGAGGACAGGAAACATGCAGTGGCAACGTTAGACAGGTTCCTGAAAAACGTCGCGGAGTGGTGCGCATTGTACGGGTGTGTAACATTACATTCACTAGTAGGAGTGAGAAAAACATCACAGGGTTGGGTGAATAATACGGTCTGAATTAGATTCGGCAGTGAGTGGCAATGTAGCATGGAGAAAATCACCATGGGGTGGTCAGCATGGGGAGGTCAGGAAACATGCAGTGGCAATGTAGGATAGGTTTCTGAAAAACATCACGGGTTGGTGCGCATTGTATGGGTGTGTAACATTACATTCACTAGTAGGAGTGAGAAAAACGTCACGGGGTGGTGTGAATTATAGGGTCTGAATTAGGATAGGCAGTGACTGGCAATGTAGAATGGAGAAAAGCACCACGGTGTGGTCAGTATGGGAAGTGAGGAAATATGCAGTGTCAATGTAGGATAGGTTTCTGAAAAACATCGCTGGGTGGTGCGCATTGTTTGGGTGTGTAACCTTACATTCACTAGTAGGAGTGAGAAAAACGTCACGGGGTGGTGTGAATCATAGGGTCTGAATTAGGATAGGCAGTGAGTGGCAATGTAGGATGGAGAAAAGCACCACGGTGTGGTAAGCATGGGGAGGTCAGGAAACATGCAGTGGCAATGTAGGATAGGTTTCTGAAAAACATCGCGGGGTGGTGCGCATTGTATGGGTGTGTAACATTACATTCACTAGTAGGAGTGAGAAAAACATCACGGGGTGGTTTGAATCATAGGGTCTGAATTAGGATAGGCAGTGAGTGGCAATGTAGGATGGAGAAAAGCACCGCGGGGTTGTCCGCATGGGGAGGTCAGGAAACATGCAGTGGCAATGTAGGATAGGTTTCTGAAAATCATCGCGGGGCGGTGCGCATTGTATAGGTGTGTAACTTTACATTCACTAGTAGGAGTGATGAAAACATCACGGGTTGGTGTGAATCATAGGGTCTGAATTAGGATAGGCAGTGAGTGGCAATGTAGGATGGAGAAAATCACCACGGGGTGGTCAGCATGGGGATGTCAGGAAACATGCAGTGGCAATGAAGGATAGGTTTCTGAAAAACATCGCGGGGTGGTGCGCATTGTATGGGTGTGTAACCTTACATTCACTAGTAGGAGTGAGAAAAACGTCACGGGGTGGTGTGAATAATACAGTCTGAATTAGGATAGGCAGTGAGTGGCAATGTAAGATGGAGACAATCACCACGGGGTGGTCAGCATGGGGAGGTCAGGAAACATGCAGTGGCAATGTAGGATATGTTTCTGAAAAACATCGCGGGGTGGTGCGCATTGTATGGGTGTGTAACATTACATTCACTAGTAGGAGTGAGAAAAACATCATGGGGTGGTGTGAATCATAGGGTCTGAATTAGGATAGGCAGTGAGTGGCAATGTAGGAGGGAGAAAAGCACCACGGGATGGTCAGCATGGCTAGGTCAGGAAACATGCAGTGGCACTGTAGGATAGCTTTCTGAAAAACATTGCGGGGTGGTGCGCATTGTATGGGTGTGTAACCTTACATTCCCTAGTAGGAGTGAGAAAAACATCAAGGGGTGGTGTGAATCATAGGGTCTGAATTCGGATAGGCAGTGAGTGGCAATATAGGATGGAGAAAAGCACCACGGGGTGGTCAGCATGGGGAGGTCAGGAAACATGCAGTGGCAATGTAGTATAGGTTTCTGAAAAACATCACGGGGTGGTGCGCATTGTATGGGTGTGTAACATTACATTCACTAGTAGGAGTGAGAAAAACGTCACGGGGTGGGGTGAATTATAGGGTCTGAATTAGGATAGGCAGTGACTGGCAATGTAGGATGGAGAAAAGCACCACGGTGTGGTCAGCATGGGAAGTGAGGAAATATGCAGTGTCAATGTAGGATAGGTTTCTGAAAAACATCGCGGGGTGGTGCGCATTGTATGGGTGTGTAACCTTACATTCACTAGTAGGAGTGAGAAAAACGTCACGGGGTGGTGTGAATCATAGGGTCTGAATTAGGATAGGCAGTGAGTGGCAATGTAGGATGGAGAAAAGCACCACGGGGTGGTCAGCATGGGGAGGTCAGGAAACATGCAAAGGCAATGTAGGATAGGTTTCTGAAAAACATCGCGGGGTGGTGCGCATTGTATGGGTGTGTAACATTACATTCACTAGGAGGAGTGAGAAAAATATCACGGGGTGGTGTGAATCATAGGGTCTGAATTAGGATAGGCAGTGAGTGGCAATGTAGGATGGAGAAAAGCACCACGGGGTGGTCAGCATGGGGAGGTCAGGAAACATGCAATGGCAATGTAGGATAGGTTTCTAAAAAACATCGCGGGGTAGTGCGCATTGTATTGGTGTATAACATTACATTCATTAGTAGGAGTGAGAAAAACATCACGGGGTGGGGTGAAACTTAGGGTCTGAATTAGGATAGGCAGTGAGTGGCAATGTAAGATGGAGAAAAGCACCACGGGGTGGTCAGCATGGGGATGTCAGGAAACATGCAGTGGCAATGTAGGATAGGTTCCTGAAAAACATCGTGGAGTGGTGCGCATTGTATGGGTGTGTAACATTACATTCACTAGTAGGAGTGAGAAAAACATCACGGGGTGGTGTGAATCATAGGGTATGAAATAGGATAGGCAGTGAGTGGCAATGTAGGATGGAGAAAATCACCACGGGGTGGTCAGCATGGGGAGGTCAGGAAACATGCAGTGGCAATGTAGGATAGGTTTCTGAAAAACATCCCGGGGTGGTGCGCATTGTATGGGTGTGTAACATTACGTTCACTAGTGGGAGTGAGAAAAACATCACGGGGTGGTGTGAATCATAGGGTCTGAATTAGGATAGGCAGTGAGTGGCATGTAGGATGGAGAAAAGCACCACGGGGTGGTCAGCATGGGGAGGTCAGGAAACATGCAGTGGCAATGTAGGACAGGTTTCTGAAAAATATCGCGGGGTGGTGCGCATTGTATGGGTGTGTAACCTTACATTCACTGGTAAGAGTGAGAAAAACCTCACGGCGTGGTGTGAATCATAGGGTCTGAATTAGGATAGGCTGTGAGTGGCAATGTAGGATGGAGAAAAGCACCACGGGGTTGTCCGCATGGAGAGGTCAGGAAATATGCAGTGGCCATGTAGGATAAGTTTCTGAAAAACATCACCGTGTGGTGCCCATTGTATGGGTGTGTAACTGCACATTCACTAGTAGGAGTCAGAAAAACATCACAGGTTGGTGTGAATCATAGGGTCTGAATTAGGATAGGCAGTGAATGGCAATGTAGGATGGAGAAAAGCACCACCGGTTGGTCAGCATGGGGAGGTCAGGAAACATGCAGTGGCAATGTAGGATAGGTTTCTGAAAAACATCGCGGGGTGGTGTGCATTGTATGGGTGTGTAACCTTACATTCACTAGTAGGAGTGAGAAAAACATCACGGGGTGGTGTGAATCATAGGGTTTGAATTAGGATAGGCAGTGAGTGGCAATGTACGATGGAGAAAAGCACCACGGGGTGGTCAGCATGGGGAGGTCAGGAAACATGCATTGGCAATGTAGGATAGGTTTCTGAAAAACATCGCGGGGTGGTGCGCATTGTATGGGTGTGTAACATTACATTCACTAGTAGGAGTGAGAAAAACATCACGGGGTGGTTTGAATCATAGGGTCTGAATTAGGATAGGCAGTGAGTGGCAATGTAGGATGGAGAAAAGCACCACGGGGTGCTCAGCATGGGGAGGTCCGGAAACATGCAGTGGCAATGTAGGATAGGTTTCTGAAAAACATCGCGGGGTGGTGCGCATTGTATGGGTGTGTAACCTTACATTCACTAGTAGGAGTGAGAAAAACATCACGGGGTGATGTGAATCATAGGGTCTGAATTAGGATAAGCAGTGAGTGGCAATGTAGGATGGAGAAAATCACCACGGGGTGGTCAGCATGGGGAGGTCAGGTAACATGCAGTGGCAATGTAGGATAGGTTTCTGAAAAACATAGCGGGGTGGTGCCCATTGTATGGGTGTGTAACCTTACATTCACTAGTAGGAGTGAGAAAAACATCACGGGGTTGTGTGAATCATAGGGTCTGAATTAGGATAGGCAGTGAGTGGCAATATAGGATGGAGAAAAGCACCACGGGGTGGTCAGCATGGGGAGGTCAGGAAACATGCAGTGGCAATGTAGGATAGGATTCTGAAAAACATCGCGGGGTGGTGCGCATTGTATGGGTGTGTAACATTACATTCACTAGTAGGAGTGAGAAAAACATCACGGGTTGGTGTAAATCATAGGGTCTGAATTAGAATAGGCAGTGAGTGGCAATGTAGGATGGAGAAAAGCACCACGGGGTGGTCAGCATGGGGAGGTCAGGAAACATGCAGTGGCAATGTAGGATAGGTTTCTCAAAAACATCGCGGGGTGGTGCGCATTGTATGGGTGTGTAACCTTACATTCACTAGTAGGAGTGAGAAAAACATCACGGGGTGGTGTGAATCATAGGGTCTGAATAAGTATAGGCAGTGAGTGTCAATGTAGGATGGAGAAAAGCACCACGGGGTTGGAGTCTTGGGATCTTCCCACTGCACCTGAGGGCCTATCAAATGCCTGCACTACTCCTTCTGTAACTGAGTGGTTTTCTGGCCCACGCCACTTGGCTTCCTGCTCTGTTGAAGACTCCAAGCTGAGTGCAGCTGTGTGCCATCCCCGTTCGACTTGGAAAGAGGCCTGGGAGTCCCCACGTCCGGGAGCACACTCCGGTGAGTCTCACCCACCAAAGGTGTGGCCCACGGGTCCAGTGCCCAAAGCTGCTGGAGCACAAACGCCTAGCTGGAGGCGATGGGATTGATAGCAGGGGATTGGTCCAAGCAGTAGGGTGCTGTAAAGGTGTTTCCTTTCTTCCAGGTGCATGGTCCTGGCTGAGTGTTCAAGAGAAGTCAGCACAGAGTTCTCTGTGCATGAAGAAAACGTGCCATCCTCCGGGATGAGTCTGCCTTGGCCTGCAATATCACCCTTGGTATGTTCCCAGTGGCCTGATTTTTTTCATTCAAATGGTTACACACACGCAGAAGCACAAGCAGGAGTAAAGGATATACACAAATGTACGTACCTGCTCTACATGTGTGTGCATATATAATGTATATACGTCTTTATTTCTATACTGTTGTCTTTATATACCACAATATAGGCAAGTGTGTACAATAGACACATATGGCTGTTCAAATAACGTGATTGACTTGCACCCCCACTCTGTTTTAGAAGTCTCTCCTCCTATGTGTTTGCCTGCCCTCCTGTCACATGCTTTAAAGTCTATTTGTGCGGCAAGCTCGTGGTCTTGTAGAGTTATCCTGATGGCTGGCAAGCCCATTTCAATCTTTTGATAAATTTCACATTTAGCCTCCCTCATGTCTCTTTCCTGGTAGGATCCCACAGCTGAAAATACACTGGAGTCCTCAGGCCGTAGCATGATGAACCCGTGCTTTGAGACACTGGAAGAAATTGATGACTTCTTGCGCAACTTCGCTGATCCTTACAGGGAGCATGAGAAAGCCCAGTGCATCCCTGAGCCACACCTTTGCATGCCTCCGACAGCTGCTGGTGAAAGCTGCCAGCAGGGCTCAAGCCAGAGCCAAGCCATGCTACCCTGCAGTTCCGCAGAGTGGATGGGTGGCGGCTCTTCCGGTATCCCTGGCGGTGTGCACACCCAGAATGCAGCAGCAGCCCCGGATGAATCCCTGGAAGCAATCCTTGAGGAGCTGACTGTGCTTTTTGACCAGAAGGCTCAAGCCATGACCCATGAACAGAACTGGCACACAGCAGGCTGCCAGAAGACACCCTGCCCCGGCACCCCCCAGATATCACTTCCTGATTGCAGGAAGACCCATGGCACAGCAAGCAAGCTGACTGTGCCTGAGGGAGGCCGCCCAGTGCAGGACACAAGAGGTCACCAGACTCTCAATGGCACCCAGGCCGGCGCATTGTGGGGAGGTCCCATCATCAGCCTTCAGGACAATCAGACCCCCTCTGGGGCCCTGATGACAGTCCCATTGGCTCCGCAGACCGTCCCCTTGCGTGCCACAGCAAATGCTATTTGTGACCAGAGCCTCTGTGGCAAGCAGTGGACAAATACCTCGAGTGGTCAGAGGCCCTGTGGGGAGCAACCTGTGACTTTAACCAATGGCCGGAATCGCAGTGGAGGATATCAGCTGGTACCAGCGCCACGACTAGGACTGGTAGACCTGCCAGGAATTCCTGACATCCAGGAACAAGCCCCAGCACAGAATAGGAGGGTCCAGATGAAGACGTACACATTGTGGGTGAATTCCCAGAGACCCAGGTCCTATGTCTGCCCACACCAGGGCTGTGGAAAATCGTACATGAGGCCGTCTCACCTGCGTGTCCACCAGCGCACGCACAGTGGTAAGTGTGGTTTTGGGTGGCCGGGCGGGTGCATGTGGCCCTGACTGTGTGTGTTGACAAAGCTTCCCAGAGCTCCTTGGCCATTCATGGTTTCCAGCTGCACTGCTGCTGGGCCATCGGTCTAGTTTCTCCCCCATGAGAGCTTATCGCTTTTTCGCCAGTCTCTAACAGTGAGCTCCATCACGGGCTGTCTTTTCCACTTCCTTCCTGTTCTCCACACATTGCTTCTTGTTCTTCCAGCTCATCATGTCCCTCTTCCTCTTCCCGGGCTTCCAGTCTCCTTCACCTCGTCTCTCCCTCTCCCAATCCTTCCTACTTAGCCTTTCCTGCTTCTTTCCCAAATGACTGCCTCACCGCCCAGCAAACCTGACAAGAATCTGTTGCTCTCTCTCTCTCTCTCTCTCTCTCTCTCTCTCTCTCTCTCTCTCTCTCTCTCTCTCTCCCTGTCTCTCTCAATCACCCAGGCCAGAAGCCCTATGCATGCAACGTGCAAGGATGTGAGTGGAGATTCAACCGCTCAGATGAGCTGAAGCGACACATGAGAAGGCACAGCGGGGAGCGGCCCTACACGTGTCCCATCTGCCAGAAGAAGTTTCCGAGGTCCGATCACGTAATACAGCATCAGAGAGTCCACAAGTGAACTCCGCACCCATTGGCATCCAGCAGTCTACCAGGAATGCTGCATACGTTGGACATTCGCCCTGAGCATTTGCTCTTGCTTTCCACCCACCCCTCTACCAACGCCTAATAAATAGCTTACACCTACCGACTCCCTTCTCTTTTCATTCTTGGGGCAAGCAAGGGAAAAGGCTCGTGTGGCTTTGGCTGTAGAGACTTGGCACTGTACACATTCAGAGTTACAAAAGCCCTCTTGTCTCATCTCCCGCTCTCGGGCAGTGATGACCCTGGTCTGTGCACAGCAGGATTTGCTCGCTACAGGCAGTCATTGTCTCATACACTTGATGCACCTTTCTGCCCAAGGGAAATGCTTTTGTCTCTTTGGAGGAGGGGGTCTGGCTGTGCAGTCCAGGCCGGCCTTGAGCTCACTTTGTAGCCCAGGCTGGTCTCGAGCTCACAACAGTCCTCCTCCCAACTCAGCCTCCAGAGTGCTGGGATTACAGGCGTGAGCCACCACGCCGAGCTGCCCAAGGGATTTTATCAGTTGGACTATTTCCCGTAAGGCTGCCTATCCCCACTCTGGTGTGAAAAGTGCAAGACAGTTCCTTGGCCTCTGCTGAGCGTTTTGGCACACAATTGTGTTCCCAGCTAACTGGGAGCCTGAGGAGGGAGGTCTGCAGATCCCAGGTCAATCTGAGTAAATCCATTATTTCTTGGATTCTATCCTCAGTGGCATTCACATGGTGTCATCATGCAATTGGGGAAGAGCTCTCAGTTACTGCCATCATCTTGCATCCACCTGTCAAGGAGGTGTGTGGGGGTGGGCGTGTGATCCACCAAACACGCTTAGCTTGGCGATTTGGCGAGGTGCTCTGTCAGTACAAGTCACAGGTGGGTGATGAATACCTTCAGCGGTAGAGGAGTCCTGGGGCTGATCCGTAAAATCAGGGAGACATCTCCCTTTCACAAAGCCCTAAGGATAGCAGGCAGTGGGCCAGCACCAATGGGGGAAGATATTTTGGCATGATGGTTTGTTCTGCTTTGTGTGCTGACTGATCACCCGAACATCTTTAGGGCCTGTGGTTCAGCAATGGCCCTACCAAGGGTGGGAGTGAAAGGAACGCCCCGAGCCCGTGACTCAGAATCCAATGGAGGACATAAGGAGCTTGGCTAGCGTAGTCGCCTTCCAGGGCCTCTCAATAAGACCTGGATTCCTTGCTCCATAAGGACCCCAGTCCGGCTCAACCGCAGCCTGGCCTTGGGACCATCCTTTCAATGTGTGCACATGATAGTCAGCTTTCGGACCCAAGCTCGACTTGCTGTGGACATCACCAGGTGTCCAGAGCTCCGTGGAAGAGGCTTCGCAAGAACACAGAACCCAGGGTGGCAGTGCTGTCCTGTTGTGGCCACCTGCACTCCCAGCCCTCCCCACCAATGACCTTCTGTCTGTCACCACCCTATGCAGCCAGCCGCCTGCCTTTCTACCCATCTCACAGATAGGACCCACAAGAGAGCTGCCCCCTTGAGGGACGTACACAGGACAAGGTCTCTTTGAAGGGGAAGGCACACGTGAGAGACCTGCTGATGCCTCCTTGTTGGAATTCTAAGTTGAAGCCTGAAAGAAATGCTATGTCCAGTCCTCCTCTGTATGTCAGTCAGTGTTCACGCATTTACTTTAGAGTGTTGAGACATTGTGGCACTGTTGCCTTGTGGCTATCCTTGACTTCCCCAAGTATGCCAGGCTGGCTGAAACCACCAGCAGTTCATCTGGACCAACTTCCCAAAGGATGGGATGGAAAGCGGGGTTCCAGTGCTCTGCAAATTTTCAGAGCACTGCACCTGTTTCAAGATTTGGGTGGAACTAGACTTTTAGTTCACAGGACATGTGGAATGGGGTGCAGAGTCCTGGCAAGACACGGGTTCGAACGGGAAGGGGTAGTGGGCAGTGGCACAGGAGCAGTGGAAAGTGCCTGAGATGAGAGGTGAGGAAAGCCCAAAGAGAGAGTGGAACAGAGAGCCCTTGCCTTCCACCCAAGGCTTTCCGGTAACTGTGAAGGGCCACAGTGCCTTCCCTCTAGGGAAGCCGCCTTGAGGGATGACATGGCAGGTGTCTGCAGCAGGTGAGGTCAGAACGCGAAGCTCCTGCTGGGTGGAGAAAGCTGCCCCAGGCCCGGGAGGGGGCCCCGACCCGGGTAGGCGTGGCCAACAGCTGGCTGGAGTCTTCGGATCCTCCCACTGCACCTGAGGGCCTATCAAATCCCTGCACTACTCCTCCTGTAACTGAGAGGTTTTCTGGCCCGCGCCACTTGGCTTCCTGCTCTGTTGAAGATTCCAAGCTGAGTGCAGCTGTCTGCCATCCCCGTTCGACTTGGAAAGAGGCCTGGGAGTCCCCACGTCCGGGAGCACACTCCGGTGAGTCTCAGACACCAAAGGTGTGGCCCACGGGTCCAGTGCCCAAAGCTGCTGGAGCACAAACGCCTAGGTGGAGGCGATGGGATTGATAGCAGGGGATTGGTCCAAGCAGTAGGGTGCTGTAAAGGTGTTTCCTTTCTTCCAGGTGCATGGTCCTGGCTGAGTGTTCAAGAGAAGTCAGCACAGAGTTCTCTGTGTGTGAAGAAAACGTGCCATCCTCCGGGATGAGTCTGCCTTGGCCTGCAATATCACCCTTGGTATGTTCCCAGGGGCCTGATTTTTTTAATTCAAATGGTTACACACACGCAGAAGCACAAGCAGGAGTAAAGGATATACACAAATGTACGTACATGCTCCACATATGTGTGCATATATAATGTATATACGTCTTTATATCTATACTTTTGTCTTTATATACCACAATATAGGCAAGGGTGTACAATAGACACATATGGCTGTTCAAATAACGTGATTGACTTGCGCCCCCACTCTGTTTTAGAAGTCTCTCCTCCTATGTGTTTGCCTGCCCTCCTGCCACATGCTTTAAAGTCTATTTGTGCGGCAAGCTCGTGGTCTTGTAGAGTTACCCTGATGGCTGGCAAGCCCATTTCAATCTTTTGATAAATTTCACATTTAGCCTCCCTCATGTCTCTTTCCTGGTAGGATCCCACAGCTGAAAATACACTGGAGTCCTCAGGCCGTAGCATGATGAACCCGTGCTTTGAGACACTGGAAGAAATTGATGACTTCTTGTGCAACTTCGCTGATCCTTACAGGGAGCATGAGAAAGCCCAGTGCATCCCTGAGCCACACCTTTGCATGCCTCCGACAGCTGCTGGTGAAAGCTGCCAGCAGGGCTCAAGCCAGAGCCAAGCCATGCTACCCTGCAGTTCCGCAGAGTGGATGGGTGGCGGCTCCTCCGGTATCCCCGGCGGTGTGCTCACCCAGAATGCAGCAACAGCCCCGCATGAATCCCTGGAAGCAATCCTTGAGGAGCTGACTGAGCTTTTTGACCAGAAGGATCACGCCATGACCCATGAACAGAATTGGCACACGGCAGGCTGCCAGAAGACACCCTGCCCCGGCACCCCCCAGATATCACTTCCTGATTGCAGGAAGACCCATGGCACAGCAAGCAAGCTGACTGTGCCTGAGGGAGGCCGCCCAGTGCAGGACACAAGAGGTCACCAGACTCTCAATGGCACCCAGGCCGGCGCATTGTGGGGAGGTCCCATCATCAGCCTTCAGGACAATCAGACCCCCTCTGGGGCCCTGATGACAGTCCCATTGGCTCCGCAGACCGTCCCCTTGGGTGCCACAGCAAATGCTATTTGTGACCAGAGCCTCTGTGGCAAGCAGTGGACAAATACCTCGAGTGGTCAGAGGCCCCGTGGGGAGCAACCTGTGACTTTAACCAATGGCCGGAATCGCAGTGGAGGATATCAGCTGGTACCAGTGCCACGACTAGGACTGGTAGACCTGCCAGGAATTCCTGGCATCCAGGAACAAGCCCCAGCACAGAATAGGAGCGTCCAGATGAAGACGTACCCATTGTGGGTGAATTCCCAGAGACCCAGGCCCTATGTCTCCCCACACCAGGGCTGTGGAAAATTGTACATGAGGCCGTCTCACCTGCGTGTCCACCAGCGCACGCACAGTGGTAAGTGTGGTTTTGGGTGGCCGGGCGGGTGCATGTGGCCCTGACTGTGTGTGTTGACAAAGCTTCCCAGAGCTCCTTGGGCATTCATGGTTTCCAGCTGCACTGCTGCTGGGCCTTCGGTCTAGCTTCTCCCCCATGAGAGCTTTTCTCTTGTACGCCAGTCTCTAACAGTGAGCTCCATCACGGGATCTCTTTTCCACTTCCTTCCTGTTCTCCACATCTTGCTTCTTGTTCTTCCAGCTCATCTTGAACCTCTTCCTCTTTCCGGGCTTCCAGTCTCCTTCACCTCGTCTCTCCCTCTCCCAATCCTTCCTACTTAGCCTTTCCCTGCTTCTTTCCCAAATGACTGCCTCACCGCCCAGCAAAGCCTGACAAGAATCTGTTTCTCTCTCTCTCTCTCTCTCTCTCTCTCTCTCTCTCTCTCTCTCTCTCTCTCTCTTTCTCTCTCTCTCCCCCTGTCTCTCTCAATCACCCACGCCAGAAGCCCTATGCATGCAACGTGCAAGGATGTGAGTGGAGATTCAACCGCTCAGATGAGCTGAAGCGACACATGAGAAGGCACAGCGGGGAGCGGCCCTACACGTGTCCCATCTGCCAGAAGAAGTTTCCGAGGTCCGATCACGTAATACAGCATCAGAGAGTCCACAAGTGAACTCCGCACCCATTGGCCTCCAGCAGTCTACCAGGAATGCTGCATACGTTGGACATTCGCCCTGAGCATTTGCTCTTGCTTTCCACTCACCCCTCTTCCAATGCCTAATAAATAGCTTACACCTTCCGACTCCCTTCTCTTTTCATTCTTGGGGCAAGCAAGGGAAAAGGCTCGTGTGGCTTTGGCTGTAGAGACTTGGCACTGTACACATTCAGAGTTACAAAAGCCCTCTTGTCTCATCTCCCGCTCTCGGGCAGTGATGACCCTGGTCTGTGCACAGCAGGATTTGCTCGCTACAGGCAGTCATTGTCTCATACACTTGATGGACGTTTCTGCCCAAGGGAAATGCTTTTGTCTCTTTGGAGGAGGGGGTCTGGCTGTGCAGTCCAGGCCGGCCTTGAGCTCACTTTGTAGCCCAGGCTGGTCTCGAGCTCACAACAGTCCTCCTCCCAACTCAGCCTCCAGAGTGCTGGGATTACAGGCGTGAGCCACCACGCCGAGCTGCCCAAGGGATTTTATCAGTTGGACTATTTCCCGTAAGGCTGCCTATCCCCACTCTGGTGTGAAAAGTGCAAGACAGTTCCTTGGCCTCTGCTGAGCGTGTTGGCACACAATTGTGTTCCCAGCTAACTGGGAGCCTGAGGAGGGAGGTCTGCAGATCCCAGGTCAATCTGAGTAAATCCATTATTTCTTGGATTCTATCCTCGGTGGCATTCACATGGTGTCATCATGCAGTTGGGGAAGAGCTCTCAGTTACTGCCATCATCTTGCATCCACCTGTCAAGGAGGTGTGTGGGGGTGGGCGTGTGATCCACCAAACACGCTTAGCCTGGCGATTTGGCGAGGTGCTCTGTCAGTACAAGTCACAGGTGGGTGATGAATACCTTCAGCGGTAGAGGAGTCCTGGGGCTGATCCGTAAAATCAGGGAGACATCTCCCTTTCACAAAGCCCTAAGGATAGCAGGCAGTGGGCCAGCACCAATGGGGCAAGATATTTTGGCATGATGGTTTGTTCTGCTTTGTGTGCTGACTGATCACCCGAACATCTTTAGGACCTGTGGTTCAGCAAAGGCCCTACCAAGGGTGGGAGTGAAAGGAACGCCCCGAGCCCGTGACTCAGAATCCAATGGAGGACACAAGGAGCTTGGCTAGCGTAGTCGCCTTCCAGGGCCTCTCAATAAGATCTGGATTCCTTGCTCCATAAGGACCCCAGTCCGGCTCAACCGCAGCCTGGCCTTGGGACCATCCTTTCAATGTGTGCACATGATAGTCAGCTTTCGGACCCAAGCTCGACTTGCTGTGGACATCACCAGGTGTCCAGAGCTCCGTGGAAGAGGCTTCGCAAGAACACAGAACCCAGGGTGGCAGTGCTGTCCTGTTGTGGCCACCTGCACTCCCAGCCCTCCCCACCAATGACCTTCTGTCTGTCACCACCCTATGCAGCCAGCCGCCTGCCTTTCTACCCATCTCACAGATAGGACCCACAAGAGAGCTGCCCCCTTGAGGGACGTACACAGGACAAGGTCTCTTTGAAGGGGAAGGCACACGTGAGAGACCTGCTGATGCCTCCTTGTTGGAATTCTAAGTTGAAGCCTGAAAGAAATGCCATGTCCAGTCCTCCTCTGTATGTCAGTCAGTGTTCACGCATTTACTTTAGAGTGTTGAGACATTGTGGCACTGTTGCCTTGTGGCTATCCTTGACTTCCCCAAGTATGCCAGGCTGGCTGAAACCACCAGCAGTTCATCTGGACCAACTTCCCAAAGGATGGGATGGAAAGCGGGGTTCCAGTGCTCTGCAAATTTTCAGAGCACTGCACCTGTTTCAAGATTTGGGTGGAACTAGACTTTTAGTTCACAGGACATGTGGAATGGGGTGCAGAGTCCTGGCAAGACACGGGTTCGAACGGGAAGGGGTAGGGGGCAGTGGCACAGGAGCAGTGGAAAGTGCCTGAGATGAGAGGTGAGGAAAGCCCAAAGAGAGAGTGGAACAGAGAGCCCTTGCCTTCCACCCAAGGCTTTCCGGTAACTGTGAAGGGCCACAGTGCCTTCCCTCTAGGGAAGCCGCCTTGAGGGATGACATGGCAGGTGTCTGCAGCAGGTGAGGTCAGAACGCGAAGCTCCTGCTGGGTGGAGAAAGCTGCCCCAGGCCCGGGAGGGGGCCCCGACCCGGGTAGGCGTGGCCAACAGCTGGCTGGAGTCTTCGGATCCTCCCACTGCACCTGAGGGCCTATCAAATCCCTGCACTACTCCTCCTGTAACTGAGAGGTTTTCTGGCCCGCGCCACTTGGCTTCCTGCTCTGTTGAAGAT
Organism: Cavia porcellus; assembly: GCF_034190915.1. Classification (NCBI taxonomy): domain Eukaryota; kingdom Metazoa; phylum Chordata; class Mammalia; order Rodentia; family Caviidae; genus Cavia; species Cavia porcellus. The sequence goes on from NW_026947558.1 coordinate 2,298,413, forward strand.
TCCAAGCTGAGTGCAGCTGTCTGCCATCCCCGTTCGACTTGGAAAGAGGCCTGGGAGTCCCCACGTCCGGGAGCACACTCCGGTGAGTCTCAGACACCAAAGGTGTGGCCCACGGGTCCAGTGCCCAAAGCTGCTGGAGCACAAACGCCTAGGTGGAGGCGATGGGATTGATAGCAGAGGATTGGTCCAAGCAGTAGGGTGCTGTAAAGCTGTTTCCTTTCTTCCAGGTGCATGGTCCTGGCTGAGTGTTCAAGAGAAGTCAGCACAGAGTTCTCTGTGCGTGAAGAAAACGTGCCATCCTCCGGGATGAGTCTGCCTTGGCCTGCAATATCACCCTTGGTATGTTCCCAGTGGCCTGATTTTTTTCATTCAAATGGTTACACACACGCAGAAGCACAAGCAGGAGTAAAGGATATACACAAATGTACGTACATGCTCCACATATGTTTGCATATATAATGTATGTACGTCTTTATATCTATACTTTTGGCTTTATATACCACAATATAGGCAAGGGTGTACAATAGACACATATGGCTGTTCAAATAACGTGATTGACTTGCGCCCCCACTCTGTTTTAGAAGTCTCTCCTCCTATGTGTTTGCCTGCCCTCCTGTCACATGCTTTAAAGTCTATTTGTGCGGCAAGCTCGTGGTCTTGTAGAGTTACCCTGATGGCTGGCAAGCCCATTTCAATCTTTTGATAAATTTCACATTTAGCCTCCCTCATGTCTCTTTCCTGGTAGGATCCCACAGCTGAAAATACACTGGAGTCCTCAGGCCGTAGCATGATGAACCCGTGCTTTGAGACACTGGAAGAAATTGATGACTTCTTGCGCAACTTCGCTGATCCTTACAGGGAGCATGAGAAAGCCCAGTGCATCCCTGAGCCACACCTTTGCATGCCTCCGACAGCTGCTGGTGAAAGCTGCCAGCAGGGCTCAAGCCAGAGCCAAGCCATGCTACCCTGCAGTTCCGCAGAGTGGATGGGTGGCGGCTCCTCCGGTATCCCCGGCGGTGTGCACACCCAGAATGCAGCAACAGCCCCGCATGAATCCCTGGAAGCAATCCTTGAGGAGCTGACTGTGCTTTTTGACCAGAAGGCTCACGCCATGACCCATGAACAGAACTGGCACACGGCAGGCTGCCAGAAGACACCCTGCCCGGGCACCCACCAGATATCACTTCCTGATTGCAGGAAGACCCATGGCACAGCAAGCAAGCTGACTGTGCCTGAGGGAGGCCGCCCAGTGCAGGACACAAGAGGTCACCAGACTCTCAATGGCACCCAGGCCGGCGCATTGTGGGGAGGTCCCATCATCAGCCTTCAGGACAATCAGACCCCCTCTGGGGCCCTGATGACAGTCCCATTGGCTCCGCAGACCGTCCCCTTGGGTGCCACAGCAAATGCTATTTGTGACCAGAGCCTCTGTGGCAAGCAGTGGACAAATACCTCGAGTGGTCAGAGGCCCCGTGGGGAGCAACCTGTGACTTTATCCAATGGCCGGAATCCCAGTGGAGGATATCAGCTGGTACCAGCGCCACGACTAGGACTGGTAGACCTGCCAGGAATTCCTGGCATCCAGGAACAAGCCCCAGCACAGAATAGGAGCGTCCAGATGAAGACGTACCCATTGTGGGTGAATTCCCAGAGACCCAGGCCCTATGTCTGCCCACACCAGGGCTGTGGAAAATCGTACATGAGGCCGTCTCACCTGCGTGTCCACCAGCGCACGCACAGTGGTAAGTGTGGTTTTGGGTGGCCGGGCGGGTGCATGTGGCCCTGACTGTGTGTGTTGACAAAGCTTCCCAGAGCTCCTTGGGCATTCATGGTTTCCAGCTGCACTGCTGCTGGGCCTTCGGTCTAGCTTCTCCCCCATGAGAGCTTTTCTCTTGTACGCCAGTCTCTAACAGTGAGCTCCATCACGGGCTGTCTTTTCCACTTCCTTCCTGTTCTCCACACCTTGCTTCTTGTTCTTCCAGCTCATCGTGTAGCTCTTCCTCTTCCCGGGCTTCCAGTCTCCTTCACCTCGTCTCTCCCTCTCCCAATCCTTCCTACTTAGCCTTTCCCTGCTTCTTTCCCAAATGACTGCCTCACCGCCCAGCAAACCTGACAAGAATCTGTTGCTCTCTCTCTCTCTCTCTCTCTCTCTCTCTCTCTCTCTCTCTCTCTCTCTCTCTCTCTCTCCCTGTCTCTCTCAATCACCCAGGCCAGAAGCCCTATGCATGCAACGTGCAAGGATGTGAGTGGAGATTCAACCGCTCAGATGAGCTGAAGCGACACATGAGAAGGCACAGCGGGGAGCGGCCCTACACGTGTCCCATCTGCCAGAAGAAGTTTCCGAGGTCCGATCACGTAATACAGCATCAGAGAGTCCACAAGTGAACTCCGCACCCATTGGCATCCAGCAGTCTACCAGGAATGCTGCATACGTTGGACATTCGCCCTGAGCATTTGCTCTTGCTTTCCACCCACCCCTCTACCAACGCCTAATAAATAGCTTACACCTACCGACTCCCTTCTCTTTTCATTCTTGGGGCAAGCAAGGGAAAAGGCTCGTGTGGCTTTGGCTGTAGAGACTTGGCACTGTACACATTCAGAGTTACAAAAGCCCTCTTGTCTCATCTCCCGCTCTCGGGCAGTGATGACCCTGGTCTGTGCACAGCAGGATTTGCTCGCTACAGGCAGTCATTGTCTCATACACTTGATGCACCTTTCTGCCCAAGGGAAATGCTTTTGTCTCTTTGGAGGAGGGGGTCTGGCTGTGCAGTCCAGGCCGGCCTTGAGCTCACTTTGTAGCCCAGGCTGGTCTCGAGCTCACAACAGTCCTCCTCCCAACTCAGCCTCCAGAGTGCTGGGATTACAGGCGTGAGCCACCACGCCCAGCTGCCCAAGGGATTTTATCAGTTGGACTATTTCCCGTAAGGCTGCCTATCCCCACTCTGGTGTGAAAAGTGCAAGACAGTTCCTTGGCCTCTGCTGAGCGTGTTGGCACGCAATTGTGTTCCCAGCTAACTGGGAGCCTGAGGAGGGAGGTCTGCAGATCCCAGGTCAATCTGAGTAAATCCATTATTTCTTGGATTCTATCCTCGGTGGCATTCACATGGTGTCATCATGCAGTTGGGGAAGAGCTCTCAGTTACTGCCATCATCTTGCATCCACCTGTCAAGGAGGTGTGTGGGGGTGGGCGTGTGATCCACCAAACACGCTTAGCCTGGCGATTTGGCGAGGTGCTCTGTCAGTACAAGTCACACGTGGGTGGTGAATACCTTCAGCGGTAGAGGAGTCCTGGGGCTGATCCGTAAAATCAGGGAGACATTTCCCTTTCACAAAGCCCTAAGGATAGCAGGCAGTGGGCCAGCACCAATGGGGGAAGATATTTTGGCATGATGGTTTGTTCTGCTTTGTGTGCTGACTGATCACCCGAACATCTTTAGGGCCTGTGGTTCAGCAATGGCCCTACCAAGGCTGGGAGTGAAAGGAACGCCCCGAGCCGAGCCCGTGACTCAGAATCCAATGGAGGACACAAGGAGCTTGGCTAGCGTAGTCGCCTTCCAGGGCCTCTCAATAAGACCTGGATTCCTTGCTCCATAAGGACCCCAGTGCAGCTCAACCGCAGCCTGGCCTTGGGACCATCCTTTCAATGTGTGCACATGATAGTCAGCTTTCGGACCCAAGCTCGACTTGCTGTGGACATCACCAGGTGTCCAGAGCTCCATGGAAGAGGCTTCGCAAGAACACAGAACCCAGGGTGGCAGTGCTGTCCTGTTGTGGCCACCTGCACTCCCAGCCCTCCCCACCAATGACCTTCTGTCTGTCACCACCCTATGCAGCCAGCCGCCTGCCTTTCTACCCATCTCACAGATAGGACCCACAAGAGAGCTGCCCCCTTGAGGGACGTACACAGGACAAGGTCTCTTTGAAGGGGAAGGCACACGTGAGAGACCTGCTGATGCCTCCTTGTTGGAATTCTAAGTTGAAGCCTGAAAGAAATGCCATGTCCAGTCCTCCTCTGTATGTCAGTCAGTGTTCACGCATTTACTTTAGAGTGTTGAGACATTGTGGCACTGTTGCCTTGTGGCTATCCTTGACTTCCCCAAGTATGCCAGGCTGGCTGAAACCACCAGCAGTTCATCTGGACCAACTTCCCAAAGGATGGGATGGAAAGCGGGGGTCCAGTCTCTGCAAATTTGCAGAGTACTGCACCTGTTTCAAGATTTGGGTGGAACTAGACTTTTAGTTCACAGAACATGTGGAATGGGGTGCAGAGTCCTGGCAAGACACGGGTTCAAACGGGAAGGGCTAGGGGGCAGTGGCACAGGAGCAGTGGAAAGTGCCTGAGATGAGAGGTGAGGAAAGCCCAAAGAGAGAGTGGAACAGAGAGCCCTTGCCTTCCGCCCAAGGCTTTCCGGTAACTGTGAAGGGCCACAGTGCCTTCCCTCTAGGGAAGCCGCCTTGAGGGATGACATGGCAGGTGTCTGCAGCAGGTGAGGTCAGAACGCGAAGCTCCTGCTGGGTGGAGAAAGCTGCCCCAGGCCCGGGAGGGGGCCCCGACCCGGGTAGGCGTGGCCAACAGCTGGCTGGAGTCTTCGGATCCTCCCACTGCACCTGAGGGCCTATCAAATCCCTGCACTACTCCTCCTGTAACTGAGAGGTTTTCTGGCCCGCGCCACTTGGCTTCCTGCTCTGTTGAAGACTCCAAGCTGAGTGCAGCTGTCTGCCATCCCCGTTCGACTTGGAAAGAGGCCTGGGAGTCCCCACGTCCGGGAGCACACTCCGGTGAGTCTCAGACACCAAAGGTGTGGCCCACGGGTCCAGTGCCCAAAGCTGCTGGAGCACAAACGCCTAGGTGGAGGCGATGGGATTGATAGCAGGGGATTGGTCCAAGCAGTAGGGTGCTGTAAAGGTGTTTCCTTTCTTCCAGGTGCATGGTCCTGGCTGAGTGTTCAAGAGAAGTCAGCACAGAGTTCTCTGTGCGTGAAGAAAACGTGCCATCCTCCGGGATGAGTCTGCCTTGGCCTGCAATATCACCCTTGGTATGTTCCCAGTGGCCTGATTTTTTTCATTCAAATGGTTACACACACGCAGAAGCACAAGCAGGAGTAAAGGATATACACAAATGTACGTACATGCTCCACATGTGTGTGCATATATAATGTATATACGTCTTTATATCTATACTTTTGTCTTTATATACCACAATATAGGCAAGGGTGTACAATAGACACATATGGCTGTTCAAATAACGTGATTGACTTGCGCCCCCACTCTGTTTTAGAAGTCTCTCCTCCTATGTGTTTGCCTGCCCTCCTGTCACATGCTTTAAAGTCTATTTGTGCGGCAAGCTCGTGGTCTTGTAGAGTTACCCTGATGGCTGGCAAGCCCATTTCAATCTTTTGATAAATTTCACATTTAGCCTCCCTCATGTCTCTTTCCTGGTAGGATCCCACAGCTGAAAATACACTGGAGTCCTCAGGCCGTAGCATGATGAACCCGTGCTTTGAGACACTGGAAGAAATTGATGACTTCTTGTGCAACTTCGCTGATCCTTACAGGGAGCATGAGAAAGCCCAGTGCATCCCTGAGCCACACCTTTGCATGCCTCCGACAGCTGCTGGTGAAAGCTGCCAGCAGGGCTCAAGCCAGAGCCAAGCCATGCTACCCTGCAGTTCCGCAGAGTGGATGGGTGGCGGCTCCTCCGGTATCCCTGGCGGTGTGCTCACCCAGAATGCAGCAACAGCCCCGCATGAATCCCTGGAAGCAATCCTTGAGGAGCTGACTGAGCTTTTTGACCAGAAGGCTCACGCCATGACCCATGAACAGAACTGGCACACGGCAGGCTGCCAGAAGACACCCTGCCCCGGCACCCCCCAGATATCACTTCCTGATTGCAGGAAGACCCATGGCACAGCAAGCAAGCTGACTGTGCCTGAGGGAGGCCGCCCAGTGCAGGACACAAGAGGTCACCAGACTCTCAATGGCACCCAGGCCGGCGCATTGTGGGGAGGTCCCATCATCAGCCTTCAGGACAATCAGACCCCCTCTGGGGCCCTGATGACAGTCCCATTGGCTCCGCAGACCGTCCCCTTGGGTGCCACAGCAAATGCTATTTGTGACCAGAGCCTCTGTGGCAAGCAGTGGACAAATACCTCGAGTGGTCAGAGGCCCCGTGGGGAGCAACCTGTGACTTTATCCAATGGCCGGAATCCCAGTGGAGGATATCAGCTGGTACCAGCGCCACGACTAGGACTGGTAGACCTGCCAGGAATTCCTGGCATCCAGGAACAAGCCCCAGCACAGAATAGGAGCGTCCAGATGAAGACGTACCCATTGTGGGTGATTTCCCAGAGACCCA